>NC_086454.1:15000-350833 GCF_028390025.1 Pseudophryne corroboree
CACTTCTTTCACACACCACACTGGCTTCCTTTTCCTTATGTTTTTTATACAAAAATCTGTTGCCTTTAGTATTGCACTTTTTATTTTTCCCCACCTCTCCTGCACTCCTTCCACGTTCCTCCACTCTGCCAAAGAATCACTTACACATTTTCCCATCCTTATAAAATCAGCCTTCCTAAAATCCAACACCTTAGTTTTTGTATGGGATGAGTCCGTCTCTGTCTTTATTGCTTGATGATCACTGGATCCCAGGTTTTCACCCATATTTACGTAAGATATTCTATCACCGTTTGTAAGTATTAAAGCTAATACTGCGTCATTCCGAGTGGGCTCCATCACCAATTGGTGGAGGGATGCTCCCTGCAAGGAATTCAGAATGTCCCCACTTCTACTGGAACCAGCAACAGACACCTCCCAGTTTACATCAGGAAGATTAAAGTTTCCCATAATTATTACCTCTCCTGTTAATATAATTTCAGTTATGTCCTGCAATAGGTTCTTCTGCAGTTCCTCTTCCTGACCTGGTGGTCTGTAGATCACATCAATACAAAGAATCACTCTCCCCTGCTTCTATTAGGGTTAGCCAAAAGGTCCTCAGAATTTTCTTCAATACTATGTATTAAGGACGAATTGATGCATTTTTTCACATACATTGCTACCCGTCCTCCAATTCTTCACACTCTGTTCTTCATAAATAAAGAATTTCCCGGTATTGTATGTCCCAGTCATGACCAGAATGATCTGGATATTGTGGCTATTAGTTCTGGGATTTCATTTCCTAAGCTCTTAGCACTTGCACACATAGGGCGGGATGTAGCAACATACATCGCCGCGATGTTGATAGCACATGTACTAACATATGCGATCAACCTCGCAATGCGGTGACGGAGGCCCCCCACGTCACCTCCAAGGGGTCTCCACACTGCCTGCATGCTGGGAAGCAGGCAGCAGGCTGTCCCTGGCGCCGCCTCCTCCTCCTGCACCAGGAAGGACCTCTGGCTGCGTTGCTAGGGGGAGGAGATTACCTTCCGGTTCCAGGCTTCCTGGAGGAAGGTATGCCGGGGTAAAGGGGGGTTGGCATCTGCGGCAGGTTGCGGCGGCCGGCGATAAGAAGCCCATAGGCTTCTATAGGGTATCGACATCCAGAGAAGGAGATACCCTGGGCGGCGAATACCCGGTGGCCGGGTCTTAGTACATTTGAAAATGCTGTAAAACCCCCCAAAACAGGGGTTTTACCACATTATTCCCTTAGTACATCCCGCCCATAGAGAGATAAAGTACCGACCAATCAGCTTCTGTCATGTTACAGTCTGTGTTTGAAAAATGACAGGTAGAAGCGGATTGGTCGGTACTTTATCTCTCTCCCAGCTTTGATACATCTATCCCTTACTCCATAACATGTGAGTGTATATTTAAAATATACCATAAAATCATCACAATTGTTTTTAACTCAATAAATCAGTATCGTGTTCATTTATTGCACTTGAAACGGCCGCACACAGCGAAAAGCTGAGAACAGTCCCAAACACTCGGATTCAAACTGATAAAATATATTTATAGAAAAGAAACTCCGTTTACACCAATTCAAGTCTTAATTATCAGTAGATCATTTGGAAGCAGCAAATTATATACAATGAGAACCATTTTTCTTTTAGCAAATATAATATATCATCTTTTGTAGGTCAATCAAAATATACAGTATAGCTTACACACAGCAGTGAGAAATATATATATATATATATATATATATATATATATACACACACATACACGTGTGAGGCGTAACAGCAGCAATATACGCAGGGTGAGCAATGCAGTTAATGGAGCGATTATCTAGAAGGGTCTATGGTTATTGGAGTAGGTATTCTATGCAATGTCCCAGCATGCCCTTCTTCTCTGCTTCTCGCCCAGTCTGTATGAGTCAGTAGTGTCACATTACTCCATGTTGTCCTCCTGTGTCTTCCAGATGCCTAATACTGGCGAGTATGGATAGAGACGAGTAGACAATAAGAGAAGCCGCTACAGTATATGTACTCTTCAGTGCTAGATCCCTCCCGTCAGGCACATAAGTATAAGAATGTGTACTCCCAGCAGGTAGGTGAGGAACAGGTAGCGCGTTTTCGATTTGGAGGTCAGTAGCTTCGAGCAATACAGGCTCCGACCGCGCAGCCACCTCCGGAAGGAAAGGGTTCCACCCTTGACCTAAAAATACACAGATTAAGCCATGTAAATGTTACCTAACAGAAAGACTGATTCAGAGGTGGTCGCTAATGGCATCGCCGCTACGTCTTTGTGCGCAATGATGCAAAAGCCACAGCAGACATCTTAAATAAAAAGACGCTGTGATCTGAAGCAGCCACTGGCTTTTCTGCAACACTGCCTGATGTTGCCCCCAAACATCGGCAGCATGTCAACACGTTTCGGCTTTTGGAGCATGTGCCGGCTCTTGCACATGTGCATATCTTAAAACATCAGAGATGGGTATTAACATGGAATTAATGTACATTTCTGATATCTATATAAACAGCTACAGGTCTATGACCAGGGTAATACAGAACTCCAGCCCCACTTACTTTCTGCATCACAATATTCTGAGTAGGATCGATAATTAGGGCTTCCCGTTCATCGTCTGATTCCATCTGGAGAGAGAACTCGTAGTCTCTGGAAGACGATTTTGTTTCCAGCCTAAAACAGACAGACACAAGGAGAGGATATCTATACCAGCCTCGGATAAGGGTCATGGTCCATCGACTTTACTGGTAGCATTTTCCAAGTGCAAAATATAGATTACCCTTAATATTTGTAAGAATAGGAATTTAATACCTACCGGTAATTCCTTTTCTCCTAGCCCGTAGGGGATTCTGGGATGGTAAGTGTTACCATGGGGTATAGGTGGGGTCCATTGGAGCCATGGCACTTTAAAAATTCTTCAGTGTATGCTGGCTCCTCCCCTCTATGCCCCTCCTGCAGACTCAATCTAGGAAAACTGTGCCCGAGGAGACAGACATACTTTGAGAGGAGGAAAACAGATAAGAAAAAGTGGTGAGATACGAACCAGCATACAACATAACAAGAGGATAGCAGCACAATACACAACTGAAACTGGGGACAGCAACAGCAGACCCAAACAGTAACACACAAGAACAACTCTTGCAGGAAAAGGCGAAGCACAGAGGCGGGTGCCCAGTATCCCCTACGGACTAGGAGAAAAGGAATTACCGGATCGGTATTAAATTCCTATTTTCTTTCAGGGCCTAGGGAATACTGGGATGGTAAGAGTTACCATGGGGATGTCCCAAAGCTCCCAGAATGGATGGGAGAGTGCTGAGACCAACCAAGCGACCAAACTGAAGGTCCTCGGAAGCCAAGTTATCAAACTTGTAAAACTTCACAAAAGTGTTCGAACCCGACCAAGTAGCCACTTGGCATATCTGCAAAGCAGAGACACCAGGGTCAGCCGCCCAGGAAGAACCCACTGACCTTGTGGAGTGGGCCCGAATAGAACTCGACAGCGGCAAAGCTGCCGAAGAGTAAGCCTGTTGGATTGACAGACGAATCCAACAAGCAATGGACTGTTTCGAAGCAGGACATACAATCTTCGTAGCGTCATAGAGAACAAAAAGGGAATCAGATTTCCGGTGACGAGCAGTTCTCGACACAAATCTTCAAAGCTCGAACAACGTTCAAGGATTTTGAAGAAGCCAACATGTCAGACAACACAGGAACCACGATCGACTGGTTGATGTGAAATGCTCTATCCTCGTGAAACACCAGGTAAGGGCACTTACAGGATAAGGCCCCCAATTCCTAGACCCGCCAGGCTGAGGCCAAGGCCAACAACACAACAGTCTTCCAAATCAAATACTTCAAGTCTACCTGGTGTAAAGGTTCAAACCAGTCTGATTGGAGAAAAGTAAGAGCCAAATTGAGATCCCACGGTGCTGTGGGAGGAACAAAAGGTGGTTGAATACGAAGGACGCCCTTTAGGAATGTCTGGGCTTCTGGGATCACAGCCAACAATTTCAGGAAGAAGATAGACAGGGCAGATAATTGAACCTTAATGGAGCCTAAACGAAGGCCCATATACACGCCAGCTTGCAGGAAAAGCAAGAACCTACCCAGATGATATTCCCCAGTGGAGTACTGTCGACCTTCACACCAGGAGACATACAGTATTTCTTCCAGATGCGGTGGTAATGCCTAGATGTGACCACCTTCCGAGCCTGGACCATAGTTGAGATAACCTTGGCGGGAAGTCCTTTACGGGGTAAAATCTCCCTTTCAACCGCCATGCCGTCAAACGTAGGCGCTGTAAGTCTGGATAGATGAATGGACCTTGCAGGAGAAGATCCATTTGGAGCAGCAGAGGCCCGGGTTCTTCAAGGGACATGGCCAGGAGGTCCGGATACCAGGCCCAGCAAGGCCAATCCGGAGCAATGAGAATTGCCTGCACGCTTTCCCTTTTAGTCTTTTTAAGACCCAGGGAATCAGGGGAATCGGAGGGAACAGATAGACGAACTGGTATGTCCACAGTGGCGATAGGGCGTCCACTGCTGCAGCCTCTGGATCCCTTGTCCTGGAGCAGTGCCGAAGCAGCTTCTTGTTGAGTCAAGAAGCCATCATGTCGATTAGTGTGCAGCCCCACCGTTGAACCAACAGCTGAAACACCTGTCCACTCCCCGGGTGTAGATCATGTCTGCTGTGGAAGTCTGCTTCCCAATTGTCCACACCCAGGATGAATATGGCCGACACGGCATTGCGTTGCCCAGAGGAGTATGCTGGACACCTCACGCATTGAGGCCCTGCTTTTTCCCCTCCCTGTTTATGTACACCACTGCCGTGGCATTGTACGACTGGACCTGTATGGCCTGATGCTAGAGGAGAGCAGAGGCTTGTAGCAGGCCATTTTAAATGGCTCTGAGTTCCAGAATGTTTATGGGAAGAGAGGCCTCTTGAGGTGACCACCGTCCCTGAAACTGAGCACCCTGGGTCACAGCACCCCAGCTGCGGAGGCTGGCATCTGTTGTTAATAGAACCAAGTCTGAATTCCGAAGTGCCGACCCTCTACCAGGTGGGAGATCTGTAACCACCATTGCAGCGAAATCCGTGCTCTTGGTAACAGGGAAATCCGTTGGTGCATGTGCAGGTGTGAGCCCGACCATTTCTTCTGCAGATCCCACTGTAAAGGACGGGCATGGAATCTTCCGTACTGTATCGCCTCGTACGAGGCTACCATCTTCCCCAACAGTCGGATGCAGAGATGTACCGAGATTTTCTGAGGTTTCAGAATGGAGCGCACCATTGATTGAATTGTCAAGGCCTTGTACATAGGAAGGAACACCTTCTGAGACACTGTGTCCAGGATCATCCCCAAGAACTGTAGTCTCTGTGATGGCACGAGGTGTGATATCTGTAGATTTAGAATCCACACGTGATCCGTCAGAAGCCGTGTAGTCAGGGCGATGCTGTCCAACAACCGAGCTTCGGATACAGCCTTTGTGAGAAGATCGTCCAAGTACAGAACGATATTCACACCCTTCACGCAGAGTTGTAGCATCATCTCCGCCACTACCTTCGTGAACACCCATGGTGCCGTGGAGAGGCCAAAGGGTAGGTCCCGGAAATGGAAGTGATCTTCCTTTAGTGCAAACCTGAGGTCATCCTGATGAGGCGGCCATATTGGGATGTGAAGGTACGCATCTTTGATATCCAGGGATACCAGAAATTCCCCTCTTTCAGGCCTGAAATCATCGCTCTGAGGGATTCCATCTGGAATTTGAATACACGAAGGTATGGGTACAGAGATTTGAGGTTCAAGATTGGCCGGGCCGAACTGTCCGGTTTTGGTACTATGAACAGGCTGGACTAAAAGCCCTTGTTTCTGAGTAGAGGGGGAACTGGAACAATGACCTGCATTTGTTGCAGTCGTTGGATGGCCTCTAGCAAGGTAACCTTGGAAACAGGTCAAGCTGGTAAGCCTGACCTGAAGAATCTGTGAGAGGGAGCTGTTGAAACTCCAACCGGTATCCTTGGGACACAAGGTCTCTCACCCAAGGATCCCGGCAGGATTCCAACCAAATATGGCTGAAACACTTGAGGCGAGCACCTACCTAAACTTCTCCATGAGGTAGGGGCCAACCGTCACGTGGAGGGCTTGGTAGAGGCAGAGCCTGAACTTTGTTTCAGGGGTCCAGCAGCCGCCGGTCTGCATGCTCTACCTCAGTTGCCTCGAGCTGCGTTGAAAGCACCTCTAGCTCTGCCCCTAAATCTGGCTACAAGAAAGGATTGGAGAGGGGCCGGGATAGACACGTCTGGCCGGTGGGGAAGCAGACAGCATATAGGTGGATTTACCGGCAGTTGCCTGCGAAAATCAATTATTTAATTCCTCCCCAAAGAGAGCCTTCCCTGTGAAAGGAAGGTTTTCAACACCCCTTTTGGAATCGGAGTCTGCCGTCCACTGTCGCAGCCACCATAATTTTGATAAATACTCTGGGGGCTGCGGCTAAGCCTAAAGGTAGGGCCTGGAACTGAAAATGCTGTTGGAGGATAGCGAACCTGAGATAGCACTGATGGGACAGTGCTATAGGAACATGTAGGTAAGCATCCTGGATATCCCATAGAGTGGGAATAGAATACCGAGCCCGCAAGGGGCTTGCTGCAATCGCCCCTCCCCGACGGGATCCCGGCGTCGGTATGCTGATTGGCTGTCTCCTGACCACCGGTCAGCCATACTGCACCCGTTGTAGACTGCTGCCAGATCTGAGCAAACTAAAGAAGTCTGCCCCCCACCCTGGAATGCCCCAAGTGGAGGCACGCACCATCAGGCTGATAGCTTGTTGTGGCCGGAGAGACCCCCAGCCCACGTGGACAATGGCCGCTGCGGCACTGAAGGGGTTAACCCTCGTGCCCGGCGCCATATTAAGGGACAATGGGCGCTTGGCGTCACTGTTAAACGTACTTACGGCGCTGGGCGCGGACTGTTTCAAAGTTTGTTTAATGATGTGTCTTAACATGTCATATGTAGTGCTCTGTGCACAATTGCAGGAATGCATGTTTAACTGTATTTATTTTATATTCAAGATGTGGTCATCTGTATTTTAAAGGGGAAAATGCACTTACTCTTATCAATGTCTGAATAATCATCTCCTGTCAGTAGGAAGTGGCATGCTAATGGCCCTGTCCTAGCAGAGAGGTGTGAATGACAAAACCTTTTGATGTGTAAAGATGCTAATCACGGGGTCTATGGGCTTGGAACCTGTTTCATGTACCTGATTTAATTGATATACGAACCCTGAATGGCAGATGCAGGAAGGAAGACTGTTTGTTTGTATTGTAGCCTTTCCTGTTGTAATCTCAAACACTGGGTTTGCCTGGAGATGTGAATGAGACAGAAACATTTGTATTTTGAAGCTATGTGATAAATTTATCAATAGTGAATGTTAATCTGATACCAAACATTGTCTGTGTCACAGGAAGGAGGATATTGTTTTATTGCACTTATCTCCTTTTGAAATGTAATTTATTTACTTGTATTTTCTAAGTTATCCTGATTGGTTGGAGAAGACAGGGAGGGCTTACCCCCCTGTGGTACTGTGTGGAAATTTGACATAAAAAGGAGGCCTGCGTGCCTCCAGATTTGTAATTGTACCATCTTATTCTGCTGGAACATCTTGCTGTATGCTGTTGCCCCTAGCAATAGGGATGAGTCTTTTTTAAGGCTATTATTGAGCAAATAAACATCTGCCTCAAGAAGATTGCTTCATCTTGTGACCTACAGGGTTATGCCAAACATAGCCCGTCCTCCGGCTCTCCAGGGAAGCACCTAACGTCTCCAAGTTCCGCCTTCCGCCAGCTACCGGTAGAGGCCTAGCAAGTGGCTAGTGGGGATTCGTCAACACCACACAGGTGTGGTAAGGCAGTGCGTCGGCACATACAGAGCAGAACCGTGGTTCCAAACGCCACGGCAGGTTAGGAGTTTGGTGGTGGCAGCATAAACCCGCCCACGGCGCAGTGGGTGGAGTCAGTAACAGGCGGTTACTGACGGTAAGCGGGAATCCCCTATGTGGTCAGGCCTCGTGTGACCTAACCTTCCAATCTGTGCGCAGGAGACAGGACGCGAAAGCGGCAAGTGCTTTCGTACGGGACCGTCCTGTCACAAAAAATGGTGGCATAGTGGTGGGATAATCCCAGGTGGCTTTTTGGTCACTCGATTGGAGAAGCCGAGTTACTCAGGAGAGGAGTAACTGCAGCGCAGGAGAACGCACAAGAGGAGAAGGGTGTGGATATCCCTTTCAACGCGTCCAGAAGCGTCATGAAAGCGTCGCTCATGAGCGTTGAGGAGTCCCATCGGGCGGAGGTGGAAAGCACTGACGGCGTCAGCATCGCAGAGGACGGCCCAACAGTGGACCTTCGTAAGGAACCGGTGAGACCCACAAGCCCCGCCCTCTCTCACAGCAGTCTCTAGCAGGGCCAGGATCCCAATGTCCCAGGGGGGGCGGCCCGGATACTCTAGCAGATCGGCTAGCGGAATTGGGGGAAAGGGCAACGGAGCAAGAGCGCTTGATCATCATCCAGATGTGGCGTGATGAGCGGGAACCACAGGCTGTGGTACCCCGGGAGCCGTTGTCAGCTGTTGTACACATTCAGTTTGCCAAGTTTGCAGACAGTGATGGGGACATTGATGGACATTTGCAAGTTTTTGAAAGGACTTGTAAACTACACGATCTACCCAAGTCGGAGTGGGTGAGACACCTTGTGCCCACTCTGCATGGAGAGGCATTGGAGGCCTATCGAGGAGTGGCCACGGAGGACTGTGGTGATTACGACTAAGTCGTGAAGGCCCTCCTCCAGTGATTCTTCATCACTCCAGAGTCTTACAGGAAGAAGTTCAGAGACTTGCCCAAGAATCCTAGCAGCACCCATGGGCAGTTTGCCACCCAGCTGCGGCAGTACGTGGTGAAGTGGGTGAAGGATTCTGAAGCCACTACATGGGACGTACTGATCGACCTGATCTGCAGGGAGCAGTTCTACCGCAGGTGCGCCCCAGAAGTGAAGGAGTGGGTGCTAGATCGGGAGCCACCCAGCTTAAAAATGGCTGCTCAGTTAGCAGACAAGTATGTGGCAATTCGCCCACAGGGCCAGGAGCGCCCAGCCAGCAGCCAGCTCCAAAAGACTGTACCACCAAGGGAACCCCCCTCTTCAGCTCATCACCCCCAAAGACAAGCATCTTCCAACCCGGGTGCTCTTGGCCAGCAACCGCACCGCAGCGTCCCTGCAACTGATCAGAGATCATCGGTGCCACGACTGGAGAAGAAGTGCTACGGCTGTGGGAAAATCGGACATCTGAGGATGAACTGTCCTGCATCCCAAGCACCCCAGACTCGTGCCCCAAATCTGAGTGCTGGAGCCCGGATCGCTTGTTTGACGAGAGGAGATGAGCCTACAGAGACTGTTCCCCCTCCAGTCAGTCCGATGGAGTGTGGCAAGAGACAGGTGCACTCTGCGGAGAGTCACCTGCATGGCCAAACAGCCCCTACACAACATGTGGAGGCACCTGCAGCCGGTCCACGTGGGACCCCTGCAGGGGGAAGGCCTAAGAGACTCTGGGGCCTCAATCACTGTGGTGAGCCCCCACCTTATAGATCCTGCTGCAGTATTGCAGGGTCGCACTGCCAAGGTCACCCTGGCAGATGGAATGGAGAAAGCGGTTCCCATGGCAAGAGTCTACCTGGACTGGGGAGCTGGACCAGAGTTGCGAGACGTTGCCGTCATGGCTGGTCTCCCAACTGATGTGGTCCTAGGAAATGATCTGTGGGTGGGATTGTCACTACGTATGTTGGCGCCATTCCACGGAGTCAAGTTCCACAACCACCGTTGACATCAGCTGCTCCAGCACAGCCCAGCCCAGAGGAAAAGACTACAGCTGCTAGACAACTGCCAGCACAGCCAACCACAGCTTCAACCAGCCCAGAGGAAAAGATTACAGCGGCTAGATCAGCACATCGACCCCGCATGCCTTTTGCCTCTGGTATGCCTACGTCCACTAGCAACGCAGAGGATGTTGGGTCCAGCTCGTTTGATCCTGTGGGGGTGCCCAATGATGCTCCTGACCCAAGTGGTTTGCCAACTCCGGCGGTGAGTATGAGAAACCACAATGACTTTTCCATGACTGACCCCTACCAGACTGACCCTAGTAGTCCCCACCTAGATCCCCCTGTAGTGTGTCCCAATTTAGGAGAGATTGAGGGCCGCAGGCAGG
Organism: Pseudophryne corroboree; assembly: GCF_028390025.1. NCBI lineage: Eukaryota > Metazoa > Chordata > Amphibia > Anura > Myobatrachidae > Pseudophryne > Pseudophryne corroboree. Next base: position 25,259 of record NC_086454.1, read on the forward strand.
AGTTTAGGGAGGCTCAACCCTCTGATCCATCCCTGAAAGGCATGAGGCGCCACTCTGGCAGCGGCCTTGACCGGGTTGGGGCAGGAAGTTTGACCTGGCGGGAAGGGTTAAGGTACAGGGTAGCCAGGAAAGTGGGAGGGAATAGACCAGATAGGGAATGTGTCCAACTGGTCCCCCCAGGGAACGTTCCTGCGCAACCGGTGTCGGTTGCCAGCGAAACCCCTTTGGACACTAACCCGGAGACAGACCGTACCCTGAAGTGCCTGACACAGAGCTTACCCTGGTCTGGAATGACGGATGACGCCCAGACCAACTGTAAGGCTGGTGCCATGCGTTGGCAGCTGGGGTACTCCAGCGGTTGTGTTGTCTTTGGGCCTCTGCCCATAGGAGAACCCTTGCAGCAAGTTGCTGTGGACATAGCAGGTCCCCTGCCTGTGCGCAGTAGATCGGGGAAGACACGCAGCCTCCCTGTAGTGGATGCCACACAGGATCCAGAGGCTGGTGGTCTGGCCGCCATCACTGTGGCACAGATAGCGGACGAGGAGGAAAGAGTAGGCCTAGGTGACAGGGTAGGTTTCCCGAGTCATAGGTCGACGGAGGAGGATTGGAGGGCAGGTCTGACAGTTAGGGCAGACAGTTGCCAGATAGGTATGACGGAGGTGCAGTGCCTGGGGCACCATGTGGGAGGAGACAGGGGTAGGCCCAAACCAGAGGGGGTGGAGGCAACCAGAGGCTGTCCCCGACCCACATCACCCAGACAGGTACTGACCTTAGGACCTGTAAGGCCCTACGGACACATTGTCATTGACTTTAGTCCTGTAGTGAACCCCTTGAAAGAGATGGCTAGGAAGGGCATTCCCAAGTCGGTGGACTTTGCACCTGCTTGCGAGTTGGCATTCCAGTCATTGAAGGAGGCTCTGGTACCCGCTCCAGTGCTGATGGCGCACATTCTTGACCAGGACTGTGTGTTACGAACTACTGCGCCACTGCACGGACTGGGGGCAGTACCGAGCCAGAAAGAGCCATATGGGCAGGAGCAACCTGTGGCCTGTTTGAGCAGTATACTGCTATTGTGGGAGGTGGGGTATGCCACAATTTGGACACCGTGGGTGGCACTTGTGTGTAACTGGCCCCCCACCGTGATGACTTACCACCCACCTGTTAGGTGGCTGCAACCTACCTTGGGGAAATTGGACAGACTTTTGTGGTGGAGCCTTGAACTTGGACTTCAGGTGGACTATTTGAACATTGTGCCCCCACAAAGAGAGGCCCACTACACTATGGATGAACTGTCTAGGCCGGAGCCTACGCCCCCCAGGTAGCGTCACCTTCAACCCAACAGACTGCGGGACCAGGGACCAAATCGTTGGGACATGGGTCCCTGGTTGACCCGCTTGAATGGGGGGGGGGGGGGGGGGGAGTGTGGCCGGAGAGACCCCCAGCCCACGTGGGCAATAATGGCCGCTGCGGCACTGAAGGGGTTAACCCTCGTGCCCGGCGCCATATTAAGGGACAATGGGCGCTTGGCGTCACTGTTAAACGTACTTACAGAGCTGGGCGCGGACTGTTTCAAAGTTTGTTTAATGATGTCTTAACATGTCATATGTAGTGCTCTGTGCACAATTGCAGGAATGCATGTTTAACTGTATTTATTTTATATTCAAGATATGGTCACCTGTATTTTAAAGGGGAAAATGCACTTACTCTTATCAATGTCTGAATAATCATCTCCTGTCAGTAGGAAGTGGCATGCTAATGGCCCTGTCCTAGCAGAGAGGTGTGAATGACAAAACCTTTTGATGTGTAAAGATGCTAATCACGGAGTCTATGGGCTTGGAACCTGTTTCATGTACCTGATTTAATTGATATACGAACCCTGAATGGCAGATGCAGGAAGGAAGACTGTTTGTTTGTATTGTAGCCTTTCCTGTTGTAATCTCAAACACTGGGTTTGCCTGGAGATGTGAATGAGACAGAAACATTTGTATTTTGAAGCTATGTGATAAATTTATCAATAGTGAATGTTAATCTGATACCAAACATTGTCTGTGTCACAGGAAGGAGGATATTGTTTTATTGCACTTATCTCCTTTTGAAATGTAATTTATTTACTTGTATTTTCTAAGTTATCCTGATTGGTTGGAGAAGACAGGGAGGGCTTACCCCCCTGTGGTACTGTGTGGAAATTTGACATAAAAAGGAGGCCTGCGTGCCTCCAGATTTGTAATTGTACCATCTTATTCTGCTGGAACATCTTGCTGTATGCTGTTGCCCCTAGCAATAGGGATGAGTCTTTTTTAAAGCTATTATTGAGCAAATAAACATCTGCCTCAAGAAGATTGCTTCATCTTGTGACCTACAGGGTTATGCCAAACATAGCCCGTCCTCCGGCTCTCCAGGGAAGCACCTAACGTCTCCAAGTTCCGCCTTCCGCCAGCTACCGGTAGAGGCCTAGCAAGTGGCTAGTGGGGATTCGTCAGCACCACACAGGTGTGGTAAGGCAGTGCGTCGGCACATACAGAGCAGAACCGTGGTTCCAAACGCCATGGCAGGTTAGGAGTTTGGTGGTGGCAGCATAAACCCGCACACAGCGCAGTGGGTGGAGTCAGTAGCAGGTGGTTACTGACGGTAAGCGGGAATCCCCTATGTGGTCAGGCCTCGTGTGACCCAACCTTCCAATATGTGCGCAGGAGACGGGACGCGAAAACGGCGAGTGCTTTCGTACGGGACCGTCCTGTCACACTTGTTTTCTGTTTTACCAACAGGTCCTCTGGTAGCCCAATGCTTTTTACCCGACTTGTTGTATTGGGGCCGTTTGTCATCACTTTTCCCTTTAGCTTACTTTCTTGGAGTCTGCTACTGACTCCAAAATATCTGTCAATTTTTTACCAAAAAGAATATCTCCAGAGAAAGGTAGAGACTCCAAAACCTTCTTAGATTCTGATTCAGCTTTCCATGTACGTAGCCAAACTACTCTGCCAGCGGCTACTGTTGAAGCGGATGCCCTGGAGGCAATTGTACCCATATCCAAAGCTGCTTCTTCCAAGAACATTGCAGCCTGTTTTATATGAGCTATATGAGATCTTTGCTTTCTAGATGCCATTGAAAGATCTCCTTCCAATGCATCAGCCCAGGCAGCCACTGCTTTTGCCATCCAAGCTGAAGCCATGGCTGTTCGAATGACTGCCCCAGACAGGGAAAAAATGGTTTTTAAAAACCATCAACTCTCCTATCCGTGACATCATTTAATGATGTTGAAGGCAGAGGTAATGTAGATTTTTGCACTAATCGAATAACATGCGTATCTACTTTGGGGGCTACCTCCCTCTTTAAACAGTCCGCAGCCGGAAGAGGATAATTGGAATTACATTTCCTAGGAATTCTAAACTTTTTACTGGGCGTAGCCCAAGCCTCATCCATGATTTCAGTCAGCTGATCTGACCCAGGAAACTCAGTCTTAACTGTTTTGCGACGTTTAAACACAGGTGCCTTGGATTTTAACACAGGCTCTGCTGATAATTCTGAGGAAGGTAGATGGGCAAGCATTAGTGTGATTCTGCAATAAGCCAATGTTACTCCATTTTGTTATATTCAATAGATTATAAGCTTATTTTAGCATTAATATATGATATGCTTAAATATGCTGGGGAGAAGGAAAAGTATAGAATGATGAAATGTTCAGTTAGCAAAAAAGAGGAACTTGTGGGTAAGCCATGTCTGAGAGATAGAGCAAAAAAAAAAAAAAGAACAAGACCGTTATCAGAAAGAGGACACAACCCTGAGGATAAACTGTAAACTCCTCTGAGCCTTTCTGAACAAGTATAAATATGTGTATGTAAGAAACAATAAAGCAGAACTCTATTGACTACACCAGGTTCTGTGTGTGATCATTTGATTTCTCCAGCTAACTGCACGGCACTTAAAATTCTGTCCACAGGTGATTCTGAATACAAAAGACAGGCTGTTGTTGGAGTCCTCTCAGAGAAGGCTGAGGCTAAAGGAGGTCGACCTCCAACACTTCTAAGGATAGAATGGCTTTCATTGCCTTAATTAACTCAGCTATGTCCACTGAGCTAAGGCCTACCTCTCCTCCTCTTCGTATGCAGAACCAAAGCTTAATGAGTCTTCATCCTCCGATGAATCCTCATCTGAAACATGTGTAGACTGTGAAGATGTAGATTTACTTACCACTGGCTTTTCAGCCCGTTTCTTTTGATAGGCTGCTGCTGGAAGTGATAAACCGCAGGTGGGAAGCTGCATGTAAGGGCTAATGGTGTAATCTCTTCCTGGTACAGAATTTGGAATTATCCGCTCAGCTATACTGGATGTTTGTGCAAACATAGCCCAAAGGGGATCAAGTTGCACCTGTATCTGCCTTGTACTATTCAAGAGACCTTGGTGACAGCTAAAACAATTTGCACACAAACCATCTTAAACCAGATCCTGAGAGGTTAACCCAGCTTTGCAAGACAAACATGATATGAGTGTTGGTGTTGCTGTGAGTTATCTTCCTCACCTTTGCTGCTCTTAGACATGATAAATAATCAACACTTACACAGTGTACTACACAATTTGTGACTGTAATCACTTTAAGACTCGTTAAAGTGACATACAACCTGACCCTACCCTGCTATAAACCAGCATTGAGGATCGGAATAGCTAGAAAAAAAACTGACAGAATTATAGTAAAGTCAGCAATCACACTAGCAGTCAGTCACATGTTAAACATTAGTATAAAAAGCAATATGAGCACATAATCAACTACAGATACATTTCAATATGTAGGAGAAACATATTACTGCATTACTTTATAAAAGTTTTAACTGTATTTAGATGCATAGCAAAAGAAACCACAGTAATATCAGACTCATATGCATTACGCACTTATCCAACTATTCATACTCAAAAGGTAGCTAGAGACTTAGTGCTGTATAACCTGTACTCAGTAGAGTGGGATACAGGGAGACTTACCTCGCTTCCAGGACCGATCAATACGTTTGCGAACGTTGAGTGGATCCAGATGCTATTAGTGTACACCACAGCTCCATGAACCTATAGTGAACACAGGCGCCCAAGTGAACACTGATGCACCAGTCACACAACCGCCTATGCTGCAACTGGGTCCCTTAGTACACAGCATCTCGGATGGAAGCAGGAAAACAGTTCATGGCGGGAGACTCAGAGGAAACTGGTCATGAACTGAGGGGAGGGGCGACCAGGAGAGCGTCTGACTACCCACTGCTGACATCAACCCTAGGGATCGCGGCCTCATACTACTCCTGGACCCTATGATCCGTAAGGGCTAGCGCTGGTGCACCCGAGGTGGCAGCCGCGTCAGCGACTGTTTGGTAGTCTCCTCCCAAAGCAGTGAGGCTGTGTCCGTATTCCCCCTCTAAGCGGAACCGATGCCTTACCTTCTCCCCGTGCTCCGGCCACAGCCTGGTAACGTCTGCTGGACCTGCTAATTTGATCCAACACAGACGCCCGCCGAAACAGCACTGTACTCGTGGGTAAGCGTTGTCGTGGCCCGGCGGATAGTTGTTGGAGCGACTCTTTTTAAGGTACGTATAAGACGCTGTTTAGAAAGATCACTCAAAAAATAATATGACTATAAAAATAAAATAAGAAAGCTAAAACCAGCAGCTCGCTGACCATGGTCCGGCTCCTGTCGCACCAAACTAAAAACTGGTTTGTCTGAGCCAGGAGGCGGGGATATATGGACGGGCCCGTTGCATGCTGAGAGGCCGAAAAGCTTTGACCGACTGGTGCAAATCCGCTGGCGCTTCATCATATCACAATGTTATCCTGTGGATAAACCTGTGGACCCTACTGGAGAAAATAGGATTTTGGTACTTACCAGATAAATCCATTTCTTTGAATCCATAGGGGGCACTGGAGTACTCTTGGGATATGGATGGGCATTAGCCGGGATAGGCACATTTAAATATTTAAAAGTGTTACCCTCCTTCCCCCTCCATACTCCCAAGTGCCTCAGTGTTTTTTTGCTGAGCCAAATAGGAGTGAAAGAGAGGATGAACAATGGAGAATCATATATAACAACTAGGAAGATGACACGACAATAGCCAACAATCACCTTAATATCTGAACAAGTCGGTGAGAATGTGTTACCATAAGATCCACCAAACTTACCACAAGACAGGTGAAACTGCTCTGGATGGGCGTCCAGTCACCCCTGTGGACTCAAAGAAAAGGATTTATCTGGTAAGTACCAAAATCCTATTTTCTTTTTCATCCACTAGGGGTCACTGGAGTACTCTTGGGCCATACCAAAGTTTCCCCCTTGGGCGGGAGAGCTGATTGGCACCTGTAACACTAGACGGTCAAAGCTAGATGCTGAAGCCGCAAACTAATCAAACTTGTAAAAGCGCACAACGTGTGCACTGACCACCATGTAACCGCACTGCAAAGTTATGGTGTGGAAGCCCCACGACCTGCTGTCCATGACGTTCCCACAGAACGTGTGGAATGTGCTGAAATACATACAGGTGGTTATAACTAGTATGAAAGTAAGCTTGACGAATGGTCAGCTTAATCCATGTGGCCAACCTCTGTTTGGTAGCTGGCCAATCTACCTTGACTGCATTATAGAGAACAACAATGTATCGGTTTTACGTACTGTTGATGTTCGTGCTATATACATATGAAGCGCACCAAAAACCTTCAAAGTAACTGGAGTTACTGAATGTTGTGAGAAACAGGAACTAGGATTGATTAAGTTATGTAAAGAGAGCATACTACCTTTGGTAGAAACGCGGAATTCTCACGAAGTTCTGATGTGACGGTGGATGCATGACAACGCACCTAACTCTGAAACACACCTTGCCGAAGATAAGGCTAGGGGAAATATTGCTTTGTAAGTGAGAAACTTAACATCCACTTGTTGTAAAGGTTCAAAAGCGAGGACTACCATAGATCTAAAACTAGACTGAAGACCTATGGTACTATAGGTGGCATAAACGGAGGTTGAACTGTAAGGACACCTCGTAGGAACGTATGCCCTGTTGGCAAAAGAAAGCTGAAAGGAAATTGACAAAGTAGAAATCTGCCCCTTTAGTGTCGCTAACCGTAGTCCTCCATCTAATTCCGTCTGTAAAAACAGCGAAGACGGAATAACGTAAAAGAAGATGTCGAAACTGGCGAGCTTCACACCAACCAATATAAGCTCGCCCAATGCTGTGATAATGAGCTGCTGTTACCGGCTTTGTAGCACGTAGCATTGTTGGTATAACAGACTCTGGAATAACCTCTCGTCAGAAGAGAGCGGTTTCAACAGCCACCTCGTCAAACGCAGCAGTGCTAAATTGGGGTAAAGAAACTAACCCTGTTGTAAAAAATCTGGGTGTCTTGGAAGCAGCCCCGGATCGTCTACAAGTAGACAGCGGAGATCTGAGAATCAGGCTCTCCGAGGCCAATGAGACGTCACTAGTATGACGGTCGTAGACTGCCTATTGATTAGTTATAGCAACCGAGGAAACAGTGAACCTGGTGAAATTAGATACACGAGGCTGTACTACCTGGCTATAGTGAGAGCATCCACTGTCATTGCTTGTTGCGAACACAAACTTGAGTGTCTGATGATTTTGGCGAGATGCCATTAGATGCACGTGTGGGTAACCCCACCGCTGGAATATTTCTGAATGTAAAGTCCATTTTCCTGGATAAACATCTTGACGACTGAGAAAACCTGATTTACAGTTTTCCTCCTGGAATGAACACTGCCGATAATATTACCTGTTAATGCTCGTTTTTCGCATGGCCATGCGTCCTCGAGTCCTTCATTTGTTCATGTATGCGACTGCTGTCGCGTTGTGTGAATGAACTCGAACAGTCTGAGACTGTGTGAACTGCCTGTGGAGAGCGTAGTAACGTGGCCTGAGTTCCAGGACATTTATTGAGAGAAACTTTACCTGGTCTGAACACAGACCCTGACGTTGGCAATGTAGACTACCTCTCTCCAACAGCGGAGACTTGCGTCCTTGTTAGAATACCAGACTCCGAACTTTTGAAGGTAGGTTTTGTATTTGGGGTCACTAGATTAGCGATACTCTGTCTTTTGGAGCCAATCGCACTATCTGATGAATTTGTAGATGAAAACCAGACTACAGCGCGAACAAATATAGTTGAAAAGGACGTGAATGAAATATTCCGACTGCAATGCTGGGTAATACGCCACCCTCCGTACTGACAAGTGAATGCACAAGTGCACCGAGACTGTCCTGGATTGAGCACTAACTGTACCGGATGACTAATACTTTGTGCTAAACTAGGGCATTGTATGACCGTAAGGCATGCTGAGGAAGTATTTGTGTAGACGACGCCTTGACTAGGTCGTCTCAGTATAGAATGATCAGTCATCCGCAGTATAGGGTTATAGCATCACTAACACATGAATATACACCAGCTAATACTGTGCCACAGCTTAATATCAGGGAAATAGCTGAACTGGAGCTTTGATATATATATATCCCCCCACAGCTATAAATCATAGTGGGAGATGGATATAATATATATACCCACATGGCCATAGCGGACCTCTGCAGCGCGCTCCTGCACCTCGTGGGGGGCGGTGATGGGCTTAGGGCAGTGTATTATCTTGAGCCCTGAACTAGGAATAATATCTCCCTTCCCCCCTGAGCGGCGGCGATAAGCCGTGGAGACCATGTGGAGCCGGTGCAAAGCAGCGCTGAGCTGAACATCCCCTGCCTGACTCGTGTAGCGGTGAGGATTGGGGGGGGAGGGGGAGTGCTGTTTTCTACTAAACGTGTCCCACACTCAGCGATCTTAGGCAGCGAAGAGGGGCGCCGGGCAGGTGGGTTGCCTCCCTGAACCGGAGCCCTTGCATATAGTCAGCATCGCCACCCAGCGCGGCTGCACTGAAGCTGTGGGGAGCGGAGAGGGGCGCCGGGCAGTCACTGAACCGGAGTCCCTGCTCAGAATATCACATGTGGGGAGCGGGAGGGAGCGCCGCAGCGCTTCTATGCCCTTGTTCCCTGTGGGGTATAAAGTTAACAAACTGCCCCACCTCCAGTGCAGCGGCAGCATGAGCTGACCGCCGCCATATACAGATGTGACACACAGGGTGGCGGCAGCGTGATCTGACTGCACGCTCAGTACCTTTCCTGGAGTCCGGAGCACCGATGGGGCTTCTCTCTGTAAGCGCTGTCCTGCTCTCTCAGCCAAGGATGAAATCAGCATCTGCTGATGAAGGTCTATGGCGGGACTTCTTGAATAAGTGCCGACAAGCCTTTGCTGCTTGTAGCAGCACACACAGAACCGGACCCATGCTTCTTAATAAGCTGGGGAGGGCTGTGGTTAAAAAATAAAAGGTAAAAATTAAAAATAAAACAAAAATGCTGGAGCTTCAGTCCGGAATTGTCGATCCCGGTGAAGGCACAAAAAACACTGAGGCACTTGGGAGTATGGAGGGGGAAGGAGAATTACACATTTAAATATTTAAATGTGCCTGTCCCTGCTAACACCCGTCCATATCCCAAGAGTACTCCAGTGACCCCTGGTGGATGAAAAAGAAATGCTAGTTACTATGTCTTGATACACTCAGTCTACACAAGGACTGATAGAAGGGCGCATCCCCCCTGCACTCACACTCTGTTTACCTTCACCATCGACTGAAATGCTCTAATAACAGATAAACAACGCACAGCAAACATATACAGCTGTCACAAAACCTGTATCTAAGGGTAGGAATTAAAGTCTATACATTGCCTATGGGGGTTGGGGTTGATAAGCCGGAGTTTGGAATGCCAACGGTCAGAATACCGACCGTGGCATCCCGATGGTTAGAACAGGGGTTGGGGTAAGTATGCTAACCCCACACCCCCTATGCCTAACCCTCCATTCCCGCAGGCTAAAGCTAACTCCCCCCACCCCCCTCCCCTACTGGCTAATCCTAACCACCCCGCCCCCCCATGCGGCTTACCTCTCCGGCATGGAAGGAGTTTAGGGAATGAGCCAGAATGACATTTGCACCATCACGTTCCTGCAGGTAGTCAGCTTTGGAGTTTCCCCATCTCGGAAGTGCAAAGGGGCTAATTTTACGGCTCCACTGGCTTAAAGGGTACAGAACACTCCCTGGGACAGCCCTCTAAAGGTGTACAAACATAATAATGGAAAGAGCCAATACCTTTTATTCTGGATCTCTGTGAGGTTTAGCGTCTCCTCTGCCTCCATCCTCCTGGCTCTTTCCTCAGCTAGCCTCTCCGATAATTGGGAGATCTCCTTTTGTGTAGCTTCGTGATGGAGATGAGCCTCTGCAAGTCTTAAACAAGAATGAGAAATGACAGGGTAGAAAACACCTTAGTGTGGAGCCGTCTGGTGAACCGGTCTCTGAATGTACAGTAACCCATAGCAGTCAATCTGTTGCTACACCTTGTTTGTTAACTGTGCACCATAATTGGCCTTCATCTAAAATGACGCTCTGAAAGCTTGGGTGAGGCTCAAATGGCAAAATGACCAGAACATCATCATTATCTACCATTGTTATAGATGGGCATCTGCAATATCAGATTCATCCAATGGGTTATGGAACCTTTGTACTCATATGAGAGAACAATGCTAAAGAATGTCGTATTGCTAAGCAGAAATCCTTCTCCTGCCATAATCTCCAAGAAGGAAGGGGAGGAACGGGGCAACTGAACCCACTGGGCCTATGCAGTCTTCCTATCAAAAATACTGGAATGATCAGGAACCATTTTCTCAAGCACTGGGAGGAGGCTGATACTGTAGATATTTACATAACAAGAAGAGGTCTTTGGGTCATGAACAAACCTTCTCCTCAGGTCAGCCAGCTCTGCATTGTCTATTTCCACAAGGACATTTGCCCTCTCCTGGGGAGCTCCTGGGGGTACCTCAGTCTGGATGTTATTCTGCAAGTAAATCCAGCAGCCAAAGTTATTAAGTGCTGGTGGTATCAGTAAGTGGATCATATATTAGATACGTACATGTCTGCACAATATAATTCAAGTTACATGGAAACTAACTGACAGCTATTAGGTCTCACCCGGTTTGTGCCTTGTGTGGTTTGGAGTTCCCTCTGTAGTTGGTAATACTGATTCTGCAAGTCAGTGTACTTCATCTGAGCATCAATCAGCCCCCGTGACACGTTCTTCAGCTCTGCAGACAGTACATCATTCATCTTCACAGTTTCCATGGCCTGGGAGAAAACATGGAGTGCAATGTAACTCATACACTGTGTGATGTAAAGCAAGACGCCTACTGATCATTCAGAAACACGACACTTGGTGTAATCGGTCATTGTGCCTCGCTCTCCCATGATTTATCTTATTACGCAATACAGACAAAATAATGCTCCTTTCTCCTACATTAGGGGGTTGGGTATGAAATGCCGGCGGTCACATGACTCCGGATGGGGAGTAAGTATTTTACCCCTGCCCTCACTCTCTGGGGGTGTCGGCTAGGGCTAACCCCCCACTAGTGTCTAACCCCTCATGGTACTATACAGAATAGTTATCTACCAACAGTTTATACGGTCACACTCTGGATTTGAACCCATGACCTTCCATTTTGCAGTCTGGCACCTTACTCATGTATCCACCATTGATGGTAACCACTAGGTTGATTCATTTCAAAATTACAGCCTTATTAGATACCACTATAAATCATACACTATTAGGATAAGGGAGACTAAACACCTAAAAAAATATATATTTTCATTTATAATACTATATACCAACCAAGTAACTAAGCAGACAAATAGTGCTGAAAAATAATTTGCACAAATGTCCCTGTCCATAGCCTGTTATTCCTCCCAATAATCAATGATGATCGTGATGAAGACAGAGAGTTGCCGATGAAGGGCCAAGCTCTCCTCTCTATGTATATATCTGTAGTACGAGCAGGGGTCTCCTCTCTATGTATATACCTGAAGTACGAGCAGGGGTCTCCTCTCTATGTATATAGCTGTAGTACGAGCAGGGGTCTCCTATCTATGTATATATCTGTAGTACGAGCAGAGGTCTCCTCTCTATGTATATACCTGTAGTACGAGCAGGGGTCTCCTATCTATGTATATATCTGTAGTACGAGCAGGGGTCTCCTCTCTATGTATATATCTGTAGTACGAGCAGGGGTCTCCTCTCTATGTATATCTGTAGTACGAGCAGGGGTCTCCTCTCTATGTATATATATCTGTAGTACGAGCAGGGGTCTCCTCTCTATGTATATATCTGTAGTAGGAGCAGGGGTCTCCTCTCTATGTATATATCTGTAGTACGAGCAGGGGTCTCCTCTCTATGTATATACCTGTAGTACGAGCAGGGGTCTCCTCTCTATGTATATATCTGTAGTAGGAGCAGGGGTCTCCTCTCTATGTATATATCTGTAGTACGAGCAGGGGTCTCCTCTCTACGTATATATCTGTAGTACGAGCAGGGGTCTCCTCTCTATGTATATACCTGTAGTACGAGCAGGGGTCTCCTCTCTATGTATATATCTGTAGTACGAGCAGGGGTCTCCTCTCTATGTATATATATCTGTAGTACGAGCAGGGGTCTCCTCTCTATGTATATATCTGTAGTAGGAGCAGGGGTCTCCTCTCTATGTATATATCTGTAGTACGAGCAGGGGTCTCCTCTCTATGTATATACCTGTAGTACGAGCAGGGGTCTCCTCTCTATGTATATATCTGTAGTAGGAGCAGGGGTCTCCTCTCTATGTATATATCTGTAGTACGAGCAGGGGTCTCCTCTCTACGTATATATCTGTAGTACGAGCAGGGGTCTCCTCTCTATGTATATACCTGTAGTACGAGCAGGGGTCTCCTATCTACGTATATATCTGTAGTACGAGCAGGGGTCTCCTCTCTTGTATATATCTGTAGTAGGAGCAGGGGTCTCCTCTCTATGTATATATCTGTAGTACGAGCAGGGGTCTCCTCTCTATGTATATACCTGTAGTACGAGCAGGGGTCTCCTATCTTCTTATATACCTGTAGTACGAGCAGGGGTCTCCTCTATGTATATATCTGTAGTACGAGCAGGGGTCTCCTCTCTATGTATATATCTGTAGTACGAGCAGGGGTCTCATCTCTATGTATATACCTGTAGTACGAGCAGGGGTCTCCACTCTATGTATATACCTGTAGTACGAGCAGGGGTCTCCACTCTATGTATATATCTGTAGTACGAGCAGGGGTCTCCTCTCTATGTATATATCTGTAGTACGAGCAGGGGTCTCATATCTTCTTATATACCTGTAGTACGAGCAGGGGTCTCCTCTATGTATATATCTGTAGTACGAGCAGGGGTCTCCTCTCTATGTATATATCTGTGGTACGAGCAGGGGTCTCATCTCTATGTATATACCTGTAGTACGAGCAGGGGTCTCCACTCTATGTATATACCTGTAGTACGAGCAGGGGTCTCCACTCTATGTATATACCTGTAGTACGAGCAGGGGTCTCCTCTCTATGTATATATCTGTAGTACGAGCAGGGGTCTCCTTTCTATGTATATATCTGTAGTACGAGCAGGGGTCTCCTCTCTATGTATATACCTGTAGTACGAGCAGGGGTCTGAACTCTATGTATATAGCTGTAGTACGAGCAGGGGGTCTCCTCTCTATGTATATACCTGTAGTACGAGCAGGGGTCTCCTCTCTATGTATATATCTGTAGTACGAGCAGGGGTCTCCTCTCTATGTATATATATCTGTAGTACAAGCAGGAGTCTCCTCTCTATGTATATACCTGTAGTACGAGCAGGGGTCTCCTCTCAATGTATACAGCTGTAGTACGAGCACGGGTCTCCTCTCTATGTATATATCTGTAGTACGAGCAGGGGTCTCCTCTCTATGTATATATCTGTAGTACGAGCAGGGGTCTCCTCTCTATGTATATACCTGTAGTACGAGCAGGGGTCTCCTCTCAATGTATACAGCTGTAGTACGAGCACGGGTCTCCTCTCTATGTATATATCTGTAGTACGAGCAGGGGTCTCCTCTCTATGTATATACCTGTAGTACGAGCAGGGGTCTCCTCTCTATGTATATACCTGTAGTACGAGCAGGGGTCTCCTCTCTATGTATATATATCTGTAGTACGAGCAGGGGTCTCCTCTCTATGTATATATCTGTAGTACGAGCAGGGGTCTCCTCTCTATGTATATATCTGTAGTACGAGCAGGGGTCTCCTCTCTATGTATATACCTGTAGTACGAGCAGGTGTTTCCTTTCTATGTATATAGCTGTAGTACGAGCAGGGGTCTCCTCTCTATGTATATATCGGTAGTACGAGCAGGGGTCTCCTCTCTATGTATATATCTGTAGTACAAGCGGGGGTCTCTTCTCTATGTATATATCTGTAGTAGGAGCAGGAGTCTCCTCTCTATGTATATATCTGTAGTAGGAGCAGGGGTCTCCTCTCTATGTATATACCTGTAGTACGAGCAGGGGTCTCCTCTCTATGTATATAGCTGTAGTACGAGCAGGGGTCTCCTCTCTATGTATATATCTGTAGTAGGAGCAGGGGTCTCCTCTCTATGTATATACCTGTAGTACGAGCAGGGGTCTCCTCTCTATGTATATATATCTGTAGTACGAGCAGGGGTCTCCTCTCTATGTATATATCTGTAGTACGAGCAGGGGTCTCCTCTCTATGTATATATCTGTAGTACGAGCAGGGGTCTCCTCTCTATGTATATACCTGTAGTACGAGCAGGGGTCTCCTCTCTATGTATATATCTGTAGTACGAGCAGGGGTCTCCTCTCTATGTATAAAGCTGTAGTACGAGCAGGGGTCTCCTCTCTATGAACATATCTGTAGTACGAGCAGGGGTCTCCTCTCTATGTATATACCTGTAGTACGAGCAGGGGTCTCCTATCTATGTATATATACCTGTAGTACGTGCAGGGGTCTCCTCTCTATGTATATATCTGTAGTACGAGCAGGGGTCTCCTCTCTATGTATAAAGCTGTAGTACGAGCAGGTGTCTCCTCTCTATGTACATATCTGTAGTACGAGCAGGGGTCTCCTCTCTATGTATATATCTGTAGTACGAGCAGGGGTCTCCTCTCTATGTATATATATCTGTAGTACGAGCAGGGGTCTCCTCTCTATGTATATATCTGTAGTACGAGCAGGGGTCTCCTCTCTATGTATATATCTGTAGTACGAGCAGGGGTCTCCTCTCTATGTATATATCTGTAGTACGAGCAGGGGTCTCCTCTCTATGTATATACCTGTAGTACGAGCAGGGGTCTCCTCTCTATGTATATATCTGTAGTACGAGCAGGGGTCTCCTCTCTATGTATAAAGCTGTAGTACGAGCAGGTGTCTCCTCTCTATGTACATATCTGTAGTACGAGCAGGGGTCTCCTCTCTATGTATATACCTGTAGTACGAGCAGGGGTCTCCTATCTATGTATATATACCTGTAGTACGTGCAGGGGTCTCCTCTCTATGTATATATCTGTAGTACGAGCAGGGGTCTCCTCTCTATGTATATATCTGTAGTACGAGCAGGGGTCTCCTCTCTATGTATATATCTGTAGTACGAGCAGGGGTCTCCTCTCTATGTATATACCTGTAGTACGAGCAGGGGTCTCCTATCTATGTATATATACCTGTAGTACGTGCAGGGGTCTCCTCTCTATGTATATACCTGTAGTACGAGCAGGGGTCTCCTATCTATGTATATATCTGTAGTACGAGCAGGGGTCTCCTATCTACGTATATATCTGTAGTACGAGCAGGGGTCTCCTCTCTATGTATATATACCTGTAGTACGTGCAGGGGTCTCCTCTCTATGTATATATCTGTAGTACGAGCAGGGGTCTCCTATCTATGTATATATCTGTAGTACGAGCAGGGGTCTCCTCTCTATGTATATACCTGTAGTACGAGCAGGGGTCTCCTCTCTATGTATATAGCTGTAGTACGAGCAGGGGTCTCCTCTCTATGTATATACCTGTAGTACGAGCAGGGGTCTCCTATCTATGTATATATCTGTAGTACGAGCAGGGGTCTCCTCTCTATGTATATATATCTGTAGTACGAGCAGGGGTCTCCTCTCTATGTATATATCTGTAGTACGAGCAGGGGTCTCCTCTCTATGTATATATCTGTAGTACGAGCAGGGGTCTCCTCTCTATGTATATATCTGTAGTACGAGCAGGGGTCTCCTCTCTATGTATATATCTGTAGTACGAGCAGGGGTCTCCTCTCTATGTATATATACCTGTAGTACGAGCAGGGGTCTCCTCTCTATGTATATATCTGTAGTACAAGCAGGGGTCTCCTCTCTATGTATATATCTGTAGTACGAGCAGGAGTCTCCTCTCTATGTATATATCTGTAGTACGAGCAGGGGTCTCCTCTATGTATATATCTGTAGTACGAGCAGGGGTCTCCTCTATGTATATATCTGTAGTACGAGCAGGGGTCTCCTCTCTATGTATATATCTGTAGTACGAGCAGGGGTCTCCTCTCTATGTATATATCTGTAGTACGAGCAGGGGTCTCATATCTTCTTATATACCTGTAGTACGAGCAGGGGTCTCCTCTATGTATATATCTGTAGTACGAGCAGGGGTCTCCTCTCTATGTATATATCTGTGGTACGAGCAGGGGTCTCATCTCTATGTATATACCTGTAGTACGAGCAGGGGTCTCCACTCTATGTATATACCTGTAGTACGAGCAGGGGTCTCCACTCTATGTATATACCTGTAGTACGAGCAGGGGTCTCCTCTCTATGTATATATCTGTAGTACGAGCAGGGGTCTCCTCTCTATGTATATATCTGTAGTACGAGCAGGTGTCTCTTCTCTATGTATATATCTGTAGTAGGAGCAGGGGTCTCCTCTCTATGTATATATCTGTAGTACGAGCAGGGGTCTCCTCTCTATGTATATATACCTGTAGTACGAGCAGGGGTCTCCTCTCTATGTATATATCTGTAGTAGGAGCAGGGGTCTCCTCTCTATGTATATATCTGTAGTACGAGCAGGGGTCTCCTCTCTATGTATATATCTGTAGTACGAGCAGGGGTCTCCTCTCTATGTATATATCTGTAGTAAGAGCAGGGGTCTCCTCTCTATGTATATATCTGTAGTACGAGCAGGGGTCTCCTCTCTATGTATATACCTGTAGTACGAGCAGGGGTCTCCTCTCTATGTATATATCTGTAGTACGAGCAGGGGTCTCCTCTCTATGTATATAGCTGTAGTACGAGCAGGGGTCTCCTCTCTATGTATATATCTGTAGTACGAGCAGGGGTCTCCTATCTACGTATATATCTGTAGTACGAGCAGGGGTCTCCTATCTATGTATATATCTGTAGTACGAGCAGGGGTCTCCTCTCTATGTATATATCTGTAGTAGGAGCAGGGGTCTCCTCTCTATGTATATATCTGTAGTACGAGCAGGGGTCTCCTCTCTATGTATATATCTGTAGTACGAGCAGGGGTCTTTTGCTTGATTTACTATCCATGTGAACCGCGACTGGGAATAGTAACCTTGCATCGCGAGTAAAGTATGCCAGCGAGGATACACGTTTTTACTGATGGTGGTTACTTAATATCAAATATACAAGAATTGGCCCCAAAAAACATGCATCAACCATTTGTGTGTTGACCATAGTCATGTTGACTTTTTGGCGTCGACCATAAAATTGTCAATCCATTGATCTACAACAGAAACATTAACCCTAAACAGCCCAAAGCGTGACAAGCGCAGCGATCTCGTGAGGTTACACGTTTACGGAATTCTACATATTACCAAACATTCAAGATTTGACCCAAAAAACTGAAAAAAATGTGTCGACCATTTATGTACTGACTATTGTCATGTCGACCTTCACCACAGTTGACCTTTTATCCGTCGACCTAATGCATATTCCCCATTTAGTGTTGCCCTACTGTCTGTCGATCTTCTATACCACAAGCCTCTTACCGTGACATTGGTCTGCTGGATTATCAGGTCTCTCTGATATATTTCTTGAATGTATCTTTGTAGTTCTTCCTTTGTTGGCTCTTTGTCCTCCAAAACCATATTCCCTTTTTCTGTGGCCGAGGGATTTCCCACTAACGCCATTCTGTCCACACCCTGTGTAAAGCATCGTCTTGTCTGTGAACAACTTTAAGCACCTTACATACACATTGGTGTTTTTTGTAATAATACAGTGCACAGAGGCGCTGTAACCCACAGCAACCAATCAGATTCTGTCATTTTTGAATGTTCAGAAAATAAAACATTTTACTGATTACAGCAGACTCCCAGACAACGCAAGAGTAAACAATCCACAGTGTCCAGCACGGTAAGCCACGCAAGTGGTCATTTGTAAAACTAAACTTCTAACCAAAATGTAGATCTTTAATTGGCATACCCCCCAACATGACCTCTCCAGGAGGACACAATTCTCTGCTCCTGCTCTTCTCTCTTACTGTATGATTACCATCACCTGTGCTGTACCCTAATACTGACCCAGTGCTCATACCTATGTCATACCTCCCAACATGACCCTCTCCAGGAGGACACAATGCTCTGCTCTTCCCTCTTACTGTATGATTACCATCACCTGTGCTGTACCCTAATACTGACCCAGTGCTCATACCTATGTCATACCTTCCAACATGACCTCTCCAGGAAGACACAATGCCCTGCTCCTGCTCTTCCCTCTTACTGTATGATTACCATCACCTGTGCTGTACCTTAATACTGACCCAGTGCTCATACCTATGTCATACCTCCCAACATGACCTCTCCAGGAGGACACAATGCTCTGCTCCTGCTCTTCCTTCTTACTGTATAATTACCATCATCTGTGCTGTACCCTAATACTGACCCAGTGCTCATACCTATGTCATACCTCCCAACATTACCTCTCCAGGAGGACACAATGCTCTGCTCCTGCTCTTCCCTCTTACTGTATGATTACCATCACCTGTGCTGTACCCTAATACTGACCCAGTGCTCATACCTATGTCATACCTCCCAACATGACCTCTCCAGGAGGACACAATGCTCTGCTCCTGCTCTTCCTTCTTACTGTATGATTATCATCACCTGTGCTGTACCCTAATACTGACCCAGTGCTCATACCTATGTCATACCTCCCAACATGACCTCTCCAGGAGGACACAATGCTCTGCTTCTGCTCTTCCCTCTTACTGTATGATTACCATCACCTGTGCTGTACCCTAATACTGACCCAGTGCTCATACCTATGTCATACCTCCCAACATGACCCTCTCCAGGAGGACACAATGCTCTGCTCCTGTTCTTCCCTCTTACTGTATGATTACCATCACCTGTGCTGTACCCTAATACTGACCCTGTGCTCATACCTATGTCATACCTTCCAACATGACCTCTCCAGGAGGACACAATGCTCTGCTCCTGCTCTTCCCACTTACTGTATGATTACCATCACCTGTGCTGTACCCTAATACTGACCCAGTGCTCATACCTATGTCATACCTCCCAACATGACCTCTCCAGGAGGACACAATGCTCTGCTAATGCTCTTCCCTCTTACTGTATGATTACCATCACCTGTGCTGTACCCTAATACTGACACAGTGCTCATACCTATGTCATACCTCCCAACATGACCTCTCCAGGAGGACACAATGCTCTGCTCCTGCTCTTCCCTCTTACTGTATGATTACCATCACCTGTGCTGTACCCTAATACTGACCCAGTGCTCATACCTATGTCATACCTCCCAACATGACCTCTCCAGGAGGACACAATGCTCTGCTCCTGCTCTTCCCTCTTACTGTATGACTACCATCACCTGTGCTGTACCCTAATACTGACCCAGTGCTCATACCTATGTCATACCTCCCAACATGACCTCTCCAGGAGGACACAATGCTCTGCTCCTACACTTCTCTCTTACTGTATGATTACCATCACCTGTGCTGTACCTTAATACTGACCCAGTGCTCAGACCTATGTCATACCTCCCAACATGACCTCTCCAGGAGGACACAATGCTCTGCTAATGCTCTTCCCTCTTAATGTATGATTGCCATCACCTGTGCTGAAACACCTTTCTTATCCAGTAACCTGTTCAAAGCAGGTGCTGGCAATCATAGATTAAGAGAAAAGTCCAGAATCAGAGCATTGTGTCCCTCCTGGAGAGGGTCATGTTGGGAGGTATGAATTGGGGATTACTAATATACCAGATCAGCTATTTACCTTCTCTCCATATAAAGTGCTGCCGAGTTCTGCAATCTGCCGGTCTTTCTCAGTTAGGGTCCTACTGATCTGATGGTGGTGAAATTGTGTTTCCGAATCAAGACCATTTCTTTCAGATCTAGACATGAAAAGCGCCAGGAAGTAAAAACAAAAAAATTTATTGCAGCAGTATGAGGTGTGTGCCTTTCCAAATCATGTCCAATCAGCTGAATTTACCACAGGTGGACTCCAATTAAGCTGCAGGAACATCTCAAGGATGATCAGTGGAAACAGGATGCACCTGAGCTCAATTCTGAGCTTCACAGCAAAGGTTGTGCATACTTATGTACATGTGATTTCTTATTTTATTTTTTTATAAATTTGCAAAAATCACAAAAAAAAACTTTTTTCACTTTGTCATTATGGGGTATTGTGTGTAGAACTTTGTGGTGAATAATGAATTTACTCCATTTTGGAATAAGGCTTTAAAATGTGGAAAATGCGAAGCGCAGGCAATACTTTCCGGATGCAGAGTGTGTGTGTGTGTGTGTGTGTGTGTGTGTGTGTGTGTGTGTGTGTGTGTGTGTGTGTGTGTGTGTGTGTGTGTGTGACTCAACTCCTACCGTCCTGACTGCTGTTTCCTCAATACTGTCACTTACTCTCTCACTCTACGATGTGAAACATTAAGAACATGTAGCTTGTGACTGTTGCTTTTGACAATACAACCTGTCACAATATCCTGTGCTCCGTAGCTTTAGATAAAAACAAATTATCAGTGCCTACTTCAATTACTTCTACTGGCTCAACTCTGGCCTCACAAGACGACACCCCTTGTGGGATCTACTCTAACTCCGATTGTTCCTACTCTCACTCTGCATCTCAATGTAAACACAAATAAGCAACTAACCCTTGTTATCAAGAATTAAACCGACTGATATTGCTGCTGTGCTTGGCCCTTTATTGGATGAAAAACTAGCGGCGTATTAAAGGGGCCATTGAATCTACTCTTACTCAATTAGCGCAACATTCTAGTGGGCTAGATGAAGTGTAACAGAGGGTCCTGACTCTTGAGGATGCCCTACACACAGCTCAACATACCCCAGCACAAGGACATTACAGCATACCTCCCAACGTGACCCTCTCCAGGAGGGACAAAATGCTCTGCTCCTGGACTTTCCTCTTAAGGTATTATTGCTGGCACCTGTTTTGAACAGGTTAATGGATAAGAAAGGTGTTTCACCACAGGTGAGGGCAATCATACAGTAAGAGGGAAGTCCAGGAGCAGAGCATTCTGTCCCTCCTGGAGAGGGTCATGTTGGGAGGTATGTTACAGGTCTTATTGAGAAGCTTGATGATTTAGAAAATTGTAGCAGACAGAATAATTTACTAGTGGTAGGCATTCCGGAGTCAGAAAAGGACTGTGATTTGCTCGATCTTCTCTACAACTGGATTCTGGAACAACTGGTTATGGAATTGAATGGAGTGTCGTTGGCTATTGAGAGGGCACATAGAATTGGACATGACCGTAAAAACACTTCTGGGCATCCATCCCCAGTTATTATGAAAATTTTGAACTATGCAGACAAGACTAAACTCTTGGATCATTACCGCAAAACAGTCAATCTATCTTACAAGTATACGCCTTCTCATATTTCAAGATTTTTCCAGTCATGTTGCTAACAAACAGAGTTTGCCCTAATCTGCAAGCAATTGTTTGATACCAAAGTCAAGATCTCTCTGTTATACCCAGCCTGTCTGCGGGTCTTTGAGGATGGTTTTAATTTCCTACTCATTATTGTAGGCCACAATGTGGATATACTGGGCATACTCCTTATGTCTTCACATTTTCTATACGTTTTTCATGTTATTTATTACATTATCTGTCTTTGCTTTTTATGCCTGCCTGAACCCTGGGTCTCAATTCACCTTAGGTTATCCTTTCCTCGACCACTAGGACGAGGAGAGACCCTGTTTTGACTATTTTTTTTTCTATTATTAATTTTATCCATAGGAGTTGGCTAGTATGACGGCCCATACTCCCCTCTCAACGGTTTTAAGGGAGATGCTCCACTCCTTTCCTTTAATATAGTGTCCCGGAAAGTTGAGGGACTTAACAATCCTATCAAGCGTAGAAAAGTGATTTCACATCTTAGTCGTATGTTTCCCCCATATGACATTTCTTCAAGAAACACATTGGATTGATGAACCCTTGGATCGGGGATTGTATTTCTGCCCTATATTGTAACAAAACTAGAGAAGTTGCTATAATTTTCTACAAAAATCTATACTATTCTATTTGTAGAAATTTTGTAGACCCCAAAGGGTGGTTTATTCTTTTAGAAGTGAATATTGACTATGTATGCTATACTTTGCTTGATTTATATGCTCCAAACGGTATCCGGATTGTAGAGCGATATGGATTAGGTTGACAGTCAATAGGTCGACCACTACTGGTGAATATTGACACAGGATAGTTCAAAACATGAAAAGGTCGACATGACTTTTTACATTTTATTTTTATTTTTAACTTCTTCATACTTTGCCATCCACGTGGACGAGTAACCTGTGCCGAGCACAGCAGTACCTATGCGAGACACCTTGCCCGCAGGCGAGCCATGTAAGGGGACGCAGTGCTCTAATTGGGGTTCCTGTTCATGTTACACAAAAAACTACATCAAAAAAGTGTAAAAGTGTAATGTCAACAATTTTATGTGTAGACCTGCCCTGCGTCGACCATTTTAATGTCATAATTTTCCTGTGTCGACAATGTTGACCTATTGACTGCCAAACTAATCCATGTTGCCCCCTTGATCTATAACCGCTCTGAACACCTGTAACAAAAATTTATTTGAAGCACTTTTACAGAAAGCTACAGTATGTGCTGGGGTGGACAAAATCTTATATTAGGCGGGGACTTCCAAACGGTTGTCGATCCATCCATGGACAGATCCGGAGTGAGAACTCAGAAAACTGTTTTTATTCTGTGACCTCCTTTTTTCTGTTTACTCCCAACTTGACTTGTTGGACCCCTGACGTATAGACCGCCCCCTACAAAAAGACTATTCCTTTTGCTGCCCATAACGTACCTACCTTACGAGTAGAGTGAGCTGGAATAGAGAGATCAGCTTGAAAACATGCTTCTGAAATTGTCATCAGAAGCCACCTCGCCAGTGTCTGCTTATCAGCAGGCCATCCTCTCTTGCAAAATCCGTAGAGAATGAAGAGAATATCAGTCTTCCTGATGGCACTGGTACGATCCACGTAGATCCTTAAGGCACGGACTACGTCCAACAATGCATCTCCCACAGAAAGGTCCGGTCCCTGGAAGGCCGGGACTACAATTTATTTGTTACGGTGGAATTTAGACTTAGGAAGATACCTAGATTTGGTTCTGAGAACCACTTTATCTGGATAAAAAAAAAAAAAAAAAGAAAAGGAGGGTGGCATAACAATGCCCCTAAATCTGAAACTCTTCTAGCTGACGCAATAGCCAGTAGAAAGAGAACTTTAGCTGTCAACCATTTAAGATCCACTCATTTAAGGGGTTCAAATGGGGCAACCTGAAGGGCCTTTAGGACTAAACTTAAATCCCAAGGCACTGTAGGAGGAACAAAAGGAGGTTGAATGTGCAGCATTCCGTGGAAAAAAGTGCACACATCCTGTAGGTTAGCAATTTTCTGATGGAACCATACAGTCAATGCTGACACTTGCACTCTCAAGGAAGCTCGTCCCTGAAGGAATGTCAAGACTCTGGGAACTCTAAACGCCCTAGGGACAAATTTCTGGTCACTGCACCACTGATGCCATATTCGGTGATAGATGCGAGCTGAGGAAGGTTTCCTTGGTCTGAGCATTGTTTGAATTACCTGTAGTGAGAATCCTCTTGCTTTATGGATGGAAGTCTCAAGAGCCACGCCGTCAAAGACAGTCGATGCTTGTGATAGCAAGGACCCTGCGACAGTAGATCTGGACGTTGAGGGAGTAAGACTGGAGCATCCATCGATATCCTCTGTAGATCTGTGTACCAATGTCTTCTGGGCCATGCCGGAGTTATTAGTATCACGGCGCCCTTTCCTTGTTTTACCTTTCACATTACCCTGGGTAACAGGGCGATTGGTGGAAACACATAGGCCAGATGAAAGTCCCACCTCACTGACAGGGCATCCACAAAGATTGCTCTGGGATCCTTTGTTCTTGACCCGTATGCGGAAACTTTGTTGTTCTGACGTGATGCCATGAGATCTCTCTCTGGTAACCCCCACTTGTCTACCAGATTTTGGAAGACTTCTGGGTGTAAAGCCCATTCATTTGCATGAATGGCGTGTCGACTGAGAAAATCCGCTTCCCAGTTTAGGACTCCCAGAATAAACACTGCGGATAAGACTGGAAAATTAAGTTCTGCCCATGTTTCATGCTGTAGTGACAAATTATTCTTATCTTACCTTGATGTGTGACTTACCTCCTTCATTGCATTCTGGCTGTGAGTTCCTCCCTGATGGTTGAGGTACGCTACTGCCGTTGCATTGTCCAAGCGGATTTGGACTGGTTTCCCCTGAAGGATGTCCTTTGCCTGAGTAAGTGCCATATATATATGGCCCGAAGTTCCAATATATTTATTGGCAGGCGACTTTCTTCCTTGGTCCACTGCTCCTGTAAGCAACTCTTTCCTGACACAGCTCCCAAGCCCTGAAGACTGGCGTCCATTGTCAGAATTTCCCAATCCGATATACAAAAGGGGCTCCCTTTGTCCAGATGGGATGTCTGTAGCCACCAGGCTAATGACATCCTTACTCCCAGAGGAAGGACCATAGTCTGCGTTTTTAATGTCTGATGACAACCATTCCATTTGGAAAGGATCAGACTTTGCAGAGGCTTTGAATGGAACGGAGCATACTCCATCATGTTGAATGTCGACACCATCAACTCCATCACACGCATTGCGGCATGAATGAATACCCTTTGACTGTGTAGCAGCTCCTGAATCCTTGACTGAATTTTGGATATTTTGTTCAAGGTAGAAATACTCTCTGAAGACCTGAATCCAGCACAGCCCTGAAATGAGTCATCCTTTGTGACGGAACCAGGGATGACTTTGCCCAATTTATGAGCCAACCATGTCTCTGTAAACAAGCTATTGTCTGTGAGGAGCGGTGAGATTATTCATATTGATCTGTCTGGCCAGACGTATAAAACACCTTGCTTATCCTAGCGGATTCCATTTGATGAATGGACTGCCTTTTATCCTCTGCATATACGTACATCACGGATAGAGTGACTGATACCAGTTGCACTGAGATTACAGTGTGCTACATTGTTGTGCTTGCCTCTAAAGGGATACAATTAAGTGAGCTCAGAAGTTTCTGTTGCTAAACTGAACATTGCCAAACAGAGATCAAGCTACATTCTATGTTTTTTAATAAGTATATATTATTAAGTTGTAAAAAACAGGACGGTGGTCATTATTATTATTATCAGTTATTTTTATAGCGCACACATATTCCGCAGCGCTGTACAGAGAATATTTGCCCATTCACATCAGTCCCTGCCCCAGTGGAGTTTACACTCTATATTCCCTATCATATGTACACGCTCACACATTCACGCTAGGATTAATTTTGTTGGGAGCCAATTAACCTACCAGTATATTTTTGGAATGTGGGAGGAAACCGGAGTACCCGGAGGAAACCCACGCAAGTACGGGGAGAATATACAAACTCCACACAGTTAGGGCCATGGTGGGAATTGAACCCATGACCTCAGTGCTGTGAGGCAGTAATGCTAACCATTACACCATCCGTACTGCCCGATTCATGAATCATTAATACATTTTTATATGCTTTAATAAATTGTTTATATCCAATCTATATGCGCTGTAATACCAGCTTTTTTCTGTTGCAGATGACACTGAAGCAATTCCTGAGATTGTGCCAGGATTAATGAGTCATCGCGGTATGGAAAAATCCTTATCAACTGCTAACAGAGATAAGATGCCATCACCACTATAATTTTGGTGAATACTCTGGGAGCTGTGGCCAGTCCAAATGGTAGGGCCTGAAACTGAATATGATGCTGCATGATAGCGAACCTGAGATAGCACTGATAGGACAGAGCTATAGGAACATGTAGGTAAGCATCCTGGATATCCAGGGATACCATAAAATCTCCTGGCTCCATGGCCAAAATAATGGAACGTAAAAGTCTCCATATGAAACCGAGGCACCCAAATGTACTTGCTCAGCGCTTTGAGATTGAGTATGGGCCGGAACGACCCATTTGGCTTCTGGACTAAAAACAGGTTGGAATAAAAACCTTGTCCTCGTTGTGCAGGAGGAACTGGAATTATCACTCCTGACTGAAGCAACTTCTGAACTGCCTCTTGCAATGTCCTGGCCTTCATTTCCACTGAAGACGGACTGGTACAAAACCTTTGATGAGGGTGTTTCTTGAAAACAAATGCCGTAACCGTGAGATACCGCTTCTTGCACCCAGGCATTTGTGGTAGACTGCTGCCAGATCTGTGCAAACTGAAGAAGTCGGCCTCCCACCCTGGGTTACCCCAGGTGGAGGCCCGTACCATCAGGTTTATGGCTTTTATTGTGATTTGGAAGCCGGTCCTCTGGTAGCCCAATACTTTTTGGTCTTACCAGACTTGTTGGACTGGGACTGTTTGCCATCACCTTTTCCTTTTGTTTTCCTTGATTCCGAAATCTGGAAATCTAGGCTTGAATTTGTGTGTGGAAGGAAACTTCCCTTTCTTGGACTCTGCTTCGGACTCCAAAATACTGTTTAATTCTTTACCAAAAAGAATATCTCTAGTAAAAAAGGCTAAGACTCCAGAACCTTCCTGGATTCTGAATCAGCTTTCCATGTACATAGCCAAACCACTTTGTGAGCTGCTACTGCTGAAGCTGATGCATGAGAGTCAATTGAATCCAAGGCCGCTTCCATAAACGTTGCATGTGCGATATGTGCAATATGGGTTTTTTGCTCCTCTAGATGCCATTGAAAGATCCACCTCCAATGCATCAGCACAGGCTGCCACTGCTTTCACCATCCAGGCTGAAGCCATGGCTGGTGTTATGATTGCCCAAGACAAGGAAAAAAATGTTTTTTAGAAAACCATCAACTCTCCTATCCGTGACATCATTTATTGATGTTGAAGGCAGAGGTAATGTAGATTTTTGCACCAATCTAGTGACCTGCGTATCTACTTTGGTAGCCACCTCCCTTTTTTAAACCGTTCCCAGCCAGGGGAGGATAATTGGAATTCCATTTCCTTGGAATTCTAACTTATTACTGGGCGTAGCCCAAGACTCTTGCATAATTTCAATCAGCTGATCTGACCCAGGAAACTCAGTCCTAACTGTTTTTAACAAAGGATCTGCTGCCTCTTCTAAGGATAGAATGGCTTTCATAGCACTAATTAGCTCAGGTATGTTCACTGAGCTGAGGCCTTCCTCCTCGTCTCTGTATGCAGACTCGGAGTGCGATGAGTCCTCATCCTCCGTCGAGTTCTCATCTGAAACATGTGTAGACTGTGAAGATGTTGTATCATGTCTATGTGATTTACTTACCACCGGCCTTTCAGCCTGCTTTTGTTGAGAGGCTGCAAATCCCCATGCTGAATGTGATAAACCCCAGGTGGAATGTTGCATGTAAGGGTTAAAAGGGTAACCTATCCCTGGTATAGGAGCTGGCATTATTCGCTCAGCTATACTGGATAATGTCTGTGCAAAAGTAGCCCATGGGGGTTCAACTATAACCTGTGCTTGCCTCGGATTATTTAAGAGGCTTCAGTGAAAGCTAAAACAATTTGCACATAATCCATTTTGAACCAGATCCTGAGAGGTTAACCCAGCTTCGCAAGGTAAACATGAAATGAGTGTTGGTGCTGCTGTGGAAAGTGTATTTTCCTCACCGTTGCCGCTCTTAGACATGATAAATAAATCACACACCTGTACAATGTTACTACACAATTTGTGACTGTAAGCACTTTAAAATTTGTTAAAGTGACACACAATCTGACCCCACCCTGCTTTGCACCAGCAAGCGCCCGCATCCTCTTGACAGATTTAGCTGTTGCATCGTATATTGCGATCCAGCCTGAATCAGGCCCTATATCCTCATTAATCTAGATGCAGAAAAAGCATTCAATAAAATTGCATGGCCTCATCTTGTTGCAATCTAATACAGACTCTATATACTGAACTACTGCACAGGTAGTGGCTACAATGTAACCTCCCTTCTTTCTCACTTCGAGAAATGTACTAGACAAGGATGTCCTCTTTCCCCCCTTCTCTTTATTCCAGCATTGGAGCCTTTCATACATTATATCACGCTGATGCGGGGATATTGGGGTATTAAGGTGACCAAGAGATGCGTGTTGTCGCATTTGCAAATGATTTGCTTCTCTTCACATCTGACCCTAAACACTCCGGACATGATTCGCTAAGTAGCAGAATTTGCAATTCTTTTGATCGCATGCTGGGGACCACCCATTGCAGGGCAAGGCCGCCCAGCATGCTACCGGCCGGCCCCCTTCCTTGAGCACACAAATTGCGGTCTATATACAGAGGTTGTATTAGAATCCCAACTATGTGCTCCTCTGTCTATTAGTTCTATGTTACGTGCATGATCCTCAAACTAAAAATCACCTCAACTTAATTATCTACTCTTAGCCTTTACTATCCAGGCCTGGAAAATATCTAGGAGGTACCTCAACCTTCAATATTTTTATTTTTTATCCTTGCCTTTAGTTGGAAACTTAGACTTCCAGAATGGCAAGACCTCAGTACCCTTTATTACCTTGCACTCTTCTGGAATTCTAACTCTTCGTAATTTATTGAATGCTTCAAATATTCAACTTACTTTTAATGAAGCAATGTAAAAATAGGATTTATGTTCTACCTGGTTAAATCCTTTTGTTCGAGCCCATCAGGGGCACAGGGAGAGAAGCTGGGTATAGGCTGGACAGAAGTCTGGGCACCAAAAAGTTACAGAACTCTTCTAGCAGCCCTCAGTCCCCTTCTCCCCTACACCCAGCTCCTTGGCTTCTGCAAAGGCAACACATCTAGCTGCCCGAGAGGCCCCAACTGAACATTTTGAATGGGCCATCACCCACGCAGGGGTTAACAGGTCAGCCACCGCATAGATGTGCCAGATTGTTAAATGAAGCCATGTGGCCAAGGACTGTTTTGTAACAGGCCAGCACCGTTTGTAAGAATCGTACAAAACGAAAAAGGAGTTTGACTTGCGGATGTCCTTGGTCCGTTCCACAGGGGAAGCTTCTGAATCTGAGCCGATAGAAAAAGCCAGAACCAAATCTAATAAATTGATGTGAAATTTCAAAACCACTGTAAGTAATTGTTTAAGCGAGTCCTCAGGACCAGTTGATCCGAGTGGAACACTAGAAAGGGGTATTACGAGGATAAAGAGCTGATATCGAAACCCTTCGAGCTGATGAAATGGCTAAAATAAAAAGAATTTTCCATGTGATCCATCATAGCTTAACCTTGTCTAGCAGCTCAAAGGGAGCAGTCTGAAGGACCCGAAGCACCAGAGATAAGTCCCATGAAGCAACCGGAGGGACAAATGGAGGTTGAACATGCAGCACTCCCTGTTAAAAGGTCCTAAGCCAGCCGACGTTGGAAAAGTACTAAAAGGACAGAGATCTGGACCTTAAGGGAGGAAAGGCCAAACCCCAGATTAAACCCTGGATGGAGAAAACTAAGAAGCCTCGAAAGACGGAAAGACGGCTGATAAAACCACCTTGCCAAGCATCATGCAAAGAAAGTCCTCCGGACAGTGACAAACCCTGGCCGAAGATGATTTTTCTAGCTCTGAGCATGGTAGAGATGACTCTTTGAGAAAAGCCTTTTTTCCTTTAGGACTGATGTCTCAAGAACTACCCCATCAAAGCCAACCTGCCGAGATCCGGATGAAGGCAAGGAACCTGGGAGTAGATCCGGGCCGTTGTAGACGCAGTGGTATTTGGATGAAGAGACCCTGAAGATCCACGTACCACCCTTGACAAGACCAATCTGGGGCTAATAGTATCATTGTTCCCCTCTCCAGCTTGAAATTGTAAAGAATCCACAGCAGCATTGAGATTGGAGGAAAGACATACACTAGTGGAAACTCTCACGGAACTGTTAAGGCGTCTACCAGGAAGGCTGCGGGATTCCTTCTGCGAGCGCAGTATCATGGTACCTGGTGATTGTATCAAGACGCCATCATGTCGATGTCTGGGAGTCCCCATCAACGAACTAGCAACTGAAATACTTCCGGATGCAGAGCCCACTCTCCAAAATGCACGTCTTGCCGACTGAGGACCCCTGGAATAAATACTGCCAACAGAGCGAGTTGATGATGTGTTTTGCTCCCGTCATGGTATCTCGACTGCGAGTGTCACCTTGTCGGTTTAAGTAGGTGACGGCAGTTGCATTGTCTGACTGTATTTTTGCTGGACAACCCTGCAGTAGAGGCTGAGCTGAGAGAAGGGCTCTGTATATTGCCCTGAGCTCCAAGACACTGACTGGAAGCTTGCTCTCCTGCGCTGTCCAGAGGCCTTGGAACATGTGAAGTTCTGAGACCGCCCCACGAAGGCTGGCAGCCGTGGTGAGCAGTATTGAATTCTGAATCTAAAAGGGTGTCCTGGTTCAGATTGGACTGGAGTAGGCACCACACCAGGTAGCACCAAACTTCTCGAGAGAGGACAATTGTCTGAACGTTGATTTACAGATGGGACCCGTTCCACTTGGCCAGCACCTCTAACTGAAGAGGCCATGAGTGAAACTGCGCATGCATGCAAGATAGATGATGGGACGATAGGAGCCATCCAGCTTCTGTAGAAGAAACAGGTTTGAATAAAACCCCTAACCCAACTGGGACGGAGGGATAGGGTAATTACACTGGAGGCCAGAAGGGAGCATACTGATTACTGTAGAGCGTCTGCTTTCCCGAGAATTTCCGGAAGTCCAGTGGAAAAGAAAAGCAGAAGTGGACGTTTCCAAAAGGTCAGGGTGTATCCCTGTGAGACATCTCTGACCCAGGCATTCGACATGGTTTCCATCCACAAGGGGCAAACAGCAGATGGCAGCCTCTTACCCTGTGGTCCCCCAGGGGGAGGCCCGCACTGTCATGCCGCGGGCTTGTCAGCCCGCTTTGGAGCTGGGCGTCTGGTAGCCCATGGGTGCTTTGCTCCTTTGGAGGGTGCCTGGTACCAAGAGGATGCCTGACCCTTAGCTCTACCCTTAAAGGTTATATCAAAGCGCTATGATGGGAAGGGGAAGGGGGAAGGGGGAAGGGGAAGATACCAGTATGTTTACAGCTATTTTTTGAATTAATGAGATGAGTGTCCGGAATTTTTATTTTCTAAACAGTATGTTTGGATTCCATATATATGCCTTCTGGGGTGTCCTCAGCAGGTAGTTATAAGCTAGCTTTCCCTATCTCTACCTTGCTGTAGTGGTGACTTCTGGCTCCCGTGGCTGGTTTCCAAGCTCCTGCTTCACTGTATGCACGGCCGAATTGCGGGTGCGGAGCACATCCGGTAGCGGCAATGTCGTACTTCCGGTCACACGGTCCCGTGTGACCGGAAGTACGACATTGCCGCGGCCGGAAGTGCTCCGCACCCGCAATTCGGCCGTGCATACAGTGAAGCAGGAGCTTGGAAACCAGCCACGGGAGCCAGAAGTCACCACTACAGCAAGGTAGAGATAGGGAAAGCTAGCTTATAACTACCTGCTGAGGATACCCCAGAAGGCATATATATGGAATCCAAACATACTGTTTAGAAAATAAAAATTCCGGACACTCATCTCATTAATTCAAAAAAGAGCTGTAAACATACTGGTATCTTCCCCTTCCCCTCATAGCGCTTTGATATAACCTTTATTGCTATTTTTAAAACAAAAAGTCGAAGCAGCTCACATATACAGGCGCAGAACTGGGAATTTTTATACCCCCCTTAGCTCTACCCTGTTGGCAATAGGACTGAAAAGTAGTTTTTGTTCTAGATGGAGATGGCAAAGGTAGGAAGGATGTCTTGGACGCAGCCAGGGTTGTGACAATTTTATCCTGGCCCTGTTCAAAAAAGTGTATCCCCGGTACACGGAAGCAGGTCTAAGGCCTTTTTAGAATTGGTATCGGCACAACATGATTGTAGCCAAAGGGCCCTCCTGGCTGGTATTGTTGCTGCCGACACCTTAGAGGTCAAGACTACCCATGTCCATGGGCGATTCCCCTAAGTAGGTATTAGCTTTTTTAATATTTAGCACATGAGCGAGCAACTCCCGTCTGCTTTTCTGTCCAGCTGCCAATGGCCTTAGCAACCCAGGCTGATGCCAGGGCAGGACGAGCAATAGC
This sequence comes from Pseudophryne corroboree, assembly GCF_028390025.1. Taxonomy (NCBI): domain Eukaryota; kingdom Metazoa; phylum Chordata; class Amphibia; order Anura; family Myobatrachidae; genus Pseudophryne; species Pseudophryne corroboree. The sequence goes on from NC_086454.1 coordinate 57,804, forward strand.
TCCTGCATGAAAAAAGGCCATTTTAAGAAAATTTTCCAACTTCCTATTTACGTGATCCATAAGGGAAGAGGTATCCGGAATAGAAAGGAATTATGATCTGACTAATCTTGCTAGAGGGGCGTCCACTGGTGAAGACATTTCCCACTTAGCACGCTCCTTAGGAGGTAGCGGGGTACAAAGTAGCCATGCGTTTAGATATCTGAAAACGCTTAGTGGGATGAGAACATGCAACCTTTAGAAAATCTTGTAACTGAGCAGTTGACTCCTTGTTTTTGCATTTAAGTAACGGAGCGTTGTCCCTAGAGGACTGGTCAGGATCCTTGAGCACAGATCTGACAGCTCCAACAAGCGCCTCAACATCAGTAAGGGAATCCTCAGTCACAGAGGAAGATTTTAAGTCAGAATTGAAATGGTCTCCTCGGGTTCTGAAACGGACTCTGGGTCAGACTCCGCCTTTGATATTGGAGAAGAACTTTCCCGTGTAGGCAGCCTGCGTCTCAATGTCCTATTCCTGTCTAGAAGAAGCTGACATCTGTGTTAAGCCCTGCATAGACTGAGTAAAAAGACTGTATCCATGGTGGTTCTACTGTAGGAATCTGGTCAGTCTGGAGAGAAGTGGCACTAACTGTGCTCACACGTGGGACTGCAGGAGGAGCTGACAGGCAATCTATAAGCGGAGTCATTACCTGTGTCAACATCGACGGCCAAGCCGGTTACTGAGAGCTGAGGGCGTCTCCCGTGTCGGAGCTGTGAAGCAGCGGACACACAGAGTCCATCATTATGAGGGTCCTGTGGAGAGATAATATTGACACAGACTCTGCAAGGACATAGCGCTGGTGGAGAGACCTTCTTGTTAGCTTTGCCTCTGAAAGACATGTAAACAAAATACAATATATTCCCCACACACTGATGCTGAAACAGCATATCTACAAATGCCAGGCACCAACCCAAGGTTGTTCCTATAAGTGATTGGCAGTTCATAGGAAAACATTCAGCAGGCACACAGAACTCTCAATGCACATAGTAAGCTGGGGGTAATAATACTTAACAATCCAGCTATGAAGTAGCAGGAAGGAGTTGGATAGGGAACAGGCTTCAGGAGCAAGGTACTGGGGAGACAGAGTCTGAGCCTCCCTCTCTGTCTAGTGCAGCAAAGTGCCTAAAATGGCTGCCCAGCGTTCTGAGGGAGATGAGAGAGGGAGGAGGAGTCAGCCCAAGGCAGGCAGTTAATTAAATTACTAGCTAGCCTCAGGGTCCGGGGAGAGGCTAACAGGCAAAGTCCCCTTCCCACTCAGGTGACAAGACCCCAGGGACCCAGCGTTTTACCTGTTGCACATGCCCTGGTGGTCTAGTAACTAATTGCAGTGTCCTGGGCTAGCACAGCACCTGCACCCTCCCATCTGTGGGCGGGATCGCTGCATCGTGATAGGGAGCCATCTTACTTACCTGTAACTCTTTGGTGTCCGGACCAGCCTATACCCAGAGAATCTCCCTGTGCCCTCTAGTGGACAAAAAAGAAAATATGCGCTTCAGCCTTAACATAGGTTTTCTTATTTTCAGGCTGCCCATTATTTAAAATCTATTCTTTCCAAATTAAAGGATCAAGATTTTATAAACCCTCTTGTTTTGCTTCCCCATACTAATGTATACTCTACTTCTATTATATATGCTCGTATACGTACAGAAATCGATCAGGAAGCTAAGCTTCCGGAACTGGCTAAATGGCCCTCTCAAGTGCAATCTCTCCCTCCTGATGTAAATATAAAAGTCCTTCAGCTTAATTTACAACTTATCCCAGCTAGACCATTTCAGGAGATGACTTACAAGGTATTACACAGGGCAAATCTGTCACCTATAAAGTTCTATTTAATGGGTATTTCTGAGGGTTAGGGTTAGGATGTGGAAACAGACATCATACACTGTTTCTGGGATTGTAGACACTTTCAACAGTTTTGGAGTGAACTAAATCATTATGGCACTACGGTTCTGGGTATAACCTTCTGATGCACTGTGTCTTTGGCTATTTGGCTGACCAACCAGAGATTCCCAAGTTCGATAGGAAATTAATTGTACTCTTGTCGGCAGTGGGTAGGAAGACTATATTGCAGCACCTACTATTTCTACGGCAACTTCCAGCTGACTTTTCTTGTTCACTATGGACTGGTTAGAGGCACAGTAAATTAAAAGAAGCGCCGTCCACAGAGCAAAAAATGCAATCAATCAATAAAGTTATTTTAATAATCATATGACATATATATCAAAATATACGCAATAAAAAACATTCACAGTATATAAGAGTAACTTGCAGCTGGAAATATAAATAGACTTGGTATTCAAATAAAGCAATCAATCAATTTGTTGGTGAATGTGTTTGGTTGATGGTAATATATAGACAAAAATATCTCAACAGCTGTTGGTAAAAAACATTCTTAAAAAAATAAAAATGAATATATATTTTTCAAAAATTTATGTCAATGGCACTGCACCTGGAAATGCGATGGTGTAGAAAGCTTCATACAGCGGACTCTTTTCCACTGAATAAAATATAATGATTTGTCCAAATGCAGCAAGCACTTCCTTATACGTTATGAATTATGATAATTATTCCAAAAGCTCCATAAAGTTCTTTTAACCCTCACCTGTCGTTTAGTGGATGATCCAGATGTATGGCAATGATGGGGTTAAAATTCTCCAAAGCTAGAGTTATGTCTCTTATTTACAGAGCCCCACTATCAAATTCCTGTAAGGGGTCAAGGAGAGGGTATCTGCTGCTACCATCTCCTTGACCATAACTCCAGCTGCAAGTTACTCTTATATACTGTCAATGCTTTTTATTGTGTATATTTTGATATATGTCATATGACTATGAAAATAACTTTTTATTGATTGATTGCGCTTTTTGCTCTGTGGACGGCACTTCTTTACATTTTCTTCTCCTTTTTCTGTAATTATTGAGATTCAGCAACTCATATTAAGCAGCTGCAGTCCAAGTAGCAGGTGCAATAGATTAAGCCAAACAATTGTTTTATGTGGTTTTACCAAGTGTCTCCAAGTCAGTACACCAGCGCCCACTTTTTCCTATTTAAGAGGCATCTTTACATAAATAGACTTTAATTCCTGCTTTATTTCATTGCTGGGATAAATAAATTCAGACACCACCCTCTCCAACCAAACTGGCGATACAGCGTTGTCTTCAATCCCCTTCGTGGTACTCATAGCAGTTTATAGGCAATCAAAATCCTATTTCCTTTATTCCTCACATACCCTAACAAAACTCCCTCTATCTAATCTCCTCTGTTTTGCTCTTTACCTGGTGAATGCCTCCATGGATGGATATATGACCCTTGGATTAAATAGGCACTGGTTGTCATGGTTATACCTATGTTTTCTCTTCTAATTATTGTATATCATATGGTAAGGTGTTTTTTGTTGTTGTTATTTTTCACATTTTGGTTGACTCTAGTATTATGGAGTACTGGCAGATATACAGGTTGAGTATCCCTTATCCAAAATGCTTGGGACCAGAGGTATTTTGGATATCGGATTTTTCCGTATTTTGGAATAATTAGATACCATAATGAGATATCATGGTGATGGAACCTAAATCTAAGCACACAATGCATTTATGTTACATATACACCTTGTACACATAGCCTGAAGTCATTTTAGCCAATATTTTTTATAACTTTGTGCATTAAACAAAGTGTGTCTACATTCACACAATTCATTTATGTTTCATATACACCTTATATACACAGCCTGAAGGTCATTTAATACAATATTATTAATAACTTTGTGTATTAAATAAAGTTTGTGTACATTGAGCCATCAAAAAACAAAGGTTTCACTATCTCACTCTCACTCAAAAAAGTCCGCATTTCGGAATATTTGGATATGGGATACTCAACCTGTATTTATATGTGGATGACTGCTTGATGCGAAATTCCTTTTTGTTTGGGTTTCCAGACCAATATATTATATCACCCAACAGAGTTACATACTTCTGTCCATACTTCTAACTGTGCTTACTATGTAAATTTGAAAAAAAAAAATCGGTTGCTTTCTAACTCTCTCTTTATATATATATATATATATATATATATATATATATATATATATATATTACTGCTCAAAAAAATAAAGTGAACACTTAAACAACACAATGTAACTCCAAGTCAATTACACTTCTGAGAAATCAAACTGTCCACTTAGGAAGCAACACTGATTGACAATCAAATTTCACATGCTGTTGTGCAAATGGAATAGACAACAGGTGGAAATGATAGGCAATTAGCAAGACACCCCCAATAAAGGAATTGTTCTGCAGGTGGAGACCACAGACCACTTCTCAGCTCCTATGCTTTCTGGCTGATGTTTTGGTCACTTTTGAAAGCTGGCAGTGCTTTCACTCTAGTGGTAGCATGAGACGGAGTCTACAACCCACACAAGTGGCTCAGGTAGTGCAGCTCACCCAGGATGGCACATCAATGCGAGCTGTGGCAAGAAGGTTTGCTGTGTCTGTTAGCGTAGTGTCCAGAGCATGGAGGCGCTACCAGGAGACAGGCCAATACATCAGGAGACGTGGAGGAAACCGTAGGAGGGCAACAACCCAGCAGCAGGACCGCTACCTCCACCTTTGTGCAAGGAGGAACAGGAGGAGCACTGCCAGAGCCCTGCAAAATGACCTCCAGCAAGCCACAAATGTGCATGTGTCTACTCAAACGATCAGAAACAGACTCCATGAAGGTGGTATGAGGGCCCGACGTCCACAGGTGGGGGTTGTGCTTACAGCCCAACACCGTGCAGGACGTTTGGCATTTGCCAGAGAACACCAAGATTGGCAAATTCGCCACTGGCGCCCTGTGCTCTTCACAGATGAAAGCAGGTTCTCACTGAGCACATGTGACAGACGTGACAGAGTCTGGAGACGCCAAGGAGAACGTTCTGCTGCCTGCAACATCCTCCAGCATGACTGGTTTGGCAGTGGGTCAGTAATGGTGTGGGGTGGCATTTCTTTGGGGGGCCACACAGCCCTCCATGTGCTCGCCAGAGGTAGCCTGACTGCCATTAGGTACCGAGATGAGATCCTCAGACCTCTTGTGAGACCATATGCTGGTGCGGTTGGCCCTGGGTTCCTCCTAATGCATGACAATGCTAGACCTCATGTGGCTGGAGTGTGTCAGCAGTTCCTGCAAGACGAAGGCATTGATGCTATGGACTGGCCCGCCCGTTCCCCAGACCTGAATCCAATTGAGCACATCTGGGACATCATGTCTCGCTCTATCCACCAACGCCATGTTGCACCAAAGACTGTCCAGGAGTTGGCGGATGCTTTAGTCCAGGTCTGGGAGGAGATCCCTCAGGAGACCATCCGCCACCTCATCAGGAGCATGCCCAGGCGTTGTAGGGAGGTCATACAGGCACGTGGAGGCCACACACACTACTGAGCCTCATTTTGACTTGTTTTAAGGACATTACATCAAAGTTGGATCAGCCTGTAGTGTGTTTTTCCACTTTAATTTTGAGTGCGACTCCAAATCCAGATCTCCATGGGTTAATAAATTTGATTTCCATTGATAATTTTTGTGTGATTTTGTTGTCAGCACATTCAACTATGTAAAGAACAAAGTATTTAATAAGAATATTTCATTCATTCAGATCTAGGATGTGTTATTTTAGTGTTCCCTTTATTGTTTTGAGCAGTGTATATATATATATATATATATATATATATATTTATATATGGGACCCTGACGCACCTAGTCCCTCAGGGTACAGAATATAGTGATAGCAGTATGTGAAATAGGAGAATGGAATCCCACACAACAGCTACAGGCACACTCAGTCACATGTACAATGCAGACGTTATTACATATAAACAATAAAACTGCACTGGACTAGTAATTTACACATCACTATGTAGGAGTATAGATATAACAATGCACAGTAGATACTGGATGTATATCACAGAATACTTGCAGTGTTCACTCTAAGCTTCTTACGCAGGGCGCTGCGCCCTGCCCCTTTTTTGAGTAACAGAATGCGCCCTGCTCGTTTGTGCCCACCCTGCTAAGGACTGCCTTCTCCCCCCTGCCACGCTGCCACGCTGTCACTTCTCCCCCCCGCCGTGCTGTCACTGTCGTCCCCCCCCCCCCCCCGCAGCGCTGATAGCTCTCAGCTGAAGGCGGAGACAGGGTCAGCGTGCAGTGGGGAGTAGCAGCCAATCAGAGCCTGCGGTGTCTCCCGCCAGTCCTCCGGCATGGTTTGATTCCCCCTCACCATGGCGCTGCGCACTGACCTGGGCTCCACCGTCAGTATCAAGAGACCGGTCCCGCTGACCCGGCACAGCGCCCTCCTCCGCAACGGTGAGTGCCGCTCTGCATCTGCCCTGTGCCGTCCTCCCCTCCCTCCTAGTGCTCTCTCCCTGGTGCAGTGTGCCTCAGTGCTCTCTCCCTGGTGCAGTGTGCCTCAGTGCTCTCTCCCTGATGCAGTGTGCCTCAGTGCTCTCTCCCTGGTGCAGTGTGCCTCAGTGCTCTCTCCCTGGTGCAGTGTGCCTCAGTGCTCTCTACCTGGTGCAGTGTGTCTCAGTGCTCTCTCCCTGGTGCAGTGTGCCTCAGTGCTCTCTCCCTGGTGCAATGTGCCTCAGTGCTCTCTCCCTGGTGCAGTGTGCCTCAGTGCTCTCTACCTGGTGCAGTGTGCCTCAGTGCTCTCTCCCTGGTGCAGTGTGCCTCAGTGCTCTCTACCTGGTGCAGTGTGCCTCAGTGCTCTCTCCCTGGTGCAATGTGCCTCAGTGCTCTCTCCCTGGTGCAGTGTGCCTCAGTGCTCTCTCCCTGGTGCAATGTGCCTCAGTGCTCTCTCCCTGGTGCAATGTGCCTCAGTGCTCTCTCCCTGGTGCAGTGTGCCTCAGTGCTCTCTCCCTGGTGCAATGTGCCTCAGTGCTCTCTCCCTGGTGCAGTGTGCCTCAGTGCTCTCTCCCTGGTGCAGTGTGCCTCAGTGCTCTCTCCCTGGTGCAATGTGCCTCAGTGCTCTCTCCCTGGTGCAGTGTGCCTCAGTGCTCTCTGCCTGGTGCAGTGTGCCTCAGTGCTCTCTCCCTGGTGCAATGTGCCTCAGTGCTCTCTCCCTGGTGCAGTGTGCCTCAGTGCTCTCTCCCTGGTGCAATGTGCCTCAGTGCTCTCTCCCTGGTGCAATGTGCCTCAGTGCTCTCTCCCTGGTGCAGTGTGCCTCAGTGCTCTCTCCCTGGTGCAATGTGCCTCAGTGCTCTCTCCCTGGTGCAGTGTGTCTCAGTGCTCTCTCCCTGGTGCAGTGTGCCTCAGTGCTCTCTCCCTGGTGCAATGTGCCTCAGTGCTCTCTCCCTGGTGCAGTGTGCCTCAGTGCTCTCTCCCTGGTGCAGTGTGCCTCAGTGCTCTCTCCCTGGTGCAATGTGCCTCAGTGCTCTCTCCCTGGTGCAGTGTGCCTCAGTGCTCTCTCCCTGGTGCAATGTGCCTCAGTGCTCTGCCTGGTGCAGTGTGCCTCAGTGCTCTCTCCCTGGTGCAGTGTGCCTCAGTGCTCTCTCCCTGGTGCAATGTGCCTCAGTGCTCTCTCCCTGGTGCAGTGTGTCTCAGTGCTCTCTCCCTGGTGCAGTGTGTCTCAGTGCTCTGCCTGGTGCAATATGTATAACGTGCTCTATCTGGCGCAATGTGTATAACGTGCTCTATCTGGCGCAATGTGTATAACGTGCTCTACCTGGCGCAGTGTGTATAGGAGGTTCTACCTGGTGCAATGTGTATAAGCAGCACCATTGTGTGGTATAATGTGATTTGGTACTATTATGTGGTCACGCCCCTTCCCCATAAAACAACGCCCCTAAATTTTTGCTGCGCGCCTTTGGCGTGCACTGTCCATGCTTTCACCTATAGGAATAGGAGCACCAAGAATTATAGTATGTACCTAATTTTGCCCTTCTAACTTAAAAATGTGCCCTCACGAATGAAAAATGTGCCCTCCCCGTGATCAGCACCCTGCCCTAAAAAATCCTAGAGTGAACACTATACTTGTACCAAATATTCAGATAGCAGTACACTTGTTCTTAACTAACACGGTCTAAAATGACATGTAGAATACTTAAGTGATTGTAAATTCAGAGGCGCTTATGAGACAGGCGGCATTACAGAGGAGACAGTGCCCTGCTGTCCCGGAGATCAGCCCAGCTAGTAGTGAAGATGGCGCCAAAATCTCAGTCAGGGAGTGAGGGAGAGTGAAATGCAGCTCCAGGGCGGGAACACCAGCAGTAGGTAGCGCCCCGAGCTGGGGGAGGGGCTACAGGTCAGCACCTTATCCCCTTATGCTGGTCCTCACCACCGGGTACTGTGGAGCCTATAACAAATGGATTTTAGTAAATCCAACCTGTGCTCCCTTGCCCTGGTGGATATAGTGGGGTCCCTGTGCAGTACAGTGTCCACGCCGACGGCGCGGTCTGTCTTCTGGGACCACGACTGGATCACGATTTACCAACGGGCCCCATCTGGGGGACCCTCTTACCTCCTCCCTGATGTGCAGCCACGCGATCCAGGAGAGCGTCAGAGGTGTGTGCCTGAAGTCCGGTGCGCCTCCGCCGCAAGTACCCGGAAACCAGGCCGCGGGAGTATGCAGTGCTGCTGGGGAGGTGATGGAGCCACAGCACAGCATGTCAGAATGACAAACAGTGCTGCGGCCCTTGAAGTCTTCTTAAAAAGCTCTTTTCAGGGCTGCCCAGCGCAGCCCTACCTGTTACCTGCCTGCACTGCAGGCACCAACTTACACACTGAGCTCCAGTGCCTGGAGGTGGGGTGATAGAGGAGGCGGTGCAGTGCATCCTGGGAACAGTGTCAAAGCTTTAGCCTGTTGGTGCCTCGGATCAAGATCCAACTCTACACCCCGATGTTATTCCCTGTGGAATACCAGTGTACCCCGCTGAAGAAATAAATATATATATCTATATACATACTGTTTATTGTCTGCCGTCTGGAGCAATTTTTTCCTGCGTACCCCAACTGTATTTATTGTCAGCTACTTGGACATACCACTGCCTGTGTACCCTGACTCTGTCTACTGTTTTCCGCCTGGGCCCACAGATGCCTGCCTAACCATACTCTGCTTATTGCTTGCTGCATGGACCGACTGCTGCCTGTGTACCCTGCCTCTGCTTATTGCTTGCTGAATGGACCGACTGCTGCCTGTGTACCCTGCCTCTGCTTATTGCTTGCTGAATGGACCGACTGCTGCCTGTGTACCCTGCCTCTGCTTATTGCTTGCTGAATGGACAGACTGCTGCCTGTGTACCCTGCCTCTGCTTATTGCTTGCTGAATGGACAGACTGCTGCCTGTGTACCCTGCCTCTGGTTATTGCTTGCTGCATGGACCGACTGCTGCCTCTGTACCCTGCCTCTGGTTATTGCTTGCTGCATGGACCGACTGTTGCCTGTGTACCCTGACTCTGGTTATTGCTTGCTGCATGGACACACTGCTGCCTGTGTACCCTGCCTCTGGTTATTGCTTGCTGCATGGACACACTGCTGCCTGTGTACCCTGCCTCTGCTTATTGCTTGCTGCATGGACACACTGCTGCCTGTGTACCCTGCCTCTGCTTATTGCTTGCTGCATGGACCGACTGCTGCCTGTGTACCCTGCCTCTGCTTATTGCTTGCTGCATGGACACACTGCTGCCTGTGTACCCTGACTCTGCTTATTGCTTGCTGCATGGACCGACTGCTGCCTCTGTACCCTGCCTCTGGTTATTGCTTGCTGCATGGACACACTGCTGCCTGTGTACCCTGCCTCTGCTTATTGCTTGCTGCATGGACCGACTGCTGCCTGTGTACCCTGCCTCTGGTTATTGCTTGCTGCATGGACACACTGCTGCCTGTGTACCCTGCCTCTGCTTATTGCTTGCTGCATGGACACACTGCTGCCTGTGTACCCTGCCTCTGCTTATTGCTTGCTGCATGGACACACTGCTGCCTGTGTACCCTGCCTCTGCTTATTGCTTGCTGCATGGACACACTGCTGCCTGTGTACCCTGCCTCTGCTTATTGCTTGCTGCATGGACACACTGCTGCCTGTGTACCCTGACTCTGCTTATTGCTTGCTGCATGGACACACTGCTGCCTGTGTACCCTGACTCTGCTTATTGCTTGCTGCATGGACACACTGCTGCCTGTGTACCCTGCCTCTGGTTATTGCTTGCTGCATGGACCGACTGCTGCCTGTGTACCCTGACTCTGCTTATTGCTTGCTGCATGGACCGACTGCTGCCTGTGTACCCTGCCTCTGGTTATTGCTTGCTGCATGGACCGACTGCTGCCTGTGTTCCCTGACTCTGCTTATTGTCTGCTGCCTGGGCCAACCACTGCCTGCATACCCCAACTCTGCTTACTGCCTATTGCATGGACAGACTGCTGTCTGTATACCCTGACTCTGCGTGTCTTCTGTATGGACCAACTGCTGCCTGTGTGCTTATTGTCTGCTGCCTGCACAGGTTACGGTGTACTCATTCTATTTCCCGTGAGTGTATCATCAGCTGATGCGGTACCATCAGGTCACTCATATGACCTTACAAATGTTACAGACTGAAACTAGCACTTGATAAGTAACCACTACACAGAGTGTAAGTCCTGGGTACAACCCAGTACCAGCTAGCACATAGCGTTCCATGAGAAGATCCCTTCTGGTAACCGATTCACAGACAGCAGCTTTGAGACACCCTTTCATTGGTGTAATTCTTGACAATTGGGGGAAGGCTTATGAGTAAGAGAGTACCCCAGGGAAGTACATACAATTGAGTGTACCTCAGCTCAGCCAGCTCACTCTGGTAGTCTGCAACTTTCCTCTCTAAGTTCCCCTGTAAGACTTCGGCCTCTTGTAGCAGCCTCTCCAACTCCTGCACCCTTGTCCTTAATTGTATGGACTCTGCTGCCGAACTGTTAATCAACTCTGTTACCTATGGGAGGAAAAGCAAGATTATTTCCACTTCTTTATAACAGGATCAATATAATGTTAGATAATAAGTTCATAGTCCTCGGAAGTCACTGTACAAAAACACAACGAGCCATTATACAAGCACTAAAATTCCCCAGTCCAACACACAATAGATTAAAGGCGTCAATTCCATACTGGAATTCAATGACACTACTCCTCTGTAACACCGGATACGTATATAATACAGTATGTGCCTGTCATATTTTACATGCAATCTAGAGATGCTATATGCATTGACCTCCTGAACACGAGTATAGACATTAGGCATGTCAAGCACCAGTGGGTAATATAATAAATGCAGCTCAAACACTAGAGGGCACCTGGCCAAAGAACGGAGCCGAACAATTCCCTAATAACCATCAGTGAGCCTGCAGGACACCAGTCCTTAGATAATTGGGAGGCCGGGTGCTAATAAAAGGCTGCTTACAATCTGTACAGATAACCATTTCCCTATCACTGACATCAAACAGATATCAGAACAGACAGCACAACTAAATATATGCTACAGCTGTATACTGTCTTTTACATTCCCTATTACATGCCTGCATGCCACCTTCTTCTGGGCACCCTACAAGCATTACTAAATACAGGTCTACCTTCTGCTTTTCACCAAGACTTGTGTGTGTACCAGGCAGAGATTCTTATGGGTCGGGATTTATTTTTTCCCTTGTACAAATGCCCTCACGCACTGAACATCTTTGCGCCATTTGGCGCAAGACGCCTGACGCAACAGAGACCCTCTGAGACGAGTAGCTTGCTGTATGTTTGTTTAATTAGACATCTAAGACGCAATGCAGACACACCAAATAGCCACTCACAGTGTATCAGAGACCTGGGCTGCGACTTTAATCGGAAGGAATTGGTTTTACACGTGTGCAAAGTCGCTGATGAAGCACAACAGAACGTGGAGTGAGGAAAGCCGCGGCTACTTGTATTGGAGCCCTCAGTCTTACACAGAAGTACAAGAGACGCAAGACCCAGAGGTTAGGGTACGTTAACAAAGTAGCTTTGTTGCTTTCAGTTGTTTTAATTATGCAAATAATATGCACATTTTGAAAGAAAAAAACATGACGCAGCCGAGTCGCGCGGGACCTGGACAACCTAGCACTGTACAGTAGATACAACTGTTTCCAACTCTGCTTGGGCGATATAAAAACCTTAGTGAAAATTCAGAAGGAAGCAAAAGAAATAAGACCATGGGGGTTATTTACCAAAGCATGGAGAAGAATAAAGTGGAGAGCTATAAAGCACTAACCAATCAGCTCCTAACTCTCATTGTACATGACAGGAGCGGATTGGTTAGTACTTTATTTCTCTCCTTGCTCTGATAAATACACCCATATATTACCCCCCATATATTTCTAAAATTATTGTAGGCGTTACACTGGCCAACAAATGAAAGTTGCCTGAAGGTATAATAATACAGGAATTATAAATAAACATGTATGACTGCTGCATGGTTCATAATGAAACTTTTACATTTTACAGAATACGAGTCACACAAAACACAGCAACAGTTGCAAAAGTGATTCAACTTTTACAGCTGCCTGGACTCATGTTAGTTCATACCCAGCAAATGGTCAGCAAGACAATAAGGGGATGAATCAATGAGCAGTGAGTCAGCTCGCCCCGCAAGTAAGTACGAATATAAACAGAACTTACGTTAGCACAGTACTTGCAGATTTTTGCTTGTAGCCCCACAGGGTTGCATACAAAAAGCCACATATCCAGACGAGATGGGGCGAGCCAATGAGCCACTGCTGGCATCACAACGTCGTTACATTGCCCTGCTTGCAACTGATAGAAACCACTAAATGTATATTTGTAGTGGCACAACATACCTGAGTTTCCTTATCAGGCTGTGAGAAACTCATGGTAAGGTATTCAGACTCTTTGACCTCTTGAGGCATTTTAACTGTGGAGGCATCTTGCTTAGGCTCTCGCGCTAAAGATCCTTCTTTAAGCAGGTGGAGCAATTGCTCCCGATCATGTTGCAGGCTTGCCATGGCCTTGGCGAAGGCATCAATCTGTTGAGTGTAAGCAGCACACTCAGAAGTCAGCCTGGTGACCTCCAAGCCTTTGCTTGCTAATATATTACACAAAGAATCTATCTCAGCCATTAGCTCGTCCAGTGTTATCTTGTATTCAATGGCAAGCAGCTTGTCATCGAGGAGAGAGTTCTTTTTCAGAATGCTGCAAAGTTGGGACTTAAAATCGGACAATTGTCTCTCAAGGTCTTCTCCTTTGATCTTTTCGGTTTTCAGCTCGGAAGCATACTTCCATTGAAGCTCTTTAAAATCGTCTATCAAAGAGTCTCTATTATTCTGAAGGGCAGCCATGGCTTTGCCAAAAGACTCATTCTGAGTTTTAAGCTGTTTATTCTCAAGAAGAAGGTCCCAGTATGTCTTATCAGTCTCTTCTGCTGATTTGTTGCTTTCAATACCCAAAGAAACGGCATTTATTTCAACAGTTGGCAAATCCTGGCCATATCTCTCCTCAAAGTCTTTCAATTGGTAAACAGAAGGATTTTTAGAATCGCTTGTCTTTCTGGATTTAACAAGTATTTTCTCTTTGTTGATAGCAGCAATGAGAATTTCCTGATCTTTAACTTTTGAAATCAATTTCTGATTTTCCAACTCTACAGTCTCAGCAGACTTTTGTAGTGTTACATTTGCATTTTGCATCTCCCTAATTTGCTTCTGGAGGTCACATTTTTCTTGCTCGAGATTCTTGATGTGGTCTAATTTCTGCCTTAGGAGTTCTTTCAACTGGTGGTCTTTCAGGGAGAGCACTTGATTAAGATCTTCTCTGTAGCGAATGAGCTGTGCCCCCAACATGGCATTTTCAGCATTAAGGTCATCAACCTGATTTATAACACTCTTGAGTTCCTGTTTCAGGGCACTGTTTTCACTGCAAGTGGAGATGATGATGTTGTCTTTCTGGTTCAGGACAGTCTCGTTACGCTGATGCGTGCTCTGTAGTTCTGAAGACAGCTGGTCCCGATTAGTTTGAAGTGAAGACATTGATTTCCTAAAGGCCTCAATTTCGCTCGATACCAAAGCCTTGTCATAGATTGCCTTTTCATACTTCCCTTGAAGACTTTGCAATTCCTTTTCTACCCTTTTACGTTCCAAATCAGACTTATCCTTTTCATCTTGGATAAGGGACAGACGGTGCTCATAAACTGCTGCTTGTTTCCGATACTGGCTTTGTATTTGTTCTAAGTAACTGGATAAATCTCCGTCTTTGGAAGAAATTAACAAGGATATCTCTTTATCCTTGTTATCGATTATTTGTTTCATATGCTGAGAAATTTTAATTTGTTTCTGTACATCTCCCCTAATTTTCTCATTCTCTAATGTAAGCTGTTGAAGTTCCTGTTCTCTTTTTGTTAGAATATCCCATAAGGCCTTCAATTCATCATCGTTTGGATGTCTAGAAAGCTGTTGAGTAGACATCTTTTCTGATTCCATCTTTTTTAGAACCTTTTCTTTAGACTGAATAACGGTTTGCAGTTCATCGAGTTTGTTTCTATCAACATCACAGTTGCCTTTTGTTGCACCCAAGTCTTCTGAGGGCTTATTTCTTTTGTGACACTCAACAGAAAGTGGGATCTGGCCAGACCCTGTGGTCAACAGTAACATGTGCTTCTTGCCTACTAGATCTGCTTGTTTCTCAGTCATCTCTTTCACACTGGATTCCCTAAACTCAGAACTTTTCAAACTTCTAAACTCTGCTCTAAGTCTGATTATCTGATCATTAGCGCACTCCAATAAATGCTTCTTATCTGTGAGTTCCTCATTCAAGAGCAATACATCATTTTTTGCTTGAAGCAGCTGAGTTGACACATGGTCACAATCTTTCTGAAGATTTTCATTTTGACTCTTTGATCCCTTTATAGCTTCCTCAAGATCTAAAATCAGCTCTTGAAATCGTATTGAATCCCGATGCAGCTGATTAATCTCCTGCTGCTTCTCTTTAAGAAGTTCGCATAACTCCTTGGACTTACTTTTGGTCCCCCTGTTATCATCTTGAGCACATTTCACTCTGTCCTCTAGGTTCCGCAGAACTTTTAGCTGGTGTTCTTCCTTCTCTTGCACTATATTGTTTTTCTCTGCCCTGAGAAACTCCACCTGCTGACTTAGAACATGGGTCTGTTCCTGGAGAGACTTAAATTTGTCAGATAATAGGCTGTTGTTTTTCACAGCCTTAAGTAATTCCATCTCTAAATTCTCTTTCTCATTCTTCACTTTGCAAAACTGAACCTGCAGATTTCCCAACTGTTCTAGCAGAAGCGACTTGTCATCCTCCAGATTTTGTACTTTTTTGGCAAGATTGTTTTTTACCAGTTGCATTTCATTTAAATCACAGTCTAATTTCAGTAAATTATCTGTTTCCTGTTTCACCAAATCATCATAGGAGCTTAATTTTTCCAGCAGCTTACATCTTTCATCTTCGCTGACTGCTAAGCTTTGCTCTGTCTCCAAAAGCTTACTGCTCATCTCGGTAACTTTTTTAGAAAGGACTTCATTTTCAGACGTCATTTCACAAATTTGAATCTCCATGTCAGATTTGTACACATTCATGTCCAACTGCAATTTGTCCAGGGCAGTTTTAATGATAAACAGACTATTGTTTTCCTTTTCTTTGCATTCTAGACCTAATTTCAAGCTCTCACATGTCTCTTTTAAATTTTTGTTTTCTTCTGATAGTTGCAGATTTTGTTGAGACATTTCATCGAAATGAGAGGTTTTCTCCATTTCACCTATCAATCTGTCCGCTTCTAATTTTAATTTCTGTATTTCAATCTCTCTGGAGTCCACAATTACTCTCAGTCTGCCCATCTCTTCGTTGCTCTGTTCAATCTGTTTTGCCAACTCCTGATTTTCAGACTGAAGGTCATGGAATCTCATTTGAAGATCATGCTTTTCTTTTTTGGTTGCATCTATAACCCGTCTCATCTTATCAATTTCATCGGTTATGTTTTCATATGCTTGGAGAAGGGACTCATACTCTTTATTTAATTCCCCATGTTTGGCTTTCCATACGGTCAACTCCACCATCTGGGAATCCTTCAAAGAATTCAACTGGAAGGAAAAAGCTTCTTTTTCCTGGACAATTGTTTCCATAGTGGATTTAAGGCTTTCGCAAGCTGCAGAGAGATTCTCATTGACCAATAAAAGTCTTTCATTTTCAGAGATGAGATCTTTACTTTTATTAGTGAGCAAGGAGATCTCAGAGATTTGCTTTTCTTGAATTTCCGCAAGTGAACGGTTTAGCCCATCTGCTTCCAAATTTAGAGACTCTATGTTTTGTTTTAGTGCTTTGTTTTCTTTCAGTAAATCTTTGCGTGAGACTAAAGCTGCCTGTAGTTTTCTTTGAATGTGATCTTTAGAGATGATCTCTTCTGAAATTTTTCTCTTGTGGTCCTGGATGAGGTCTTCCATTGCCTTGCTGGCAACTGTAACTTGGTACTCAAGATCCTCTATTACTTTCTGTTTTATAGAGCAATCTTTACATATTTGTGGAATACAATCTTTCAGCCCTTGTAGGTTATCCAAAACTGGTTTTGTTTCAGGAACCACTTGGTTAAGATCTAGATTTTGTGACAGAAGTGTTGTGCATGCCTGAACTGGTATTTCGTTTTCTTTCCTGGAGTCATTTAACTTGGTTCTTAAATCTGATATTTCAACAGTTGCCTTTTCCAGTTTTGAAATGTATTCATCCAATTCTCCTTTGACTTGCTTATAATTAGCCTGGAGTTTATTCGCTTCTTCTTCGTACCCTTTTAAATTGCTAGACATTTTCTCCATGTCTTTTTCAGACGATCTTTTATTAATCTGAAGGGAGTTTTGTAAAATGACAATTTCTTTATCTTTTTCTAATAATTCATGGACTGTCAATTCAAGATTATGTTTCAGTTGGGCAATTTCTAATTGGTTCATCTGGCATTCTTTGAAATGTGTATCTTTTTCATTGGTTATCTGTTGAATGGTTTGTTGGATACCTTCACTCACCATTCTAGATGCCTCAAACTCATTCTGCAATACTATAAGCTCAGTTTTCATACTTTCTTTCATAGATTCATATTGTACCATCTCCGTTGATCTAGAGTCTGCAGCACTCTTCAGGCAATCTATTTCGTCTTGCTTTTGTTGAATATCACTATGCAGCTTTTGCATTTTGTTTTTTAATATCTCCCTTTCACTCAGCAGCTGCTCGTGTTCAGAGTTTATCCTCAGCAGCTGTGCATTCTTCTCATGAATACTTGATTTCAGCTCTAGGACCACATCTTCATATTCCTTCATTTTCTGTGACTCCTCATTTCTGAGTTTCTCCTTTTCTGCTTCAAATGTTTTGCTGTCCAGTTCCATATCCTTCTGGGACAGCTGTTCCTCTTGTGCTTTCATCTGATCTTGCAAAGCACGTGTTTGCTCTTTTTGCTGTTCGTATTCAGTGCATTTGGCTTTGTACGAATGTTGTAGGTCTAGATGTGCTTTCTGCAGTAGCTCAAATTGCTTAACACTGCTGCTAAGACTTTGTAACAGACTGGCATGTTTTCCTTTGTGCTCAAAATTTCCTTGGCTGCATAGAAGTGATGCATGGACATTATTATGAACTACGGAGTTTTCCGTGTATGAAAATGAACCCTCTGCGGGATTAGACTCAGGATTAACAATAGTGATGTGCGTCTGTACACTCATTGCTGGAGATTCTACCTTCTGTACTTTTTCAAGAAAACATTTCAAATTTTCAAGATTTTCCACCAGATGTGAATTCTCTTGCTCCATGGTCTTCAGTTTTTCATTCATTGCACTTTGTATTTGAGAAAGGTTCTGATTTTTCTCTTGAATGGCTTTTACATGATCCTGACACATACTGTCTTTCTTGGACAAGCTCTGCTGCAATTCGGTTACCTTACCCTGGAGGTCCACCACAAGATAGTCTTTTTCAGATACAATGGTGCAAAGCTCACTTGTTTTTTCTTCTCTCTCTAGTAACTCTTGCTTAGCATGTTGCAAACAAGACTTAAGGTCTTCATTTTCCCTCTGTATAGATTCTAGCCGTTTACTTAAATCTTCAGTGGTTTTTCTTAGTTCTGAAGTTCTCAACTGTTCTCCACTTAATTCGTCCTGTTTACGCTGCTCTAGTTTCTCAAGTTTCTGCATTAAATCTTTCCGAATAACTAAGGCTGCCTGCAGCTTCCTTTTTAAATTTTCCCTTTCTTTATTAAACTTTTCTAGCTGAAGTTCCTTTTCAATGGTTAAATTGTTTAAATAGGTCTCTTTATCAGCTAGTATCTGTTCAGATTGCTGCAACTTTATTTCGCAAGCCTCAAGTCTCTCCGACAGTTGAGAGATTTGTGTCTGACAAGAACTTTTGGCAGATTGTAAATTCTCAAGTTCTAATTGCAAACTATTTTTCTCCTCTGAAAAAGTTATCATTTCATTCCACATAGATTCCATGACCTGCATCAGCGAAGTGTCTTTTTCCTTAACCTGGTCACTGAGTGTGGATATCAGTTCCTTCTGTTGGTTGAGCTGCACATTCAGATCTTGGAGAAGAGAATCTTTCTTCTTGGAGTTGTCTTGGAGCTCTAGAACCTTCGTTCTCTCTTCGTCCAGTGTTATGTGACTTATCTGCAAATCTTCCTTAATCAATCTTAATTCTTCCTGCAATCGTTCATTGTGCGCATTCATCTGCATCAAAAGCTTCTCTTTTTCTTCTAAGAGCCTTTGCTGATTAAATGAGGTCTCTTTTGCAACTGCAAGTTCCTCAATAACATATTTATTGCCTAGCTTTTGTTCTTTCAGTGTCTTTAACTCTTCTTGTAGAATATCTCTTTCTTTCTCAAAGGAAAGAATGGACTGAGACTGGAGACTAATTTCTCTGTATTTTTCCTCAAGTGCCTCCTTTAACTCTGCCACTTTTGTCTTGTAGCCCAAAGCTACCGACAGCAACGGTGAAAGCTTTTGTAACTTGCTTCTGTAAGCAGACTCTTGGTCAAATGCATCATAGTCTGAGTAATTCTCATCACACAAAGCACATAATTGTCTCTCAACCAAATTCAAGTCTTTAAGTAAACTATGTATTGTGCTCTCCTTTACTTTTATTTCATGGTCTAATCTGCTGTTCTGTTCTCTAAGTATTGCATTCTGCTCATTTGCTTTTTGAACCTCTTTTTGTGATTGTTGCTGAAGTTCACTAATATTGCGTTCTAGATTTACTTTTAAAGCAAAGATTTCTTCAGTTTGTCCACTAACCTGCTTCTGAAGATCAGTGTTCTCGGCCTTCAACAGTTTCAAGTTTTCGGTGTCGGAACAGATGCGGGCTTCCGTTTCTTTCACTTGATGCTCAAAGTTTGCTTCAAGTTCTTTTGCAATTTCAGCTTTTTCCATCAGCTGCTTTTGCAACGCAGCAAAGGAGTTTTCTCGTTCCATCTCTGACATCTGTAACGATTTCTCTAGATCCAATTTTTCTTGAGCCGCATGCTCCAATTGCAGCTGAAACTGCTCTCTCTCGAGCGCAATCGTATGCTGGTCTTGCAATAGCCTTGAATTTAAATTATCAATATTTCGCTTCAGATTTTCAATGTGCTGGTTTTGTGAAGAATAATGTTCCTGGAGATTTTCGATTAACAATTTACTCTCCTCCCTTTCCCGAGTTATTGACTGCAGCTGGGTCCTGGTTTCTAGGTACTCTGCCCTAATAGTTTCGAATTCAACTTTTAAATCTTCTGCTGCTTTTTGATGTTGAAACATGGTGTCATCTTTCAGTTTCAGAACTTCAGATATATTTTTGGCATTCTCATTTCCTTTGTCCATTTGCTCTCGTAGAAGGTTAACCTCATTAGTAAAGGACTGGACGCTGCTTTCCAATACTTGAAGCTTGGAATCTTTCTCGTTTGCAGAGATTCGAAGTCTAGATATCTCCTCTTCCTTTAGGCTGAGGGACTCTGTAAGCACCTGCTTCTGTTCGTACAAGGAAGCATATTTCTCCTGTAAATTCTGCATGGTATTTACTTTGTCCGCAGCGGATTGCTCATATTCTTTACTTTTAGCACTAATCTCATGCACTATTTTCTGAAGATCAGAAGCTAATTTTGCCTGTTGCTCTAACTGGGCCTTTAGTGTTTCCTCCTGTCTAAGGTAGGAAGTTTCCTTATCTTTTATGGAAACGGTCAGCTCATTTAAGTCACTGATTTGTTTTGTATTAAATTCCTCTAACTCTGCCACCTGCTTTATCAACATAATACACTGCCCCTCTTTATGGCTGAGTTGCTCCTTTAATTCATCATTTTTCAACAATGAATTCTTAATCGTCAAATCTTTTTCTGACACAGCACAGTGATATTGTTCATTATCAAGCATCAAGGCCTCAACATGCTTTTTCTGTGCTTCCATGGAGTCTTGAAGTTCAGAAAACTGAGCCTTCAGATGTAAATAATTGTCTACTTTCTCCTTCAGACATTCATCTTTACGGGTTAAAGCTCCACTTAGCTCTTCTGCATTTTCCCTCAAGTTTTTGAGTTGACAGTGAAGGTCAGAAATGATCTCCACGTGCTCAGATAATTGGGTTTTCAGTAACTCGGCTTCCTCACTCTTATCTTTCAATAATTGCACCCGCTGACCCAGTTTCTGCAGTTCCTGCTCCTGGTTTTTCATTTTTTGCTGCTGCTGAGTACGGTCAGAGACCAAACTTTGCAACTCACTCTGCAGTGTTAGAATAGTCTGTAAATAGTAGCCTTCCCCATCTAACTTCTTTTGCATTTGCTGGATGAATTCTTCTTTCTGGAGAAGAAGTGCACCCCTCTCTTCCAAGCTACACATTAGAGTCTGATTGTCTAGCTGCAATGTGTCAATCTGGTCCTTCAGAGACAACACAGCATGACCCTGCTGAGAGAGATGTGAGCTAAGCACACTGATTTCTTCTGACTTACTGGACAATGTAGTGTTTAGCAGCTGAATGTTGGAATTCAGTTGTTCCCTTTCTATCTGTAATGTGTTTAACTGCTGCCTTAATGAGTCTACCACCGACTGACTCTGCAACACTTGTGTTTGGAGTGCGCCATGTTGAGTCTCTAGATTTGATACCAACAGCAACACGGAGTCTCTTTCCTTTACCAACTGTTCAGTTTCTTTACTATGAACATCCAGCTTCTCTTTCAGTGTTGTATTTTCTTCCATGTTGCTGTTAAACTCCTGTTGTAGCTCGCTGAGTGCTATATTTAAACTCTGTACCTGCTCTGTCACTTTTACATTGGACTCCTTAAGAGTCCGCTCTTCACTCTGTATCCTCTCTAAGTTGGTTCTCATTTCCTCTACCTGTGCACTCTGCATGTTTATGAGAACATCCTTCTCCTGTAACGCTTTCTTTTTACTTTCAACAGCTTCACTTAACTCTTCCAATTGTTTCTGCATTAGTACATTTTGCTCTCGGTTTTGTTTTAATTCATTCCATGCAGTGTTGTAATCTGCAATTTTATCCTTAAGTAAATCATCTTTCTCTTGATTGATCTTTGTGGCTTCTTTTAAATCCTTTTCTAGGAGCTGAATTTGAGTTTGTAATTTAAGTGTTACTTCTTGCAGCTCAGTTTTTAGGCTGAGGCACTCTTTAGCCCCCTCCTCTAATTGTGCAGTGAAAATACTATCGTTTTGCAAATGCTGTGTTGAAATTCGCTCAATTTCAGCCAGCAGCTTTTCTTCTTGCTCACGCAAATGATTGGACATACATTTCTTCTCCGACGACAACTGGTTTTCCGCTTCCGACACTTTTCTCTGGGCATCTTGCAAGGTCTGCGTAATGTCAGAGATCGCCGATTCTTTCTGTCTAATTTGTGTTAATAGAGTTTCCTTCTCAATGCACAAATGCTGATTGTGGTCCTGCAAGCCCTCTACTTTTCTCCCAAATTCCTCAGCAGCATTTATCTGCGTCTTTAAATATGTGTCTTTGTCTTGAAGTGATTTTTCTAGGAGTTTGATTTGGGATTGAAACGCTTTGTTTTCTGAAGCCAGTTTGCTGATGCTTTCTGTTTTCAGATCAAGTTGCTTTTGATATTCTTGCACAGTTTTCCCCAGCTCCTCCCTGTCCCATGTGAGCGCCTGTAATGTCTGTCGTAGGGATGCCAGCTCCTCCCTGCTGTCGCACAGCTCTTTGTCTAGCGTATCACAGCGGTCGCTGCGCTCAGCCAGATGATTCGATAGCTCTTCTAATTGTACATCTTTTTTCGACATTCCGGAAACTAAGTTGTTGTACTGTTCTTTTGCTGTTTTTAGCTCGTCTTCGAACATCTGTTGCTTGTTGCTGTCATCTTTCAGCAGGACGGTGAGCTTCTCTTTCTCTGCACGAGCGGTCTCTAATTGTAATCTCAAGTCTTTGGCTTCTTTTACATATTTCATTTCTGTCTCCTGAAGTGTTGCAGCAGATGCGTTTATCTGTTCTTTAAGTAATGCAACCTGCACGGAGCACTCTCTGACATGATTACTATGCGTAAGACTCAGCGCCTGGATCTCTTGACGGAGGTTCTTAGTTAAAACATCGTTTTCATTGATCTGCTTAATTAGTTCCGCTGCTTCTTTAAGTTTATTCTCGTTATCAGTTTTTGCTGTATTTAGCTCTAATTCCATGTCACCGATTTGCTCAGACAGAGATGACATTTTAGCACTGGTTTGCTGGACATCCAACGTTTGTGCTTCCCTCAAGAGGTGACTCTCCCTCTCCATTCTAACAAGGGCATTAGACATCTCTCTCATCTGCTCGTCTTTAAAATCAACCGTCTCTTTCAAGATCGTAACCTGCTCAGAATATTCCGTCAGACTAGCGGAGAGGGAGGAGATATCTTTGTCCTTTTCCTGTAAGAGTTCCTTAAGAACATCCATTTCCCTTTCACACCTTTGTAGGTCATAAATAAGCTGCGATCGCTCTTCCAGATGACTTGTATTAAGCCGATCCAGCTCTTCGTTTGTCTGGTCAAGGTCAACATGTAGCTTTTCCAAAGATGAATCTTGCATTAATACCTGTAGGAGTCAGAGGATGAGACTGGTAAAATAGCTGCCCACTGCACACAATACAAATCAGTACAAGTTACACTTGGAATGCAGAACTATTAGCAAGATGTTGTATCCAGCTCCTCTAATTTGTTTTTTTGACAGGAACACAGAAAAGAGACAGATACTCTCATATAGGGGGAATAGGAAAAGTGTTGTTTTTCCATAGAATATTAAGTGCATGTACCTCTATTTCAAGAACATTTTACCCCCACTTTCGGCATTCTCCAACTCTGCGGAACTCCTGGATGTGGGACTATCAAGCATTTTTTACATTCCCCCTTCTACTTCTGTAGCAAGTTTACTGATCCTACCTCTCTCTACTGATACAGACAATCCCAATGTGTCTCACCCCAGATGCTGACCATCAAACTCGAGTATCCATCTCTCTTCTGGGGTAAGAACAATTAGTTTCAAACTCTTCCTAGTGCAGTCTGGCTAAACAATCATATACCAGAACCCACAGCCGCAGCTCCTTATCTCTATCTCAATTTAGGAAATTAAAGAGCGTGGATTATATTTCTAGAAGATGTTACCCTGTTCTTTGTGGTCTGTGGACTATTACGAGGAGAGGTCAGAAAGATTTAATTTCACAGCAGTAACCTACACCTGGAAGCTCTCAAGAGCTCCCCTGCAGTGAAGGAACCAGCAAGATAATACGTTGGCCAGAACAAAATGTCCCAACAGTGTCAATAGTAATAATTGCAGGGAAGCAGAATTTCTCAGCAGGCATATACCTGGAGAGAGGTCTCTTCATGAGGAAGTGTTTCAATATGCTGCGGACAGGTGATTTCTACATGGTGGCATCCCAGTAGAACCACAAGGTGGAGTGTTTCCACACCAAGACAAAGGATTTGAAGCCATTCTTAGTAAACGTCATGTTGGTGCCAAGGAAATTTCATCTAATTAACCTGTTTTCTTCAGTAGCAAGGGATCCACAGCTTTTAAAAAAAAGAGAGAAGTAAAAGGAGATGGTGCTTGCGCAATTCTAGTGATTCCGGTCTGGTACACGGACATCATCACCCTGGCAACAGGCAAGTCATGGTGTGTTCTTCTAGAACAGGACCTGCTAAGTCAGTGACCTTTTCATCATCAAGATTAAATTTGGCTGGCTTAGATGTTTGTGGTAGTTGAAACCAAAATTATTTTGTCTAAGGGCTTCCCTGGCAGTGTGGTTCACATAGTGTTTACGTCTGGAAAGCTACAACAAGACATTTATGGGTGGTGGAACATATATGTATAATGGTTTCTATCTCTAACTGCATTCTCTGCAGGAGGGTGTGAACTGTGGTTTGAGACTATTGGCCTGAATCTGAGTTGGGAATAAAGTAAAAAAGAGCAAGTAACTGTGTACCTAGATGAACCAAGTTGCAATACAAGGAGTGCATTTATTATTTTTGCATGCAGGGTAAATACTGGATGCTTTTTCATGTAGCCCACAAATGCTACTTGTTTGGACAAGTGCCTTCTAAATCTCTCTGCACATTTTGAATTGGCCTACCTGCAGTGCAACATGATATTGCCCATGTGCACAGAAAACGAGCGTTATAGTAGACTTACCTTTGTTAACTTTCTTTCTGCGAGGTACATAGGGTCCACAGGGTTAACATCGGGGATGTCCTAAAGCAGTACTTCAAGGGTGGGGACGCACCTGAGTGGATAGTAGAATCCGGCATCCTGGGAGGCCAATGTATCAAAGGCATAAAACATAAGTGTGAATGGAAGACCACATGGCAGCATTGAACAATTGTTCAGCGGACGCACCATGAAGGTCCCACAGACTGAATAGAATAAGCAGAGATTGAAGTTGGCACTGGAAGGTCAGCTTGAGAGTATGCTTGTGCGATAGCCATGCAAATCCATCTGGCCAGAGTCTGTCTGTTAGCTGGCCAACCACGTTTGTGAAATCCATAGAGGATGAATAGCGAATCTGATTTCCTAATGGAACTGTTCCGCTCTACGTAGATACGAAGAACATGGACCACATCCAGAGAAACTTCTCCTGCCCGAAATATTTGGTGAGACAAAGGCCGGAACCACAATTTCCTCATTAAGGTGGAAATAAGAGAGAACTTTAGGTAGATAAGCGAGCTGAGTACGGAGAACAGCGCGGTCCTGATGAAAGATGATTAAAGGAGGGCAACAGGAGGGCGCTTCCAAGTCTGGTGGATGCAATAGCTAGAAGGAATAATGTCTTTGCAGTCAACCACTTAAGATGAACTAACTCCAGAGGTTCAAATGGAGACTGCTGAAGAGCGTCTAAAACCACGGACCAAGAAGCTACCGAAAGATCGTAGGGAGGTTGAACACGGAGAACGCCCTGTAGAAAGGTGCAAACATCCGGTAATGGAGCAATTCGCCGTTGGAACCATACAGACAAAGCAGGTATGTGTACTTTAAGAGAAGCTAGGCGAAGGCCGAGACTTAATCCAAGCTGGAGGAAGGCAAGTATCCTTGATACCCCGCAGACCGTTGGATCATAGCGCCTGATAAGAGACAACTATGACATACTTTCTTGTGAGATATCTGTGGAAACTTCCTTCTCCACCTCCTGTGACCAATGTCCAATGGCTTTAGCTGCCCATGAAGCTGCCACTGTGGGTCTGTTAACAGCACCTGTTAGGAAATATATAGACTTGAGACAAGTTTCAATTCTCCTATCCGTAGGATCTTTTAGTGAAGAAACTGTTGTGACAGGCAAGGTGGAAGCTTTAACTAGACATGTCGCATGAGAATCCACAGGAGAGGGAGTCTCCCACTTTGAACAGTCTTCCGCTGGAATAGGGTAGCGAGATGCCAAGTGCTTAGGCAGTGGAAACTTTTTACCTGGTGTATTCTCGAGTTCACACCTAATTTCCATAAGATGATTCTTAGCAACAGGAGCAGGCTCCTTATCCTCCAGCTGAAGGATATGCTTAACAGCGTCTAAAGCTGACTTATCCACAGCAGTGTGACTTTGCTCCTTTGCTGTTCAAGACTCCATAGCAGAGGGATTAGTATCCTCACCTTCTTCAGCAGAATAATCATTTGATTCTGAAATAGCATTAGACTGAGAGGAAGGTGCAGTCCGCCTAGTGGACCCAGAGGATAAGGGCTTATTTCCTTGTAACATATGCTGCAAAGCCGCGGAGGTCTGTGCCAGGCTTTGAGCCGTATTCAAAAGGGTATCCACCCATGGTGGGTTTAAAGCCTGGATTATATTAGCTGGGACTGGGATCGGAGGGCCCATAGGGCCAGATGATCTACTAAAGTACCTAGTAACTGAGAAAAGGAAGCCCAGGAGGCTCCCGTCCAGGGGCTGGAGGTGTTGACTGGCTAGAGGATGTATAAAAAGTAACACAGAGCCCATCTTGCACAATGTCTTGTGAGCAAAATCTGCATGAAATGAAAACTGTGGTCTCAGATTGTTTGTGACCCTTTGCTTTGCTAGACATGACTGCAAAAAAAGGGATGCACCCACAATTTTATGGCAACAGGTAGAGTAGAAAGAATCAGACAGTAGAACTAGCACAAATCACATATAACGCAGAAATATACAATTTTAACTGCAATGAGCACTGAAATCAAGTACTCATCTGGATTTAGCAGGTAGGATATAAGTGTAGTAGAACATGGCTCATTGGAGATGGTTTACAGGGAGACTGGACCCAGCGTTCCCGAAGACCTGACTTGCTGCATGTGGAAATGGCTGCCTGAGGTCTCTGAAGGGGAGGAGGAGGAGCAGCTCAAAGGAGGGAAGTCCGCGGTGGACTGGCGCCCAGATCTGGGGAGGAGCTACATGCTCAGCGCTGCTTTCCCTATGCTGGCATTAACCCCAAGGTACAGCTGGCCTTACTAAACGGTGTATACTTATACCAAGCCTGTGCCAGTATGCCCTGATGGTATAGTGGAGTCCATGGTCAGAGCCAGTGTCCACACAAGCGCCACGGTCCGTCTCCCAGGACACGCGGTGTACTGTGTTTTGAAACGCGCTTACCTACCACCGATGCCGGACATGCAGTCTGGGGGTCTCTAAAGCTGAGCGGTGCTAGTAGCGCTCCTTGTTCGCCGCAAGAAGTACCTGTTTACAGCAGAGTTGTGCAGGGGGGTGATGGAGTCTCAGTGCCGGAGTCTATCAGCTGCAGACTCAAGTAAAAAGTGAAGAAATATAAAAATTAGAAAGAAAGCTTAGAGGTGCATCCAGCTTCCTGCTGGTACCAACAAAATACAGACTTGCCTGAGCATGGAGGCGGGGTTATAGAGGGGAAAGACCAAGGCATCCTGGGATATCTGAAAGCTTAACTGGTGCCCAGACCTGATACACCACCTACAACCCCGATGTTAACCCTGTAGAGCCCTATGAAACTCGAAGAAGAAACTTGCTTTTCCCAACTCAGAATCAGGCTCTATGTTCTTTAAAAGTTCAGATCTCAGCACTGTTGTGCATCTTTCAGAAGAATATAAACAAATAATTATAAAAATATAATTATTAGTTCAGGCGTTCATAACAAACCAATTAATAAAGGATAGGTGACCTTTGTGGATTTGAGTAAGATATTATAATGCAGCTCCCATATGAGTACTCTGCAATACTCTAGTTTAAATGGAAACAAGAAAGATAGAAATGACACAAGTATTGGTTTTCACAAAGTTTGCTGCTTCGGTGTTTTTAGGCCTTTTTGTCAGATGTTACTGTGGTATACTTAAGTATAATTACAGCATTTCATAAGTGTCAGAGGCTTTTATTGACAATTACTTTAAGTTTATGCAGAGTCAATATTTGCCGTGATGACCCTTCTTTTACAAGACCTCTGCAATTCGCCCTGGCATGCTGTCAATCATCTTCTGGGCCACATACTGACTGATTGCCGCCCTTTCCTGCCTAATCAATGCTTGGAGTATGGCAGAACTTGTGGGTTTTTGTTTGTCTACCCGCCTCTTGAGGATTGACCACACGTTCTCAATATGATTAAGGTCTGGGGAGATTCCTGGCCATGGAACCAAAATGTAAATGTTTTGTTCCTCCAGCCACTTGGCACTTTTGCACTATGGCAAGGTTCTCCGTCATGCTGGAAAAGGCATTGTTCCTCACCAATGGTTGGGAGAAGTTGCTCTTGGAGGATGTTTTGGTTCATTCTTTTATTCATTTCTGTGTTCTTAGGCAAACGTGTAAGAGGTCACTCCCTCGGCTGAGATGCCACCATTCCTGTGTATATGCAGAGTGTCATCATAAAAACGGAGGCAGCGACTTAGTGACAATTACTATTTGCGCCATGGCTGTAGTCCTGCATGTAACTGCCGTACGTTCCTGTAGAGCTCTGTGTGACCTGACATTGGACTTTCTTCTCTTCAGCCACTGGAGTCAGGGGGCCTAATTCAGACATGATCGCTGCTGTGCGTTTCGCAGAGTGGCCAATCAGGTGTGAACTGCGCATGCGCCGGCGCACATACGATGGCCGTCTCAGCCCCGCGATCGACTCTGCTTGTCACGGTCGCTAGGTATTTGGCCGCCGTTTTAGGGGCGCGGCCCAGGCAATGCAGGCGTGCCCAGACTGGGGGGGGGGGGGCGGCCAAGGCAGTTGCGTGACGTCACACACAGCCGCTGCGACCTGGACAGCGACGAGTAACTACCTGCCAGAGGGCAGGAGCTGCGCTGGCCGGGAGTTACTCTTCAAGTACAAAAGCATCGCCGCCGTGCGATGCTTTTGTACTCTGGCGGTGGGGGTAGGGCCTGACATGTGAGGTGACTAGCCCAGTGCTGGGCGTCCCCCGCATGTCAGGGTGAATGATCGCAGATGTGCTACATTTATCTCATCTACGATCAGGTGTGAATCAGGCCCGAGATCTCGTGTATGGAAGAGAATCTATCTTTAGGTTATCTCTAGGGGGCTCTATCTTACAGTCCTTCTTTTATCATCTTCAGTGAATACGGGGCTGTTACTCAAACAAAACCCTTATTTCAGGTAGCGCATGCATTCCACATAAAAACTGCATTTGAGAATGACTGCGTTAGACTGACGCGCGCGTATAGGGATGTAATGTGACACTAATCACTGAATACAGCAGGAGATATGAAACCAGCTTTCACAGAGCGGACAGACTGCAGAACGTGCTGATCAGACCGCGCACAATATAAAATACAATCATCAGTTACAGCAGGTGCAATGTCAGCTCGTACAGAGAATGCGAGTAGTTTTATGATCTTCTTGATACGTATTATAGGAATTAGCAGGAAGATAATAGATTTCCCTGCCTGGCAGACCAGCCTTACCCTCTCCTTAAACACAGACACCTTCTCTGCGAGTTCAGCGCTGGACAGCTTCAACGCAGCGTTTTCAGACTCTGACACCCTCTGTTTGCTTCTGACCTCTTCAAGCTGGAAAATAAAAGGTGTATAGTATACGACGCATCAGAGAGAATCTGAAAGCTGCGGCTCTACGTTAGTTGAGGAACTGTGTCAGCATGCCATGTAAGCCAGAGGCAGCCTGAGACATGTAGTTCTATTGCAGCTGGAGCTGCACAGTGACGGGAGCATTAATCCAAAATTATATTTCAGAATTTCCTGACAAGACTCCCTGCTTACCAACGCAGTGACTACAAAGCAGCATCTTTGTATTTTAGGAGTCTATTTACTAAGCCTTGGACAGAGATAAAGTCCCAGACAATCAGTGTCTAACAGCTATGTCAAAGGCTGGGTTTGAAAAATAACAGTTAGGAGCTGATTGGCTGGTGCTTTATCTCTGTCCAAGGCTTAGTAAATAGACCACTTAGTTCCTGGCCTTCTGAACTCTCTGAATAGTGTGTTTACATACATGCACTGTGATCAGAGAGTAAAACATATCAGGCCTCTAATATTATAATGATGATACTGGTAGGAAACTGATCATTTCCATCACTGAAGGATAAATGTGCGTTTGTTAAGCAGGAGCGCCAACGTCACATCAGGTCAATGGGTCATCAGTTACGTGGTGCCCTCACACAACACTATATCTAGTGCGTATAGCAGTAAGTCCAGAGATGGTCAGAGTCAATGGCTGATCCTTCCCCTTCACTACCCCATCCTAATAATTCCGGTTGGTGCTGCAGCCCCCAGTCAGCAACCGTCACTGGTCAGGACACACAGCTGATAAAGTGTCAGTGAGCCAACCATTATACGCTATGAGAAAGCGCACATCTATGTACTGAATGAATATGTATGGTTGTGCAGCCTATTACTGTAACAGGAAAGAGACATGAAACGCTTAGTGAGCTGATGAATAGGATGGTCTATACTGACCTGATGCTCATACTGCTCCACCTTATCTATGAGCTCTTTGTTCAAAGCCTCCTTCTCCTGTAGCGTTCTCCTGGCTGTGCCCAGCTGATCCAGCCGCGCTGTAGCGTCCAGGATCGCCTGTTCTTTCTCCACCACAGCGTTTTCAAGAAAGCCATTTCTGTTGGTCAAACTAAGAAATATTGTTTAGGAGCCTTAGTGGCGTACGGAGCTGGTCGGGAAGTCACCTTGTCATTAGGTGTGGTTAATCATTTAGATTATGTGAAGACAACGAAAATGTTTTATAGCTCTAAACTGGGGCAATTGCTTTACTGTACTAACAAAGTATACTTTTACTTGACAGGAAAAAATACCTTTTAAGTTGATTGTTCAAGGTGGATATGAGGTCGTAGTGCTTGTCAGCGTCTTGGCTCTGCTGCTGCCGGAGCTGGGCCACTTGTGTCTGCAAACGCTCATTGTCACTCTGCAAGAGAGACGTTATCCTGCCAGTGACCACAAAGCTCCAACACAATTAAACAACCAACATAACTGTGATGAAAGAGTCACACCTGTGCAACTGAGAAATGAGACACTTACGGGTGTGACCCAAGATAACGATGTCCCCTCAACCGAAGATTAAAGTCCATCACCGGGGCAAAAAAACAAAAAATATATATTGTGCAGAATATGATCGTGGTGACATGTTGCAGAGCAACTGGCAATGGCTGCAAAACCCTGCAGACAATAAGCTGTGAAACATTGGGGATACTTACACCACAACTTTAAGGGGCGGAAGCTATTGGGGCTTTTTTACTATAAAGTGGCAGGAAGCAGAGGTCACTTTTTAGCAGTGAAAGCCAATCTATAACTGGCTGCCATGGGTTAAAGTCCACGTTTTCTATTTTATTCAATAACTTCTGTGATCTTCTGGGGAAAGTGACGAAACCAGGTTATATAACTGAGCCATTCATGGAGGGTGATTAGAAATGTTGCTCTCATACAGACAAGCCCCTTGTGGAGATCTCAGAATAACAGCATTGTCACATACAAGTCAGAACCCATTACAGCTACTCAAACTCCTATGGACAACATCATTAGCTCCAGCTTCTCCAAACAGCTGCCACAAACACCACCCACCTACAGAGCTGGTGTGTCACTCTCCAACAGCTCTCCCTCGCTACAAGCCATCAATATGGCCGGACCGGGGGTGAATGCGGGTAACAGGGAGGACCCACAACACAGGACAAAACAGGGGGATAAAGACGCTACATTACATGATTTGTCTAAAAACGGACATCAAGAACAAACCAGTGGTCAAGAACAAATTACAAATAGATAAAATTCATGCTTTAACCAAGTTGAGAGTTTACAGCTGTTCCAAGCTGCCTGATGAAATGGCATAAATGAGACTTTGAACAAATCTAATATATATATATATATATATCATGAAATTTGGAGACTGTCTCCCACTACAGGTACACAAATAACTAGTGTTAGCACGGCAAGTAAGAAAAACACAGCAAAGAGCATCTGAATAGCTGGATTGTAGTACTATATGTGTTAGAAGCACCTGAAATACAACTGGAAGGTAGAAGTGCCAGAGGATTAATGGCAGAGAGAAACCAGAGCAGTGTTACATCACACACACGCATCCCGCTGTGTCCCACACACCTGGGGAAAGGACGAAGTCTCCTCATCTACATCAAATGTTACCTGTGTTATAAGACTGAGAAAATCAGGCAGCTGCAAAATGTTCAGCTCGTTACAGATCATTATAACGAGTGAGTGTTTTATGTTCTTGCAAAATACAAGCTGTACTAAAGAATGATTTAGCAGTACAATAGACCATCAATAGGACTTGGTAAGGCGAGATGTGACACATGCCCAGGTCTGACCACACTGCAAACACTCTGGGCATTATGTTTCTTTAGATATTTAATACTGATTCAATTTCAAGCAATGTGCTGTCAGCACGCTCGTAACGGCGGTACATCCGAACCGCGACATCGATCGAAAATCAGCTCTGTTACTCTACCGCAACTCCAAATGGTCGCGACTGCACAACGCTCTGAGTTGAATCAGCCCCTTAGACTTACGGCATAACATACCCACCTGCAAGGACTCAATGCGTAGCTGTAGCTGTAACCTCTCCTCTAGCTCCTGGCATCGCTCTTCAAGGGTCATTATCTGCTCCTGTAATTGGTTCCTTTCCAACTCCAGGTCATCCACAACTGCTCGTAATCCTGATCCTGAACACAGAACGCACATCACTTACGCTGCACACACAGAGACATATCTCGCACAATGTATGAAAACTTTATGGACTTTTATTTATTTTATGCTCCAGGATCATTTCAATATTGCTTCTAATAATCTCTTTCTTATGGCGCAATTTCCAACAGATCCCAATGTACACATGATTCTCTTGTAATGGCCACAAAATCTTAAACAAGATTCCTTACAAGAAAGAGCCACTACTGACTGTCGGGATCCCAGCGCTCAGCGTATGGGCGACGGGATCATGTAGGAGTTTCAGTAGCTACAAACAGCAGACTCTGTCCGTAATCCTATTGACAGACATTACAGCCAGCCATGGACTGTGACTGATAAGAGGGATCAGCAGCTTGTACGAAGATACATTCAGAACAGATGATTCCATATGTATCTGCCATTGTAACTTGTAGCTCTTTAATATAAGGAAACCCTGTTACATTCGGTTAGATTTAGGGGAAATGTAAAGTACAGGATGAGTATCCCATATCCAAATTTTCCAAAATACTGAATTTTTTGAGTGAGAGTGAGATAGTGACACTTTTGTTTTTACACAAACTTTGTTTAATACACAAGGTTATTAAAGAATATTGTAATAAATGACTGTCAGGCTGTGTGTGTATAAGGTGTACATGACACATAAAATAAGAATTTACTCACCGGTAATTCTATTTCTCGTAGTCCGTAGTGGATGCTGGGAACTCCGTAAGGACCATGGGGAATAGACGGGCTCCGCAGGAGACTGGGCACTCTAAAGAAAAGATTAGGTACTATCTGGTGTGCACTGGCTCCTCCCTCTATGCCCCTCCTCCAGACCTCAGTTAGGGAAACTGTGCCCGGAAGAGCTGACATTACAAGGAAAGGATTTTTTGAATCCAGGGTAAGACTCATACCAGCCCCACCAATCACACCGTATAACTTGTGATAAACTTACCCAGTTAACAGTATGAACAACAACTGAGCCTCACTCAACGGATGGCTCATAACAATAACCCTTATTTAAGCAATAACTATATACACGTATTGCAGAAAGTCCGCACTTGGGACGTGCGCCCAGCATCCACTACGGACTACGAGAAATAGAATTACCGGTGAGTAAATTCTTATTTTCTCTGACGTCCTAGTGGATGCTGGGAACTCCGTAAGGACCATGGGGATTATACCAAAGCTCCCAAACGGGCGGGAGAGTGCGGATGACTCTGCAGCACCGAATGAGCAAACACAAGGTCCTCCTCAGCCAGGGTATCAAACTTGTAGAACTTTACAAAGGTGTTTGAACCCGACCAAGTAGCCGCTCGGCAAAGCTGTAAAGCCGAGACCCCTCGGGCAGCCGCCCAAGAAGAGCCCACCTTCCTTGTGGAATGGGCTTTTACTGATTTTGGATGCGGCAATCCAGCCGCAGAATGAGCCAGCTGAATTGTGCTTCAGGTCCAGCGAGCAATAGTTTGCTTTGAAGCAGGAGCACCCAGTTTGTTGGGTGCATGCAGGATAAACAGCGAGTCAGTCTTCCTGACTCCAGCCGTTCTGGAAACATATATTTTCAAAGCCCTGACTACGTCCAGCAACTTGGAGTCCTCCAAGTCCCGAGTAGCCGCAGGCACCACAATAGGTTGGTTCAAATGAAACGATGATACCACCTTTGGGAGAAATTGGGGACAAGTCCTCAATTCTGCCCTGTCCATATGGAAGATCAGATATGGGCTTTTACATGACAAAACCGCCAATTCCGACACACGCCTAGCGGATGCTAAGGCCAACAGCATGACCACTTTCCACGTGAGATACTTTAGTTCCACGGTCTTAAGTGGCTCAAACCAGTGGGATTTCAGGAAATCCAACACAACGTTAAGATCCCAGGGTGCCACTGGTGGCACAAAAGGGGGCTGAATATGCAGCACTCCCTTAACAAACGTCTGAACCTCAGGCAGTGAAGCCAGTTCTTTTTGAAAGAAAATGGATAGGGCCGAAATCTGGACCTTTATGGACCCCAATTTTAGGCCCATGGTCACCCCTGACTGTAGGAAGTGCAGGAAACGACCCAGCTGGAATTCCTCTGTAGGGGCCTTCCTGGCCTTACACCAAGCAACATATTTTCGCCATATACGGTGATAATGCTTTTGCTGTCACGTCTTTCCTAGCCTTTATCAGCGTAGGAATAACTTCATCCGGAATGCCTTTTTCCGCTAGGATCCGGCGTTCAACCGCCATGCCGTCAAACGCAGCCGCGTTAAGTCTTGGAACAGACAGGGCCCTTGTTGCAGCAGGTCTTGTCTGAGAGGCAGAGGCCATGGGTCCTCTATGCGCATTTCTTGCAGTTCCGGGTACCAAGTCCTTCTTGGCCAATCCGGAACAATGAGTTCTTATTCCTCTCTTTCTTACTATTCTCAGCACCTTGGGTATGAGAGGAAGAGGAGGAAACACATATACCGACTGGTACACCCACGGTGTCACTAGGGCGTCCACAGCTATCGCCTGAGGGTCCCTTGACCTGGCGCAATATCTTTTTAGCTTTTTGTTGAGGCGGGACGCCATCATGTCCACCTGTGGCAGTTCCCATCGCTTTGCAATCTGTGTGAAGACTTCTTGACGAAGTCCCCACTCTCCCGGGTGGAGGTCGTGTCTGCTGAGGAAGTCTGCTTCCCAGTTGTCCACTCCCGGAATGAACACTGCTGACAGTGCTTGCACGTGATTCTCCGCCCACCGAAGAATCTTTGTGGCTTCCGCCATTGCCATCCTGCTTCTTGTGCCGCCCTGGCGGTTTACATGGGCGACCGCCGTGATGTTTTCTGACTGAATCAGCACTGGCCGGTTTCGAAGCAGGGGCTCTGCTTGACTCAGGGCGTTGTAAATGGCCCTTAGTTCCAGTATATTTATGTGTAGAGAAGTCTCCAGACTTGACCACAGCCCTTGGAAGTTTCTTCCCTGAGTGACTGCCCCCCATCCTCGGAGGCTTGCATCCGTGGTCACCAGGACCCAGTCCTGTATGCCGAACCTGCGGCCTTCGAGAAGGTGAGCACTCTGCAGCCACCACAGAAGAGACACCCTGGCCCTTGGGGACAGGGTGATCAGCCGATGCATCTGAAGATGCGATCCGGACCACTTGTCCAACAGATCCCACTGAAAGTAGAGATGAGCGGGTTCGGTTCCTCGGAATCCGAACCCCCCCGAACTTCAGCCTTTTTACACGGATCCGAGGCAGACTCGGATCTTCCCGCCTTGCTCGGCTAACCCGAGCGCGCCCGAACGTCATCATCCCGCTGTCGGACTCTCGCGAGGCTCGTATTCTATCGCGAGACTCGGATTCTATATAAGGAGCCGCGCGTCGCCGCCATTTTCACACGTGCATTGAGATTCATAGGGAGAGGACGTGGCTGGCGTCCTCTCCATTTAGATTAGAAGAGAGAGAGTGAGAGTGAGACACTTGATTTACTGGAGCTTAGGAGTACTCAGAGAGTGCAGAGTTTACTAGTGACTGACCAGTGACCACCAGTGCAGTTTTTTTATTATATTATTATTTAATATAATCCGTTCTCTGCCTGAAAAAAAACGATACACAGTGACACAGTAACAGTATACCATATCTGTGCTCAGCCTCAGTGTGCTGCATCATCTATGTATATCTGACTGTGCTGAGTGCTCAGTGCTCACACAGCTTAATTGTGGGGGAGACTGGGGAGCAGTTATAGCAGGAGTACATATTATTTAACAGTGCACACTTTTGCTGCCAGAGTGCCACTGCCAGTGTGACTGACCAGTGACCACTGTCTGACCACCAGTATATTGTGATTGTCTGCCTGAAAAAGTTAAACACTCGTCGTGTGGTGTTTTTATTCTATAAACGCATTCTGCTGACAGTGTCCAGCAGGTCCGTCATTAATTATATAATATATACCTGTCCGGCTGCAGTAGTGATATATATATATTTTTTATATCATTATCATCCAGTCTATATTAGCAGCAGACGCAGTACGGTAGTCCACGGCTGTAGCTACCTCTGTGTCGGCAGTCGCTCGTCCATCCATAATTGTATACCACCTACCTGTGGTGTTTTTTTTTTTTTCTATCTTCTTGATACTACTAGTAGCTTACTTTAGGAGTCTGCAGTGCTGCTGACAGTGTCCAGCAGGTCCGTCATTATATAATATATACCTGTCCGGCTGCAGTAGTGATATATATATATATATATTTTTTATATCATTATCATCCAGTCTATATTAGCAGCAGACGCAGTACGGTAGTCCACGGCTGTAGCTACCTCTGTGTCGGCAGTCGCTCGTCCATCCATAATTGTATACCACCTACCTGTGGTGTTTTTTTTTTTTTCTATCTTCTTGATACTACTAGTAGCTTACTTTAGGAGTCTGCAGTGCTGCTGACAGTGTCCAGCAGGTCCGTCATTATATAATATATCCCTGTCCGGCTGCAGTAGTGATATATATATATATATATATATTTTTTATATCATTATCATCCAGTCTATATTAGCAGCAGACGCAGTACGGTAGTCCACGGCTGTAGCTACCTCTGTGTCGGCAGTCGCTCGTCCATCCATAATTGTATACCACCTACCTGTGGTGTTTTTTTTTTTTTCTATCTTCTTGATACTACTAGTAGCTTACTTTAGGAGTCTGCAGTGCTGCTGACAGTGTCCAGCAGGTCCGTCATTATATAATATATACCTGTCCGGCTGCAGTAGTGATATATATATATATATATTTTTATATCATTATCATCCAGTCTATATTAGCAGCAGACGCAGTACGGTAGTCCACGGCTGTAGCTACCTCTGTGTCGGCAGTCGCTCGTCCATCCATAATTGTACACCACCTACCTGTGGTGTTTTTTTTTTTTTTCTATCTTCTTGATACTACTAGTAGCTAACTTTAGGAGTCTGCAGTGCTGCTGACAGTGTCCAGCAGGTCCGTCATTATATAATATATACCTGTCCGGCTGCAGTAGTGATATATATATATTTTATATATCATTATCATCCAGTCTATATTAGCAGCAGACGCAGTACGGTAGTCCACGGCTGTAGCTACCTCAGTGTCGGCAGTCGCTCGTCCATCCATAAGTATACTAGTATCCATCCATCTCCATTGTTTACCTGAGGTGCCTTTTAGTTGTGCCTATTAAAATATGGAGAACAAAAATGTTGAGGTTCCAAAAATAGGGAAAGATCAAGATCGACTTCCACCTCGTGCTGAAGCTGCTGCCACTAGTCATGGCCGAGACGATGAAATGCCAGCAACGTCGTCTGCCAAGGCCGATGCCCAATGTCATAGTACAGAGCATGTAAAATCCAAAACACCAAATATCAGTAAAAAAAGGACTAAAAAATCTAAAATAAAATGGTCAGAGGAGAAGCGTAAACTTGCCAATATGCCATTTACCACACGGAGTGGCAAGGAACGGCTGAGGCCCTGGCCTATGTTCATGGCTAGTGGTTCAGCTTCACATGAGGATGGAAGCACTCAGCCTCTCGCTAGAAAAATGAAAAGACTCAAGCTGGCAAAAGCACAGCAAAGAACTGTGCGTTCTTCGAAATCACAAATCCACAAGGAGAGTCCAATTGTGTCGTTTGCGATGCCTGACCTTCCCAACACTGGACGTGAAGAGCATGCGCCTTCCACCATTTGCACGCCCCCTGCAAGTGCTGGAAGGAGCACCCGCAGTCCAGTTCCTGATAGTCAGATTGAAGATGTCAGTGTTGAAGTACACCAGGATGAGGAGGATATGGGTGTTGCTGGCGCTGGGGAGGAAATTGACCAGGAGGATTCTGATGGTGAGGTGGTTTGTTTAAGTCAGGCACCCGGGGAGACACCTGTTGTCCGTGGGAGGAATAGGGCCATTGACATGCCTGGTGAAAATACCAAAAAAATCAGCTCTTCGGTGTGGAAGTATTTCAACAGAAATGCGGACAACATTTGTCAAGCCGTGTGTTGCCTTTGTCAAGCTGTAATAAGTAGGGGTAAGGACGTTAACCACCTCGGAACATCCTCCCTTATACGTCACCTGCAGCGCATTCATCATAAGTCAGTGACAAGTTCAAAAACTTTGGGCGACAGCGGAAGCAGTCCACTGACCAGTAAATCCCTTCCTCTTGTAACCAAGCTCACGCAAACCACCCCACCAACTCCCTCAGTGTCAATTTCCTCCTTCCCCAGGAATGCCAATAGTCCTGCAGGCCATGTCACTGGCAATTCTGACGAGTCCTCTCCTGCCTGGGATTCCTCCGATGCATCCTTGCGTGTAACGCCTACTGCTGCTGGCGCTGCTGTTGTTGCTGCTGGGAGTCGATGGTCATCCCAGAGGGGAAGTCGTACTCGTAAGACCACTTTTACTACTTCCACCAAGCAATTGACTGTCCAACAGTCCTTTGCAAGGAAGATGAAATATCACAGCAGTCATCCTGCTGCAAAGCGGATAACTGAGGCCTTGGCATCCTGGGCGGTGAGAAACGTGGTTCCGGTATCCATCATTACTGCAGAGGCAACTAGAGACTTGTTGGAGGTACTGTGTCCCCGGTACCAAATACCATCTAGGTTCCATTTCTCTAGGCAGGCGATACCGAAAATGTACACAGACCTCAGAAAAAGACTCACCAGTGTCCTAAAAAATGCAGTTGTACCCAATGTCCACTTAACCACGGACATGTGGACAAGTGGAGCAGGGCAGGCTCAGGACTATATGACTGTGACAGCCCACTGGGTAGATGTATGGACTCCCGCCGCAAGAACAGCAGCGGCGGCACCAGTAGCAGCATCTCGCAAACGCCAACTCTTTCCTAGGCAGGCTACGCTTTGTATCACCGCTTTCCAGAATACGCACACAGCAAAAAACCTCTTACGGCAACTGAGGAAGATCATCGCAGAATGGCTTACCCCAATTGGACTCTCCTGTGGATTTGTGGCATCGGACAACGCCAGCAATATTGTGTGTGCATTAAATATGGGCAAATTCCAGCACGTCCCATGTTTTGCACATACCTTGAATTTGGTGGTGCAGAATTATTTAAAAAACGAGAGGGGCGTGCAAGAGATGCTGTCGGTGGCCAGAAGAATTGCGGGACACTTTCGGCGTACAGGCACCACGTACAGAAGACTGGAGCACCACCAAAAACGCCTGAACCTGCCCTGCCATCATCTGAAGCAAGAAGTGGTAACGAGGTGGAATTCAACCCTCTATATGCTTCAGAGGTTGGAGGAGCAGCAAAAGGCCATTCAAGCCTATACAACTGAGCACGATATAGGAGGTGGAATGCACCTGTCTCAAGCGCAGTGGAGAATGATTTCAACGTTGTGCAAGGTTCTGCAACCTTTTGAACTTGCCACACGTGAAGTCAGTTCAGACACTGCCAGCCTGAGTCAGGTCATTCCCCTCATCAGGCTTTTGCAGAAGAAGCTGGAGGCATTGAAGGAGGAGCTAACACAGAGCGATTCCGCCAGGCATGTGGGACTTGTGGATGGAGCCCTTAATTCGCTTAACAAGGATTCACGGGTGGTCAATCTGTTGAAATCAGAGCACTACATTTTGGCCACCGTGCTCGATCCTAGATTTAAAACCTACCTTGGATCTCTCTTTCCGGCAGACACAAGTCTGCTGGGGTTCAAAGAACTGCTGGTGACAAAATTGTCAAGTCAAGCGGAACGCGACCTGTCAACATCTCCTCCTTCACATTCTCCCGCAACTGTGGGTGCGAGGAAAAGGCTCAGAATTCCGAGCCCACCCGCTAGCGGTGATGCAGGGCAGTCTGGAGCGACTGCTGATGCTGACATCTGGTCCGGACTGAAGGACCTGACAACGATTACGGACATGTCGTCTACTGTCACTGCATATGATTCTCTCCCCATTGAAAGAATGGTGGAGGATTATATGAGTGACCGCATCCAAGTAGGCACGTCAGACAGTCCGTACTTATACTGGCAGGAAAAAGAGGCAATTTGGTGGCCCTTGCACAAACTGGCTTTATTCTACCTAAGTTGCCCTCCCACAAGTGTGTACTCCGAAAGAGTGTTTAGTGCCGCCGCTCACCTTGTCAGCAATCGGCGTACGAGGTTACATCCAGAAAATGTGGAGAAGATGATGTTCATTAAAATGAATTATAATCAATTCCTCCGTGGAGACATTGACCAGCAGCAATTGCCTCCACAAAGTACACAGGGAGCTGAGATGGTGGATTCCAGTGGGGACGAATTGATAATCTGTGAGGAGGGGGATGTACACGGTGATATATCGGAGGAAGATGATGAGGTGGACATCTTGCCTCTGTAGAGCCAGTTTGTGCAAGGAGAGATTAATTGCTTCTTTTTTGGTGGGGGTCCAAACCAACCCGTCATTTCAGTCACAGTCGTGTGGCAGACCCTGTCACTGAAATGATGGGTTGGTTAAAGTGTGCATGTCCTGTTTATACAACATAAGGGTGGGTGGGAGGGCCCAAGGACAATTCCATCTTGCACCTCTTTTTTCTTTCATTTTTCTTTGCGTCATGTGCTGTTTGGGGGGTGTTTTTTGGAAGGGCCATCCTGCGTGACACTGCAGTGCCACTCCTAGATGGGCCAGGTGTTTGTGTCGGCCACTAGGGTCGCTTAGCTTACTCACACAGCTACCTCATTGCGCCTCTTTTTTTTCTTCTTTGCGTCATGTGCTGCTGTTTGGGGAGTGTTTTTTGGAAGGGCCATCCTGCGTGACACTGCAGTGCCACTCCTAGATGGGCCAGGTGTTTGTGTCGGCCACTAGGGTCGCTTAGCTTACTCACACAGCTACCTCATTGCGCCTCTTTTTTTCTTTGCGTCATGTGCTGTTTGGGGAGTGTTTTTTGGAAGGGCCATCCTGCGTGACACTGCAGTGCCACTCCTAGATGGGCTTCCGAAGGAGTATCATCATTTCGGCCATTACCTTGGTAAATATCCTCTGTGCCGTGGACAGGCCAAACGGCAACGTCTGGAACTGGTAATGACAGTCCTGTACCACAAACCTGAGGTACTCCTGGTGAGGTGGGTAAATGGGGACATGCAAGTAAGCATCTTTGATGTCCAGCGACACCATAAAATCCCCCTCTTCCAGGCTTGCAATAACCGCTCTGAGCGATTCCATTTTGAACTTGAATTTCTTTATATAAGTGTTCAAGGATTTTAAATTCAGAATGGGTCTCACCGAACCGTCCGGTTTCGGTACCACAAACATTGTGGAATAGTAACCCCTTCCCTGTTGAAGGAGAGGGACCCTGATAATCACTTGCTGGAGGTACAGCTTGTGAATTGCCGCCAGTACTACCTCCCTTTCCATGGGGGAAGCTGGCAAGGCTGATTTGAGGTAACGGCGGGGGGGAGTCGCTTCGAATTCCAGCTTGTATCCCTGAGATACAATTTGTACAGCCCAGAGATCCACCTGTGAGCGAACCCACTGGTTGCTGAAGTTTCGGAGACGCGCCCCCACCGCACCTGGCTCCGCCTGTGGAGCCCCAACGTCATGCGGTGGATTTAGTGGAAGCAGGGGAGGACTTTTGTTCCTGGGAACTGGCTGCATGGTGCAGCTTCTTACCTCTACCCCTGCCAAGAAAGGATGCGCCCCTGACCCTCTTGCCTTTCTGAGAACGAAAGGACTGCATTTGATAATACGGTGCTTTCTTAGGCTGTGAGGAAACCTGAGGCAAGAAAGTCGACTTTCCAGCTGTCGCTGTGGACACGAGGTCCGATAGACCGTCCCCAAACAATTCCTCACCCTTATAAGGCAAAACCTCCATGTGTTTTTTAGAATCAGCATCTCCTGTCCATTGCCGAGTCCATAAGACCCTCCTGGCAGAAATGGACATAGCATTAATTCTAAAGCCCAGCAGGCAAATGCCCCTCTGAGCATCCCGCATATATAAGACGACGTCTTTTATATGGCCCAGGGTTAGCAAAACAGTATCCCTGTCGAGGGAATCTATGTCGTCTGACAGGGAATCAGTCCATGCTGCTGCAGCACTACACATCCAGGCTGAAGCAATAGCAGGTCTCAGTAGAGTACCAGAGTGTGTATACACAGACTTCAGGATAGCTTCCTGCTTTCTATCCGCAGGCTCCTTTAGGGCGGCCGTATCCTGAGACGGCAGGGCCACCTTTTTAGATAAGCGTGTCAGCGCCTTGTCCACCCTAGGGGATGTTTCCCAACGTAACCTGTCCGTTGGCGGGAAAGGGTACGCCATCAGTAACCTCTTAGAAATCACTAGTTTCTTATCAGGGGAACTCCACGCTTCTTCACACAATTCATTCATC
This sequence comes from Pseudophryne corroboree, assembly GCF_028390025.1. NCBI lineage: Eukaryota > Metazoa > Chordata > Amphibia > Anura > Myobatrachidae > Pseudophryne > Pseudophryne corroboree. Next base: position 100,604 of record NC_086454.1, read on the forward strand.
AGATGGGGGAAAAGTCACTGGCTGCTTCGTGGTATTAACAGGATTAATCTCAGAAATGTGTAATACATCTTTCATTGCAATAATCATGTATCGGATGGCCTTGGTCATTTTAGACTATAAATGTGCCTCATCATCGTCGACACTGGAGTCGGACTCAGTGTCGCAACCATCTGAGATAGAGGGCGTTTATGAGCCCCTGACGGTTTCTGAGTCGCCTGGGCAGGCGCGGGCTGAGACACGGCTGTCCCAAGGCTGCAGCGTCATCAAACCTTTTATGTAAGGAGCTTACATTGTCGTTTAAGACCTTCCACATATCCATCCAATCAGGTGTCGGCCCCGACGGGGGCGACACCACACTTATCTGCCCTTACTCCGCCACCACGTAACCCTCCTCATCAAACATGTCGACACAGCCTTACCGACACACCGCACACACACAGGGAATGCTCAGACTGAGGACAGGACCCCACAAAGTCCTTTGGGGAGACAGAGAGAGAGTATGCCAGCACACACCACAGCGCTATATAACACAGGGATTTTCACTGACAATAAGTGATTACCCAATAGCTGCCTTATATGTTTTATTTGCGCCTAAATTTATGTGCCCCCCCTCTCTTTTTTACCCTTCTTGTACCTGGATACTGCAGGGGAGAGCCTGGGGAGCTGCTTCCAGCGGAGCTGTGAAGAAAAAATGGCGCTGGTGTGCTGAGGAAGAAGGCCCCGCCCCCTCAGTGGCGGGCTTCTGTCCCGCTTTCTGTGTAAAAAAATGGCGGGGGTTTTTACATATATACAGTGCCAGACTGTATATATGTATTTTTATTGCCAAAAGGTACTTCAATTGCTGCCCAGGGCGCCCCCCAGCGCCCTGCACCCTACAGTGACCGGAGTGTGTAAGTGTGCTGGGAGCAATGGCGCACAGCTGCGGTGCTGTGCGCTACCTTAAATGAAGACAGGAGTCTTCTGCCGCCGATTTCGCCGTCTTCAAGCTTCTTTTCTTCTGGCTCTGCGAGGGGGACGGCGGCGCGGCTCCGGGAACGGACGATCGAGGACAGGTGCCTGTGTTCGAACCCTCAGGAGCTAATGGTGTCCAGTAGCCTAAGAAGCACAAGCTAGCTGCAAGCAGGTAGGTTCGCTTCTCTCCCCTCAGTCCCACGTAGCAGTGAGTCTGTTGCCAGCAGAAGCTCACTGAAAATAAAAAACCTAATAAATACTTTCTTTACTAGTAAGCTCAGGAGAGCCCACTAGGAGCACCCAGCTCTGGCCGGGCACAGATTCTAACTGAGGTCTGGAGGAGGGGCATAGAGGGAGGAGCCAGTGCACACCAGATAGTACCTAATCTTTTCTTTAGAGTGCCCAGTCTCCTGCGGAGCCCGTCTATTCCCCATGGTCCTTACGGAGTTCCCAGCATCCACTAGGACGTCAGAGAAATATACGTTATGGTAAGAACTTACCGTTGATAACGTGATTTCTCTTATGTCCACAGGTATCCACAGGATAACATTGGGATATTTTCGAGAGACAGCGAAAATGGCACCAACACGGTCATGAGCTTTCTGGCCTCCCAGGATGTATTGGGGCCTCCACTATATAGTCCCGCCCACTGACTCAGTCAGATCAGTTCTTTCCACAGCGTTTTTAGGCAGGAACATCAGGCAGAGACCTGTACAGGCGATAAGAACACACATGCACACCCTTCCATACAAGAAGGAAGAGGTTTTTAGTGTTTGTCTAGATCCTCAAATCAGGTGCGTCAGGGTGGGATCCCTGTGGATACCTGTGGACATAAGAGAAATCACGTTATCAACGGTAAGTTCTTACCATAACGTATATTTCTCTGGCTGGGTCCACAGGATTATCCACAGGATAACATTGGGATTCCCAAAGCCATTTTAGTGGCGGGGACGCTCCTGATTGCATAGGAGGACCTTTCGCCCGAAGTCTGCGTCATGAGAGGCAAAAGTATCCAAGGCATAATGTCTAATGAATGTGTTTATGGAAGACCATGTGGCTGCCCTACATATCTGTTCTGCTGAAGCACCCTGTTGTGCTGCGCAAGAAGGACCTACCTTACGTGTAGAGTGTGCAGAGACATTAGCCGGTATAGGGAGATCTGCAAGAGAATAAGCTTCTGATATTACCATTCGGAGCCATCTCGCCAGCGTCTGTTTACTAGCAGGCCATCCTCTTCTATGGAATCCGTAGAGGATGGAGAGAGAATCTGTTTTCCTGATGGCACTAGTACGATCTATGTAGATTCTTAAAGCTCGGACCACGTCCAGCGACGCTTCTCCCGCAGATAGTCCCGATACCTGAAAAGCTGGGACTACAATCTCTTCATTCAGGTGAAACTTTGATACCACCTTTGGAAGATAGCTAGATCTCGTTCTGAGAACTGCTCTGTCTGGAAAATAACTTAGGAAAGGAGACTTACACGATAATGCTCCCAAATCTGACACTCTTCTGGCTGACGCCATTGCCAGTAAAAAAAGAACTTTAACCATTAACCACTTAAGATCCGCTCTCTCAAGTGGTTCAAACAAAGGACCCTGGAGAAATTTAAGAACTAAATTCAAATCCCAGGGAGCTGCAGGAGGAACAAATGGAGGTTGAATATGTACTACTCCTTGGAAAAATGTACGTACATCCTGTAAATCAGCAATCTTCTGCTGAAACCATACAGTTAACGCTGATACTTGAACCCTCAAGGAAAGAAGCTTTCTACCCTTTATCCAATCCTGCCTGAAGGAAATCCAAAATCCTAGCTACTTTAAAAGATCTCGGATTGAAATTTTTTCCAGTACACCAATGAATATAGGCTTGCCATATTCTATGATACACACGGGCCGAAGAAGGCTTTCTTGCTCTAAGCATAGTTTGGATTACTTGCTTCGAAAAACCTTTAGCCTCTAAGATAGAGGTTTCAACAGCCACGCCGTCAAAGACAGGCGATCCAGATGACTGTGACAACAAGGACCCTGCATTAGCAGATCTGGACGTTGAGGGAGCAGTATCTGTTCTTCCACAGACATTCTCAACAGATCTGTGTACCAATGCCTTCTTGGCCAAGCTGGAGCTATTAGAATGATCGCTCCTTTTGCCTGTTTTATCTTTCTCACTACTCTGGGTAACAGAGATATTGGAGGGAACAGATATGCCAGCTGAAACCTCCATTCTACTGACAGTGCGTCTACAAGGACCGCCCCTGGGTCCCTTGTTATTGATCCGTACCTCGGAACTTTGTTGTTCAGACGAGACGCCATAAGGTCTATCTCCGGTAGACCCCATCTGTTCACCAGTGTCTGAAATACTTCTGGGTGTAGTGCCCACTCGGTTTCCTGAATGGTGTGCCGACTGAGAAAGTCCACTTCCCAGTTTAGCACACCCGGGACAAAAACTGCTGACAATGCCGGGAGATGGAGTTCTGCCCATTTTAGAATGGGAGTTACTTCCTCCATCAGACTCTTGCTGTGAGTTCCTCCTTGATGATTGAGGTATGCTACTGCCGTCGCATTGTCCGAGCGGATCTGGACTGGTCTTCCTTGTAGATTGTCCTTTCCCTGAACCAGAGCCAACTAAATGGCTCTTATTTCTAACAGATTTATTGGCAGGCGACTTTCCCTTATGGTCCACTTTCCTTGGAACCAAAGGCTTCCAAGTACCGCCCCCCAGCCCTGCAGGCTGGCATCTGTTGTCAGGACTTGCCACTATTTTATCCAAAAGGGTCTCCCCTTGTTTAAATGGTCTGTCTGTAGCCACCACGCTAGAGACCTTTTTACGTTTACTGGAATCTTTATCATCTGCTTCTTTGTCGTCTGATGATTTCCGTTCCATTTTGTCAGAATAAGGTGCTGCAACGGTCTGGAGTGGAATTGCGCATATTCCACCATGTCGAAGGTTGATACCATCAGACCCAACAGTCGCATTGCTGCATGGACTGACATTGTCTGTGCCTGAAACGCTTCCTGAGCCATGACCTGCACCTTGACTATCTTTTTCTCTGGTAAGAGAACCTTCTGTAGGTTTGAATCCAATATGGCTCCCAAATGAACCATCCGCTGTGACGGATTCAGGGACGACTTCTCCCAATTTATGAGCCACCCGTGTCTCTGTAAACAAACTATTGTCTGTTGAAGATGGCTCAACAGTAAATCTTGCGACTGTGCTAAGATTAACAGGTCGTCGAGGTATGGGAATATTCTTATCCCCTGTTTGCGCAGACAAGCTGCCATAACCACCATGATCTTGGTAAACACCCTGGGTGCTGTAGCTAGCCCGAAAGGCAGAGCTTGGAACTGGAAATGTTCCTGGAGGATGGCAAACCTGAGGTAACACTGATGAGACAGTGCTATAGGCACATGTAGGTAAGCATCCCGTACATCCAGAGATACCATGTAATCTCCCGGTTCCATAGCCAACATTATGGAGCGTAACGTCTCCATGTGGAACTTCGGGATCCATATGTATCTGTTCAGCATTTTCAGATTTAGAATTGGTCGATATGACCCATTTGGCTTCTGGATTAGAAACAGATTGGAGTAAAACCCCTGTCCCCTTTGTGATGGAGGTACTGGGACAATCACACCTGACTGCAGTAATTTTTGGACTGCTTCTTGCAGGGCATTGGCCTTCGACTCTATACGAGACGGGCTGGTGCAAAAAAATCTTTGAGGAGGCTGCCTCCTGAATGGGAACCCATACCCCTGAGATACCACCTTCTGCACCCAAGCATCTGCTGTTGACTGTTGCCATATGTGTGCAAAAAGAAGGAGTCGGCCCCCAACCCTGGAATCCTCCAGGCGGAGGCCCGTCTCTTCAGGCTGACGGTTTCTGTTCAGGTTTGGAAGCTGGCTTTTTGCTAGCCCACTGCTTCCTACCCCTGGATTTAAACTGGGGTTGCTTAGGCTCCGCCTTTGCTTTTGCTTTGCTTTGCCAGCGAAATGAGCGAAATTTTAAACCCTTGGACTTAGGGTTATAAGCAGCCGGAAATCTGACCTTTTTCGATTCAGCCCCTGATTCTAGGATATCCGATAAAGGTTTTCCAAATAATATATTACCGACAAAAGGCAATGATTCCAATTCTTTCTTGGACTCCGCATCTGCCTTCCAGGTCCGTAGCCAAAACTGCTCTGCGAGCGACTACTGTCAAGGCTGAAGCTTTAGAAGCAACTGTGCCTACATCAATTGCTGCTTCTTCCAAATACTGGGCAGATTGTCTTAACCGGCAAAAACGATCCTCTTGCTCCCCAGTAGGAGAAGGGATGTCATTCTCTAGTTCCTCTATCCATTCGCCCATTGCCATTGCCTTTGCTACCCAGGCCGAAGCCATAGCAGGTCTTACCACTGCTCCTACTAGAGAAAATATTTTTCAACAGGCTCTCTACCCTTCTGTCGCAGAACATGTGCATCTACTTTTGGAGGAACTTCTCTTTTCGAACAATCCACAGCAGGAAATGAATAATAAGAATCCCATCTCTTAGGAATCTTATACTTTTTACTGGGCGCTGCCCAAGACTCATGCATCATTTCCGTCAGCTCAGCGGACGCTGGGAATTCAGCTTTCACTGATTTTGTTCGTTTAAATACAGGTGCTTTTGCTTTTAACACTGTCTTGGCTGGTTCTTCCAACGAGAGAACAGCCTTTACAGCATTAAGTTCAGCTACATCTTCTGAACTAAAGCTCTGCGACTGATCATCATACGGAGTTGAATCTATTGTATCATCATCATCCGATGTATCATCTTGTGTAGTCTGCCACACAGACACATCTGTCTTAGTCTTACCTGCCCCTTGGTTGCTTGTAGAAGCTACTGGAACCAAACCATAGGAAGGGAGCTGCATGTATGGGTTCATAGTGTAACCTAACCCTTGAGGTGGTGCTACCGGAGCTAACCTGTCCGCTACTGAAGACAGAGTCTTTGCGAACATATTCCATGGTGGCTCTGTTGGTGGTTGAACCAATTCCCGTTTTTTACTTCGCTGAAAAGCGAAACAGTTTGCACACAAACCCTCATAAATGACCAATTGATTCATATCAATTACCCCTGACTTACAAGATAAGCATGTTAGGGCTATGGGAGTGCTTGACAAATTCTCCTCATCACTTTTGCCGCTCACAGACATGGTATTAACCTGTTATTGACTACACAATCTGTGACTGAAAATCACCCTATATGTCAGTATATAGAGGTGAGATCAATCTGACCACAGTGCACCTGATTTGAGGGTCAGAACAGGACTGACATTACACAGAAAAGTCAGCACACATACTAGCAGTCAGTCACATGTTAAAGCATTAGACACTGTCATATGAGAATACAACCTCCATAACAACTTATACATAAGTAGGAAAATTGTACTTCTGTTTTAAACTGGTTCTTTTTTCAACATTACATGCAGAAAACACAGTAATATACAGGTCTCATATGCAATAGGTACTAAAAATTACCAATGCATACTAAGAAGTAGAGAGAATTTTTAGTACTGTATACCCTGCCTCCGTAGAGCGGGACACAGGGAGACTCACCACACATCCATATCCAAGCAAATACGCTCGTAAGACGTTGAGTGGATTCAGACGCTACTGGTGTACACTGCCGCTCTTGATAACTGATAACGGACACGGACGCTCACCAACGGACACGGACGCTGAGCGACTTCCACGTGTATGCAGACACTAAGGCCTGCGACTCGGTCTGGGCGGGTTTATATCCAGTGTACACAACCGCAGCGTCTAAGCTGCGACCGAGTACCCTTGTGGTAGCGTCTGAGCCGGAAGTGAGGTCATTTAGTTCATGAAACGAGAGATATGCGGGAACTGGCCATGAACTCGGAGGAGGGACGGCCAGGAGAGCGTCTGAATCCCCCCGTTGACTTAAACTCCCAGGATCGCGGCCTCTACCTAGTCCTGGCGCCTATGATCCCCGGGGCGTAGCGCTGTCACACTCGAGATGTTCGGCGCATCAACACACTGTTTGTAGTCTCCACCAAATCAGTGTAGCTGTGTCCTGACCCCTCTAGTAAGAGGAAGTCCATAGACTCACCGTCTCCCCATGCTCCGGCCACAGCCTGGTTACGTCTGCTGGACCTGCTAGAACATTCGACACAGACGCCCGTCGAGACAGCACTGATACCCGAAGGTAAGCATTGTTGCGACCCGGTGGGGAGTTGTTGAAGCGACTCTTTCTAATATGCGTTTAAGACGCTGTTAAGAGAAGTCGCTCTAAAAAAACAATATAGTAAGTCTATAAAAAATAAAATAATAAAAGCTTTAGGCTGCTTTATTCACAGCAGCCCAGTGACCATGCAGCTTCCTGCCACACCAAGCAAAAAACTGATCTGACTGAGTCAGTGGGCGGGACTATATAGTGGAGGCCCCAATGCATCCTGGGAGGCCAGAAAGCTTGTGACCGTGTTGGTGCCATTTTCGCTGTCGCTCGACAATATCCCAATGTTATCCTGTGGATAATCCTGTGGACCCAGCCAGAGAAATATAGTATAGAATGACCGTCAGGCTGTTTGTGTATAAGGTGTATATGACACATAAATATAGTATAGAATGACCGTCAGGCTGTGTGTGTATAAGGTGTATATGACACATGAATATAGTATAGAATGGCCGTCAGGCTGTGTGTGTATAAGGTGTATATGACACACAAATATAGTGTAGAATGACCATCAGGCTGTGTGTGTATAAGGTGTATATGACACATAAATATAGTATAGAATGACCGTCAGGCTGTGTGTGTATAAGGTGTATATGACACACATAGTATAGAATGACAGTCAGGCTGTGTGTATAAGGTGTATATGACACATAAATATAGTATAGAATGACCGTCAGGCTGTGTGTATAAGGTGTATATGACACATAAATATAGTATAGAATGACCGTCAGGCTGTGTGTGTATAAGGTGTATATGACACATAAATATAGTATAGAATGACCGTCAGGCTGCGTGTGTATAAGGTGTATATGACACATAAATATAGTATAGAATGACCGTCAGGCTGTGTGTGTATAAGGTGTATATGACACATAAATATAGTATAGAATGACCTTCAGGCTGTGTGTATGAGGTGTATATGACACATAAATATAGTATAGAATGACCGTCAGGCTGTGTGTGTATAAGGTGTATATGACACATAAATATAGTATAGAATGACCGTCAGGCTGTGTGTGTATAAGGTGTATATGACACATAAATATAGTATAGAATGACCGTCAGACTGTGTGTGTATAAGGTGTATATGACACATAAATATAGTATAGAATGACCGTCAGGCTGTGTGTGTATAAGGTGTATATGACACATAAATATAGTATAGAATGACCGTCAGGCTGTGCGTGTATAAAGTGTATATGACACATAAATATAGTATAGAATGACCGTCAGGCTGTGTGTATAAGGTGTATATGACACATAAATATAGTATAGAATGACCGTCAGGCTGTGTGTGTATAAGGTGTATATGACACATAAATATAGTATAGAATGACCGTCAGGCTGTGTGTGTATAAGGTGTATATGACACATAAATATAGTATAGAATGACCGTCAGGCTGTGTGTATGAGGTGTATATGAAACATAAATGCATTCTGTGCTTAGATTTAGGTCCCATCGCCATGATATCTCATAATGGTATGCAGTTATTCCAAAATACTGAAATATCCGATATCCAAAATACTTCTGGTCCCAAGCATTTTGGATAAGGGATACTCAACCTGTACAAAGGAGCAAGGTGCAGGGTCTTATTATATTGCTACTACAGTATCTTATTACATGCAATCTTAGGCATTTGTTGTTGCAGCTACAGAAAATATAAAGCGGAACAAAATGACACTGTTCCTCAATAAATAATAACACTGTAAAAACATGACATAAAATAAGCGGCCTGCAGACAATATGTTGCAACATGAAGTGCAGGAGAGATTGGAATGAGTTTACACCATACAGAAATGCAGGCTAATAACTTGGACAGAGTCACCTAATTGGAGCACAGCAAGGCTGAATCAGAATCACTGTCATAAAATACAGCATAAGAATCAACTAGGAGCCAGTTGTGTAAAGCTTGTCTCGTGGCTCAGTGAAGTCTCTTGTTTAAAAAAAAAATGCAGACTGTAATTTTGTTAGAAAGGACAAATGGTTCAGTCCAGAAAATGCTTGCCCCAATTGGAGATCATCTGCAAAGCGCAAAACCCAGACGCAGCACAAAAATCAGCTTTGTTGGCCACGCCAAGCAACTTGATCTATCTGAGCGCATTGGTGCAACCGCTATGAGAAGCAGCGCAAAAATTAAACTTCAAGTTGTGGTGCTAGATTAATTAATTGAGATAAAGGCGCGGAGAGGGGGTGTTATTGGGGCGTTCCATGCGGATGAGCGCACTAACATTTTCACAATTTGCACTTCAATCTCATCGCTTACTACAGGTTGCACTTTGGTAGTTGTGTAAGAAATGTAATATAAAGGTGACTGCCCTGAAGTCTCCCCACTTTTACCAACGAGACTGAACTGAAATGGAAAAAGTTTAATGACACACAAGGTAATGATTGTGTGCGACATTTACACTCTTACGCCGTGCAACAAATCAGCTTTGGTCAATCTAATATAAATGAGTCTAATTAAACGAGCTGAAGGGCAATTTGTGCTACTGATATAATGTTAAACTAGGTACCAGTCCATCAAAATGACAGAACAACATAATAGTAATGTCAGCTGTGCGCGCCTGAACAGAGCAACAATTACCTTGCTTCATCAGATGCCATTACTGGAATCCCCCCATAGAGGTGAGGTGCAGTGTTAGCCTTTTATTATATAGGTTATTCCAAGGTAAACACAATACATAAACACATTACACTTCAAACAAAGGTGTAAACCGTACAGACCGGGAAAACCCTTGTGCCGTACTAGGCAGTTCATTCAGCTTGCACATGCCTCAAAATGAAAAAACAAAGAAATTAATAAAATAACAGTCACAAAACAACATGTTTCACATGTAAGCAGCCAACAGCCAGTGAGCGAGCGCTCAGTCAATAAAATAATGAAATCCAAAAAGGCTGGTGCGGGAGAGGGCGTGTGATGCTGTGCATGCTCCACCCCTTGTCTTGGTTCAGACAAGGGGTAAATAAACTGTCTAGTGGGGTCACACCTGAGTTAGCAGAACCGTATTCAGGCCACCAACCTCCCATGTTCTCGCCCTCTACAGAATGGTCGCTCTCCATAGTTAGATTCTGCTCTTCAAAGCTCTTGTTGCTGTAATCATATTCATCCTGATCAAAACATGAAACAAATACATGAGATAAATGAGGCTTCATTGTCCAGTACCTGATTTAATGGGGGTTCCAATGTATAGACAGACAATGTTTAGCTCGACACTGACAAAAGGTCAACACTGGAAAAGGTCGACAGGTACAAAAGGTTGAGAGGCTTAAATGGTCGGCATGCCAATAGTTGGTACCATGTCGACATAACTTTTTAAGGGGTTTTTGCTTTGCTTTTCTTTTTCATACTTAACCATCCATGCGGACTACAATTGGGAACAATAACCTTGCCCGCAGCAAGGGGCGCGGTACACTAATTCGGGTTCCCTGTTCTCTGACGGTAAAAAAAATCCATAATAAATGTTAAAAAAAGTTTTTTATTTATATATATTTTATCATTTGTTTGAAGGGCACTGACACACAGGAAACATTGTGTGACAAGGATCACACACCCCGGGACTCACATGAACACTTTCGCTGTTTATTTTGCACAGCAGGTCAGCACATAGCAAGTTGATTCCATACAGTCGGTATTACAGGCAGTAGCATACAGGCACTCTCAGCATGGCAGACTCTTGATAGGCTCCAGTGGTCCCTAGTCTAACCCACACAACTCGGCCTATCACTCGGGTAGCTATTCCACCGTCGAGAGCAAGGTGACTCTGCCCTGGAAACCCTTATATCAGGAACTCCCAGGTGCTGCTGACCACGCACCTGGGATTCTGCTACTGCTTCCAAAACCTGGTCTGGATCCTCCTCATTACTTCCACATGGAAGAATGCTGTCTCTGCCACATTCCTCCCCCTTTAGCTTCAACCACCCTGGTGAAGCTACACTATTTTCAGGCGAGCTCTCTACCTCGCCCACCCCTACCTGTGTCATCCGCCCAGGTACACAGCCTTCCACCATCTTCCAGAGGTCACCCACCTCGCCTTCTTCCTCCTCCCCTAGCTTCACCATAGGCTTGCTTGGAGGAACAGGACCTACAAACCTCCTGGAAAGGGCATAGGCATTGAGGTACTGTTTCCCCGTACGATGCCTCACCTCAAACTTAAATGGCTGCAAAGCCAAAAACCAACGGGTCACACGAGCATTCACCTCTTTGTTTGTATGCATCCACTGTAAGGGTACATGGTCTGTGACCAACAAAAACTCTCGTCCCAATAAATAATATCTTAATGACTCAACTGCCCATTTAATGGCCAAGTACTCCGGCTCCACAGTAGAGTACCTGCACTCCCTGGGCAATAATTTCCGGCTAAGATAGAGGATGGGCTTCTCCTCTCCATCTACCTCTTGGGATAGGACTGCTCCTAATCCTGTCCCAGAAGCATCCGTTTGGAACACAGGAGCTTGCAAGACAGGCTCAGTACACAAAGCTCGTCTTAAATCCTGCCAAGCAGTTTCCACTGGTCCAGACCACGTTCTCTTGTCTGGGAATTGTTTTTTAAGACATTCAGTTAGTGGAGCCACTCTAGCGGCGAAATCTCAAATGAACCTGCGATAATATCTGATCAAACCGAGAAATGTCCTAAGTTGTGATTTACATTTAGGTCTGGACCAGGCGAGGACTGCTTCTACCTTACTAGGCTGAGGTTTAACCTGTCCTCTGCCCAAAATGTACCCCAAATACTTGGCCTCAATCATACCAATGGCACATTTCCCGAGGTTGGTGGTAAACCTGTGTAGCCCGTAGAGAGTGTAAAACGGCTTCTACCTTTGGTAGGTGTGACTCCCAATCAGAGCTGAAAATAACAATGTCATCTAAATATACAGCCGCATATTCCCTGTGGGGCCGCAGCAACTTAATCATAGCTCTCTGGAAGGTTGCTGGAGCACCATGTAAACCAAATGGGAGAATTTTATATTGGAATAAGCCTTCTGGGGTAGAGAAAGCTGTTTTTGCCTTAGCAGCTTCTGTTAACGGAATCTGCCTATAACCTTTTGTCAAATAAAGTGTAGTGAAATATTGACTATTGGCTAAATTTTCTACTAATTCATCCACCCAGGGCATAGGGTAGGAATCAAACCGGGAGACTTGATTTAATTTACGGAAGTCATTGCTGAACCGTAAGGCACCTGAAGGCTTCGGTACTAGGACAATTGGATTATTCAACTCACTGGTGGATTCCTCGATAACCCCTAAGCGTAACATCTCTTCCACCTCCTGCTTTACCGCTGCCCGCTTCGGGTATGCGATATGGACTCTGTTTAATGACCACCCCGGGTGGAGTCACCACATCATGTTGGATGATCTGTGTCTTTCCCGGAATGGCAGAAAACACATCTTGGTAGCGTTCACCACCTCCCGTTTCTGTTCAGGAGTAAGCGTGACTTCAATGGGCACCTGGCATTCTGAAATCTTTTTAGCTACCAAAGTGGGCCGATTGGCAGTTTCCTTCCAGGGTTTTAACAGGTTTACATGGTAGACTTGTACCTCCCTCCTTCTACCCTCCTGTCGGACCCTGTAAATGACCGCTCCCACTGCCTCGATGATCTCATAAGGGCCCCGCCATTGTGCATACATCTTGCTTTCTGTGGTGGGCACCAGCACTAACACTTTATCTACCAGATTAACTGAGGTGACGTCATACCTCTGTTTCTGACGTTGTTGGACCCTTTCCATGTGTTCGTTCAGTAGTGGCGCAATAAGCGGCCGTATAACTGGGCCACAAACTGAACGACGTTAGGGTCCTGGCATAGTTGTTATTCCCACCCTTCTTTTAAGAGATCTAGAATTCCTCTGGGCTGTCTGCAATAGAGGAGCTTGAAGGGACTAAACCCTGTAGAGGATTGGGGTACCTCTCTAACCGCAAACATCAAATAAGGTAGGAGCAGATCCCAATCTCGTTTTTCTTGTGACACTGCCCTCGTTATCATTTGCTTAAGGGTTTTATTAAATCTTTCTACCAGGCCATCTGTCTGCGGGTGGTACACCGAGGTGGTTATCCTATTTACATTTAGCAACCGACATAAATCTTTCATGAGTTTAGACATGAAAGGTGTACCCTGGTCCGTTTAGACCTCTTTCTGTATTCCTAAACGGGTATATACGGTTAGTAGCTCTCTGGCAATAGTGCCAGATTTCATATTGGCTCAGGGGAATAGCCTCTGGGTATCTGGTGGCATAATCAACTACCACTAATATGTATTGGTGCCCTCGAGCAGATTTTTCCACTGGTCCTATCAGATCCATACCAATCCGCCCAAAAGGTATGGAAATGATAGGGAGGGGTACCAGTGGAGCTCTAAACTCTGGCCGAGGGGCTGTCCTCTGGCAGACTGGGCATTCCTGACAATACCTTATAAAGGAAGCATAGATGCCGGGCCAAAAGAAACTGGATGCGTTGGAGTGTTTTCTCCTCCCGTAGATGGCCACTCCACAAATGCGTATGGGCAGCTTCTAACACCAACCGATCCAGTTTTCGGGGAACCAAGAGCTGATCTACCCGCTTCCCTTGTAAAGTAGCAACACGATACAGCAAATCATTTTTCAACACAAAATATGGTAAAGCATCAACTACTTTAACAGTCTCAAAGGCGTGTGCCAAATTGCTGACATCGCGTTGATCTCTCCCAAAGTCCTGCAGTGATATCTTCTCACCAACTGGGTTCCAATATGCCTCGGACTCAGTCTCTTGGGGTGGTCTGGGACCGGCAGCCTCTCTCCTGGATGCTAAACTTTGGTAGTCTCTGGCTTCTGAGTTGTTTTGGTGGGTGACGGTTTGTGGGTAACATGCCAGGTAACCAGCTCCTGCAGCAATGGAAAGTCTCGGACCAGGATCAGCGGATACGTGGGTCTGGAGGTCACCGCCGCCACCACCTTTAACGACCGACCTTGAACGACCAGGGGTAAGTAGACACGTGGGCACTCCTCCACATTGCCATGGATGCACAACACCCTACAGGAGGCTGGACCTTGTCAGCTCCCAGGGGAACCACTTTGGCAGCGACACTGCCGGTATCCACCAGGGCCCAAATCTCCCGGTTTCCCACCTGTACCTGCACCCGGAACAGGGAGGACTCTGCTTGGGATACTCCCGCCGCGGCCATGCTGATCACTGGCCGAGCCATTTTCCCCACACTGCAATCCATCGGCTGTCCTGTTTCGGGCAGTCCCGCCGTACATGACCAGGCTTGCCGCACTCAAAGCACACGGGAGGCGGAGTCTTTGGTTTAACTACTGGGACCTGAGATCTGGGTTTAGGTGTTGGCCCGTATCCTGACCTGGCTTTATTCAGCTTTCCCAGCGTCAGGTGCCACTCAATCACCACCGCCAACTCCTCAAATGTCTGGGGGTCAGCCTGAAGGCTCTCTCACATAGCCTGGTCCAGTGCGACTACTTCCACAATCTGTACTGCAGAGTTTTTATCCGGCTGCAACCAGGCCCTTGTCAGTCGGGCTAGTCTGGCCAGCTGAATCCTGGGAGGCTCAGAGCCCTCCAGCCACCAATCATGGAATTCGTGGGCTTTGCTGGGCCCCGGCACTCCAATCCTTTCCAATATAGCCTCTTTCAGGCCAGGATAGGAGCGTGCCTCAGCCACAGTCATATCCACATACACCCGCTGTGCCTCCCCTGTCAGACCATTCCTCCGCAGGCCATCCCAACCGCGTGGCCGTGCGCTCAAACGTGCAAAGGAATGCCTCTATATCATCTGCTGGGGTGAGCTTTAGTAGCCTTTCCCGCTCTGGCTCACATTTTTTTAAGCGCTTTTAACTCATCGCACAACATTTGAATTTGAGTTTGCTGTTTTTCATGTAACACCTGAATCTGGGCTTGTTGCCCCTCATGTAACACCTGAATCTGGGCTTGTTGCCCCTCATGTAACACCTGAATCTGGGCTTGTTGCCCCTCATGTAACATTTGAATCTGGGCTTGTTGCCCCTCATGTAACACCTGAATCTGGGCTTGTTGCCCCTCATGTAACACCTGAATCTGGGCTTGTTGCCCCTCATGTAACACCTGAATCTGGGCTTGTTGCCCCTCATGTAACACCTGAATCTGGGCTTGTTGCCCCTCATGTAACACCTGAATCTGAGCTTGTTGCCCCTCATGTAACATTTGAATCTGGGCTTGTTGCCCCTCATGTAACACCTGAATCTGGGCTTGTTGCCCCTCATGTAACATTTGAATCTGGGCTTGTTGCCTCATGTAATACCTGAATCTGGGCTTGTTGCCCCTCATGTAACACCTGAATCTGGGCTTGTTGCCCCTCATGTAACACCTGAATCTGGGCTTGTTGCCCCTCATGTAACACCTGAATCTGAGCTTGTTGCCCCTCATGTAACACTTGAATCTGGGCTTGTTGCCCCTCATGTAACACCTGAATCTGGGCTTGTTGCCCCTCATGTAACATTTGAATCTGGGCTTGTTGCCCCTCATGTAACACCTGAATCTGGGCTTGTTGCCCCTCATGTAACACCTGAATCTGGGCTTGTTGCCCCTCATGTAACACCTGAATCTGGGCTTGTTGCCCCTCATGTAACACCTGAATCTGGGCTTGTTGCCCCTCATGTAACACCTGAATCTGGGCTTGTTGCCCCTCATGTAACATTTGAATCTGGGTTTGTTGCCCCTCATGTAACATTTGAATCTGGGCTTGTTGCCTCTCATGTAACATTTGAATCTGGGCTTGTTGCCCCTCATGTAACATTTGAATCTGGGCTTGTTGCCCCTCATGTAACATTTGAATCTGGGCTTGTTGCCCCTCATGTAACATTTGAATCTGGGTTTGTTGCCCCTCATGTAACATTTGAATCTGGGTTTGTTGCCCCTCATGTAACATTTGAATCTGGGCTTGTTGCCCCTCATGTAACATTTGAATCTGGGCTTGTTGCCCCTCATGTAACACCTGAATCTGGGCTTGTTGCCCCTCATGTAACACCTGAATCTGGGCTTGTTGCCCCTCATGTAACACCTGAATCTGGGCTTGTTGCCCCTCATGTAACACCTGAATCTGGGCTTGTTGCCCCTCATGTAACACCTGAATCTGGGCTTGTTGCCCCTCATGTAACACCTGAATCTGAGCTTGTTGCCCCTCATGTAACATTTGAATCTGGGCTTGTTGCCCCTCATGTAACACCTGAATCTGGGCTTGTTGCCCCTCATGTAACATTTGAATCTGGGCTTGTTGCCCCTCATGTAACACCTGAATCTGGGCTTGTTGCCCCTCATGTAACACCTGAATCTGGGCTTGTTGCCCCTCATGTAACACCTGAATCTGGGCTTGTTGCCCCTCATGTAACACCTGAATCTGAGCTTGTTGCCCCTCATGTAACATTTGAATCTGGGCTTGTTGCCCCTCATGTAACACCTGAATCTGGGCTTGTTGCCCCTCATGTAACATTTGAATCTGGGCTTGTTGCCCCTCATGTAACACCTGAATCTGGGCTTGTTGCCCCTCATGTAACACCTGAATCTGGGCTTGTTGCCCCTCATGTAACACCTGAATCTGGGCTTGTTGCCCCTCATGTAACACCTGAATCTGGGCTTGTTGCCCCTCATGTAACACCTGAATCTGAGCTTGTTGCCCCTCATGTAACATTTGAATCTGGGCTTGTTGCCCCTCATGTAACACCTGAATCTGGGCTTGTTGCCCCTCATGTAACATTTGAATCTGGGCTTGTTGCCCCTCATGTAACACCTGAATCTGGGCTTGTTGCCCCTCATGTAACACCTGAATCTGGGCTTGTTGCCCCTCATGTAACATTTGAATCTGGGTTTGTTGCCCCTCATGTAACATTTGAATCTGGGCTTGTTGCCCCTCATGTAACATTTGAATCTGGGCTTGTTGCCCCTCATGTAACATTTGAATCTGGGCTTGTTGCCCCTCATGTAACATTTGAATCTGGGCTTGTTGCCCCTCATGTAACATTTGAATCTGGGTTTGTTGCCCCTCATGTAACATTTGAATCTGGGTTTGTTGCCCCTCATGTAACATTTGAATCTGGGCTTGTTGCCCCTCATGTAACATTTGAATCTGGGCTTGTTGCCCCTCATGTAACACCTGAATCTGGGCTTGTTGCCCCTCATGTAACACCTGAATCTGGGCTTGTTGCCCCTCATGTAACACCTGAATCTGGGCTTGTTGCCCCTCATGTAACACCTGAATCTGGGCTTGTTGCCCCTCATGTAACACCTGAATCTGGGCTTGTTGCCCCTCATGTAACACCTGAATCTGGGCTTGTTGCCCCTCATGTAACACCTGAATCTGGGCTTGTTGCCCCTCATGTAACATTTGAATCTGGGCTTGTTGCCTCTCATGTAACACCTGAATCTGGGCTTGTTGCCCCTCATGTAACATTTGAATCTGTGTTTGTTGCCCCTAATGTAACATTTGAATCTGGGCTTGTTGCCCCTAATGTAACATTTGAATCTGGGCTTGTTGCCCCTCATGTAACATTTGAATCTGGGCTTGTTGCCCCTCATGTAACACCTGAATCTGGGCTTGTTGCCCCTCATGTAACACCTGAATCTGGGCTTGTTGCCCAGCTGCAAGTTCAGCAAAGTGTTTTAGTAACTCCTCCATATTGCCCTGCACGGCCCCTTTAAGGACAAATCTAGGAGGTTTAATATAATGTGCCGGGCTTATCAAACAGTGCAAGCCGACAGACGCCTGTATTGCTGGCTATCTAACGCATAACAGCAAACCGTCTGGAGATGGAAATTTCATATATATATTTCTAAGACTCCATTCCACTGAATAAGGTCATTATTATGAGGGCACTACTGTAATTTAGGGATGTATGTTTATACATCTTTGTACTAGTTGTGTTTCATTCTCAATAGTGGTCGGAGTTCTGTCGTACAGAACTTCCAACATTAAGTCCAACATTAATTGGAGTATTAACTAATTTTTTAGGACATATTGTGATGCAATTTCCCGGTTTCATTTGCATTTCAACAGAACTCTATGGAATGGGTGGTCTTTAGTATGCCGCCGGCTGGGATCCCGGCGACCAGCATAACGGCGCCGGGATCCCTACCGCCGGCATGCCAACACAGTCTCCCACACAGTCTCCCTCTTGGGGGTCCACGACCCCCCTGGAGAGTGAATAAATAGCGTGGCGCGAGTAGCGCACCACCGTGCCCGCAAGTGGCTCATTTGCGCTCACCCAGCTGTCGGTATGCCAGCGGTCGGGATCCCGGCCTACGGCCACTCATACGACACCCCTATGGAATCTGTGATTCTGTATATATATAGTGGTATGTATTTATCTATTACACCTACATCAATTCAGCATACAGATGCGTATGGGATTCTAATTTGGATCCAAATATTGCAAGTTCTGCAACATCTTCTAATGCTTTTTGAGGAATGGACCGTTTAAAACAGCCCCACATACTTGATTCATAGCTAAATTGGTATGTAACCATATGAATTTGTATTAAATGGAAATCCTTTTTGAAACACTAAATCTCTCCAACTCTCCTTTCAAATACCTTTTTTCAACCTTAAAAGACGTATACCTCTGATGAAGAAATTGAACCGAAACGCGTAGGAGGTTCACCAATCTGCATTCATCGGATATTTTTGTAGCTGTGTGATATCTTAGGGTTCCCACTAACAGGGGTTCCATCCATAGTGCTGCATTTTGTATAGCGTGAATTAAGAGTTTCCTGTTCATTAAAAAAATGTTATGTCAACATTTTTTGTGTCAACCTTTTGTAGATGTCGACCATTTCATGTGTCAACATTTTGTCAGTGTCTTCCTGATACATGTCAACCTTTTGTCAGTGTCGACCTAGTACATGTCAACCTTTTGTCAGTGTTGACCTAATGCATGTCGAGCATATGGGGTCGACCTAATGACTGTCAACCTAGACACTGTAAATCTTCTATACCACACCCAATTAACGGTACCTGGTATTATCATACCTGACTGCTTAGGGCTTATTTTTTTATTTTCTCATTCATCAAGGCTGGGGAACATTGGATCATGGGGCTGCTGGTGGGGCCATAGGAGCTAACACTTAAATTATTAAAACTATCACTTTAAGCCTAAGCTCCTCCCCTCCGCAACTCCCAAGAGGCCAGTGCGACTTAAGTGCCCTCCAGAGTTGGGCATGTTTTCTGGGGCTGCTATTGCAGCCCTAATATTTCGGTAGGGTTTTCTTACTTTTGTAAGTTTTTATTTCTTTTGACTTAGGTGTACTGTACTTACAGCAGTGGGAAGTGGGCGGTGCAGTGGCTGTAGGGAGCTTCTGTAGCTCGCCGCATTCCAGATACAGCAGTGGGAAGCTCAACAGTGTCGCTCCTCTCTGCGTAGTCCAGTCTCATCGAGAACGCCTGGACCCGGGTACGGGAGCGCACTCTCACCCTGTTAGAGGGTGGAGAGTGGCTTCTCTCTCTCATGTGGCGGATGCAAATTTTCACAGGTTTAATTGGGCAGCTTCCCTAGCGGGGAGAGTACACCCTTCAGACAGCCCAGGTCAGCAGGCTGAACCAGTGTTTTCCCAGGTGCAGGGGGAAAGTACTGCAGGCACAGTCTGGAGGGGCGGAGCTTCTAGGAAGATAATCTACCATGCTGCAGTGGTACTTCATGGTTCTGCGCAGCTCCTGTTTTCTGCTGCGCAACGGATCAGCAGACACCATTCATCTGCAGCTGCTTTTTCTGGGTGCAGCACAGACTTTAGGGTTACCTTCGGCTCCTCTCCTCTGCAACTCCGCTGTTGGCTGGCCCTGGAAGGCTAAGCACCTGGGATTGTTCCCTTTGTTTCCAGTGACATTATTTGAATTTTTTTCCTTGCTCTTACAACATTCTGCTTACACAGGGCATAGTGGGTTAATTGCGGCTAAGGCAAAGGCAACTAAGACTAGGGTGGCACTATGGGCAATAATTTTTATGTGTGCTCAGTGCCAGGTGAAAGGTCATATGGACAATTTGACTGAGGGGGCCTGGTGAAGGGCTGGTTTCGTAGGTGCTGCGTCCAGTTTTGTGGAGCCGGCCTGGGCTCAAGCTTTGAGCCGGTTGGATTTGGTACAACTGGTGCGCTTCAGCGGGCAGATACGGCTAAGGCCACTGTTGTGTTGGTTCTCTCAGTGCCAGGTCTCGTTCCCCTTCCTCCAGGAAGAGCAGGTTCTCAGCCAGTGTATGATTCACCATAGCTTTGGACGATGGAGCGTACGGCTTCAGGTTTTGCGAAGGTGTTTTCTAACTGGAACATATTTTTGAGGACCCTAAGAAGAGGGTGAGCTTAAGGATGAGGTGGTTCACCCCGAAGGGAGAACCTGGATTTTTCCTCAGGTCACAGGGCTGAGGATCTGGTCTCTGCAGTCTGTCAGTCTATTTACTGCTTAAATTTAGATATCCAGGTGAGTGGTAGGTCCTTTGAAACGTAGACACAAGAGGGTTGTTACGTGTCCTTCTTCTATGGATTTTTCTGGTCTTATTGAGGAGGCCTGGAAAGTGACAGATATGAAGATTTTCCGTCCCTTGCAAGTTTGCCTCCCTGTATCCGCTCTCAGAGGATCATATGTGCATGTAGGAACAGTCTCCCAAGGTGGATACCCCGGTGGCCCGCTTAGCCAGAACATGGCCATGCTGGTTCAGGGCTCTGAGTCCTTTAAGAATCCTTTAGATAAGAAACTTGAGGGTTGTCTTAAGTCAAGCTTTATGGTTTCCGGGGTGGTTATCAGCCTTTTACTAGCTTAGGCATGGGTTGCCTAAACAATGACACTTGGGGTGATTAGCTTTTAGCGAGGCTCCACGGGGACTCGTCCAAGGAGTAATTGTTCGATATAGTGGAGCAACTCCACGGAGCAATGAAATGTGTCTGTGAGTCTGTACAGGATGTGCAAGTGGCAAGTGGTCTCAGCTATGGCCCTAGCAGATAGGAGGCATATATGCCTGGAACACGGATGCAGAATATAAATGTACTTTAGAAGAACTTCCCCTTCATTAGGGGCATTATCTTTGGCCCTGAATTGGATACTATAATTAAAGGTAAGAAAACGACATTTCTTCCCGTGGTTGCCCCAAAGTCAGCGAGGACCGCTGTTTTATGCATTTTTCTGTTCCTTTCAGGAGGATGCACCCATTAGAGAACAATCTGCCAGGGGCAGGTTTTCCCCCCCCATCAGAGGTTCTGCACCCAAGGGATGATTTTACGGGCCAACAGATTCTCAGGAGCCAAGACTCCTGAGAAGCCTAGCACCTGACGGGGTCCCCAACCATCCAGTCGCAGGTTAACAGCCGCCTGCTCCAATTCTGGGATTGGTAGCTGGAGTCATCTTCAGATGCCTGGGTGCTAGGCATCATTTCAAGGAGTTACATTATTGACCTCAGGGGTACTCAATCATAGCGCTTTTTTATTAACACTCTTCCCTAGGATACGAAGAAGAGAGTGGCATTAGACCTGGCTATAAATCCTCTGCTTTCAGAAGGAGTTATTGCTCCAGTTCTGGTGCTAGAATGGAAACTGTTTTTTTTTCTACAACCTATTCTTGTTCGGAAGCCGAACATCTCCTTCCGGCCTATTCTGAATCTTTACGCCTTAAACAAAAGGCTTTGGGTGGATCATGGGTGGTGCCCTCACAAAAGTCTGCAATGACCTCCTTGCTGCTAAATCCAGGGGCAACTACTATCTGCTTATTCTCCTTGACCTCTCTGCTGCTATTGACACTGTAGATCACCCTCTACTCCTGCAAATCCTTTACTCACTTGGTTTGTGTGATACTGTTCTCTCCTGGCTGTCCTCCTACCTTTCTGACCATTCCTTCTCTGTTTCCACTCATGACTCTACCTCCCCCCAATTTCCTCTACCAGTAGGTGTCCCCCAAGGTTCTGATCTTGGGCCTCTCCTTTTCTCTCTCTACACATCTTCATTAGGTGAGTTGATTAGCTCGTTTGACTTAAAATATCATCTCTACACTGACGATACTCAAATCTACCTTTCCTCCCCTGCTCTCCTCACTCGTATCTCCAATTGTCTCTCAGCTACCTCTTCATGGATGTCCCAGCGCTTTCTTAAACTTAACATGTCTAAGACTGAGCTGATCATCTTCCCTACCTCCCGCATAACCTCACCTCCCACAATTTCATTATCCATTGATAGCACAACTATCTCCTCTAGCCCCCAAGTGCGCTGTCTTGGAGTAATCCTTGACTCCTCACTCTCCTTCAAACCACACATTCAGTACCTCTCACAAACCTGCCATTTCCATCTCAAAAACATCTCCAGGATCAGACCCTTTCTCACCCAGGACACTACTAAGACCCTCATCCACTCACTGGTCATCCCCAGATTGGACTACTGCAATCTCCTCCTATCTGGCCTCCCTCAAAAATGCCTCTCTCCACTCCAATCTATCCTCAATGCTGCTGCCCGTCTCGTCTTCCTCACAAAACGTACTACAGCCACATACCCTCTTGCAGGACCTTCACTGGCTACCCTTCCCATTCAGGATCCAATTCAAGCTTCTCACACTCACCTACAAAGCCTTCATCCACTCTTCTCCCTCTTACATCTCTGACCTTATCTCTCTTTACATTCCCACCCGTTATCTTTGCTCTGCTAATGCATGCCGTCTCTCCTGCCAATTGATTACCTCCTCCCACTCCTACCTACAAGATTTTGCACGTGCTGCTCCTATCTCTGGAAAACTCTACCTCTCCCCATCTGACTCTCCACATCTCTACAAAACTTCAAACGTGCTCTCAAGACCCACTTCTTCACCAAACCCAGCCAACTCTCCTTCTAACCCTCTTGTCTATGCTCACTATCTACCCCTTCTGTGTCACCCCGGCCTGTTAGCTCCTCACCTTTTAGATTGTAAGCTTGCAAGAGCAGGGACTTCTTTCCTCATGTGCCTTTCCTTTTCTTACTTACACAATCTTATACTCCTTACTCCCTTTGATGGCACCTAACCCCGGGTTTTCTATACCTGTCCTATATTGTCTTGAACTTTAAGTGCTGTTTTCTTGTTTGCTCATTTGATTATGTACTCTGTAATGGACGCTGCGGATCCCTTTTGGCACCATATAAAGGATAATAATAATAATAATAATATTTGGATGGAATCTCTCCGATCAGTGATGCAAGGCATGGAGGCCAACCAATTTTTCACCTCACTGGGATGCATATCTTCATGTTTCTTTCACTTGCAGGGATGCATATCTTCATGTTCCTAACTGGGCAGGTCATCACTCTCTCCTCCGTTTCGCAGTTAGATCAGGTCAACATCAGTTCCAGGCTCTGCCATTCGGTATAGCTAAAGCCCACGTTTTCACCAAGATCATGTAATTGATGGTGAGCCTGCTGCGCAAGGAAGTTATTATGATCATACTTTATTTAGACAATCTGCTCATAAAGACTTATTCGGTTTTACAGTTACAAAAGCACCAGTATCACACAGTACAAGTTCTTCAATATCACGACTGGATCCTGAATTTTGAAAAGGCACAGTTGATTCCTTGTCAGAGTCCACAGCCCAGTCTTTCCATACTTTGGTCACAACGGCACTGTGGGTGCCATGGCCGTCAATCTTGCTGTGTTGGTTATTGGGCACGATGGCCTCCACCTTCGAGACCAGTCAGTATGCCAGGTTCCACTTCTGAGAATTCCAGTAGGAAATTCTCCGAAATTAGACAGGGTGCACGGAGTCCCTCTCATCAATCTCTTCATTGCATTGCTTTCTGATCATCTGCTCCAGAGATGATCCTTGGTTACTCTGGGTTGGGTCATTGTAGCCACGGACATGAGTCTCCTTAGTTGGGATGGCATAACAATACATCTTTGGCTCCAAGGCCTTTGGTCACTGTCAGGGACATATCTTCCAATAAATGTGCTCTAGCTCTGAGCCATCTTTCTGACTCTGTTGGGGGCACAGTCCATCATGGCCGGATTCAGTCGGACAATGCCACAGCTGTGGCCTACGTAAATAATCACGGAGGCACCAAAAGCGTGGGAGCAATGGTTATGATGGCATGAATTCTATCCTGGGTGGAGACCTTTTTCCTGCACTATGGTCAGTGTTCATACCGGGAGTGAAATGGGTATCAAACTTTCGCAGCAGAACCACATTTCTCACGATGGAATGGTCACGCCATTCAGAGGTCTTTCAACAATTGGTTCGGAAAAGGGGCCTTCTGGAGGTGGATCACATGGCCTCTCGTCACACCTTCAAGGTCCCACAGTTTTGTGCATGGTCCAGGGATCAGATGGCTTTTGCGGTGGATGCTATGACAGTTCCTTAGGACTTTCGTCTGGCATATCTTCTTCCCTGATCCCAATGTTGACTCGGGTGCTAAAGCAGATCAACGATCAATCGGTGATGATAATCCTAATGGCTCCGGACTGGCCATGCAGGTCGTGGTAACCAGATGTTCACAAATTATCGCTGGGTCTGGGTGGCGTCTTCCACTACAGCCAAATCTGCTGATACAGGGTCTGGTTCTACATGAAGACCTTCCTTGGTTGGCTTTAACAACCTGGCTTTTGAGACCAAGCTTTTAAAGGCTAAATGTTTCTCTCTCTTGGTGGTTCATACTATGGTGGTAATTCTGACCTGATCGTAGATGTACGAAAAAACGCACATATATGATCAAATTCTTAGACATGCGGGGGGACGCCCAGCACAGGGTAAGTCCACCTCGCATGCTGGATCCAGCCCCCCCGCAGACAAGCAAAAAAAAATGCAATGCACAGCGCCGATGCTTTTGCATAATTCGAGTAGCCCTTTGCCTGCGAAGGCAGACGGCTACCCGCCATGTTAAGGGTTGCAGTGGCTAAATGTGATGTCATACAACTGCCGCGACCTGCCCCAGCAACAGTCCGGACACGCCTCCATTGTCCGGACCACGCCCTTTAAACGGAGGGTCAATGCCCACAAAACGCAGCATCAACACCCCACTCACATCCCCCACCCGGTCTGTAGAGAACACAGTTTAGGACCTTGCAAATGAGCGAAATGGCATACGTGCATGCGTAAATGTGGAAAAATCACTTCTAATTAGGCCCTATGTTACAACTCCAGAAACCAGTTTTATCATAAAATTACCATAGGGTGTGGAAGATCGACATCTTGTGGTGCGAACAACTGAAGGGCTATACTGCCAAGTTTCGCCTCGCTCTGCTTGTCCTTCCTGCAGGGGCAATTGGAGGCCAGTTTACAACTTCGTTCTTTGAAAGTGCAGATTTCGGCGTCTGGCTTTTCTTCTAGAGGTGTGTTACATGGTCAACCACTGTTTCGTCAACCCCTAGGCCGATGGATCTTAACCTATTTCTTTCGACTCTTAAGCAGGCTCCCACGTTCAGTACTTGGAAGCTGGTCTTCCTTATGGCCATTGCCACATTTGTTTCCGAGTTGGGTGCTTTAGATGCTTTGTCTTGCAGACCACCATTCCTAATTGTTTATGATGATAGGGCAGTTCTATGTGCGGTTCCTTCCAGCAAAGGTTGTTTTGGCTTTCCATTTATTCCAGGAAATTGTCCTTCCTGGATTTTCTCCATTGACTACTTCCTGGGACCACGACAATCTGACTTTTAGACATAATACGGACCCTGCAGATCTATGTGGACAAAACTTTGTCAGTCCGCCGTATAGATTTTCTACTTGTTCTTTATGATGGTTGGCCTGCTATGAAGTAGAGCATTGCATGGTGGATCTGTTGTGTCTTCACTCTATTCTAGTGTGGGTAGACTGGCACAGGACTGGGTGTAGGTGTACTCTACTAAGGCGGTGACCTCCTGGGTCGCGCAATATGGGGATGCCGTGGAACGGGTCTGCACGCCAGCCAACTGGTCCTCTGTCCGCACATTTGCGCTTTTTTATTGTTTTCATGTGTTTGCCTTTGCCAGCGCCCACTTTAGGCAAACAGTTCACCAGTCAGGTAGCCTAAGCATTCCCTCCTATGGAGGTTGCTTCTGAACGTTTTATGGTCCAGTGTGCCCCAGCTTTGATGAAGGAGAAAAGGAGATTTTTGGGTACTTACCGTTGAATCCTTTTCCCTGAATCAGGCTGGGAGACACTGTATTTCCTCCCCCATGCTCAGTTATTTCCCTCCTGTTCTGTTTTATTGTTGTTCCAACAGTTTCACTAGGTTACTGCATCTCCTTCCAGGGTCTTTTCAAGTTGCACTAGCCTGTTGGGAGTTGCAGAGTGGAGGAGCTTAGGCTTAAAGTAATAGTTTTTTTTTTTTAATTTAAGTGCCAGCTCCTATGACCCCACCAGAAGCCCTATGGTCCAGTGTCCGCAAACTTGATTCCGAGAAAAGGATTTAAGTACCCAAAAAACTCTTTATTTATTTTATGTAAAAAGATCAGACCTCCCATAATTTGAAAATGAAAAACTGGGACAACCATGTTACCTTAAGCTCACTCAGGCCTTGTTCTGGTAATTTGGGATCATCAGGAGTTACTAACCTGAAATATACTGGGTGTCCTCCAGATAAACATTTTCGTATTTGGACTCCCAGGAAGTAGGAAACAAGTGTACCTTCTAAGAAACAGGACAGTGACAGCCATACCCAATATAGGCGGCTTATATTCAGTAACCCTTAATGCTAAATATGTATACTTTTGGTGCTAATAAAGGTAAGGACAAAACTTCTAACTTCTCCATCATTTGTAAACACATTGATATATTTAGCTGGATCTCTCATAATATAAAATATATGTATGTGTATCTGATGATGGGTGGTTTTCTTCATCACCCTTGGGGGGCACTGGAACTATGGAGACATTCCAATACTGTCCATCGAGTCAAAGGATTAGAAATTCCTATTGGACTGTTAGTGTCTAGTTCAGGGGCTGCAATATCACCTCTCATTCTCGGGACAGGGGCTCTGAGCTTGGAAACGCCAGTTGCTGGTGCTGATCACATCTTCAAACTCCTCTTTCACAGCAGGGAGAGAGGAGACAAATACCTTAGTAGTATGTGGTACAGTGTCCACCGGATGGCAGCAGCAGCATGAGATCTGGGTTCACTATCTGCGGTGGGAGGACAGGATCAACCACCGCTGGCAGTCCCATAGGGAGCAGGTGGCTGCAACATGCAAGAACTGATTACCAACAGATAGGGGATATAATCGAGGAGGAATTCCAGACTTGTGTTAGATTCTTGAAGTACCCAAATTCTGGACTTAGACCTTTATAACCCATAGCTCCAGTGGTCCCCAAAGGGAAGAGTAATTCGGAGGCGTGGGGACTACTGTTTGCATGAGTGTCTCATGAATGGTACTTGTGGATAATGATGGTCTTTGATGGACTCTAAAAAGAGTTCTTGTCCTGCAGTCCCAAAATCACAGGCAACTGAAACTCTCCCACTGAGGAACCAGCTAATCAAAATCAAGCAACATTGTCTGTCTACACAATAGCTGCCATACTATGGTTGGACAAGAAGTTATGTAGCTGCACAAGACTGGGGCATATTCCGTTAGACAAAACATTGAGCAAACGTGCACTTACCTGCAGCTTAGCGGCTCCCCTGCTGCCTTTCCTCCTGGCCGTCTGCAGTTTTCCCGCACCTCGAGCTGCGCTCAGCTCCTCCTCCAGTTCCACCTGCCCTGAATCCATGGCTGGATCGGAGCAGCCAGGAAAGAACCAGTCATCCTCAATCAGTTTTGTGCCACAGGAAAACAGTTTACATTAAAGCTCCCCTTGACCCATTAACCCCCGCACTTCCACCCACCACATTCACCTTGTGATCTCCCCAGATCCCCCACACACTGTGCGCAAGGCACCAGGCACAGCAGCCACTCCAGAAACTGGAATGGATTTGTGCAACAAAGTGTCAAGGTGCATAAACATGATGAGATATTGACTATGCCCGATTGTGACTATGCGATTTCCCTTGAACTCCCCAAGAACCCAGAAGCACTGATATTGTCTAAACACACAGTGCGATTTTGCCTATGGGCGTTTTTGACTATACTTTGTACTAGATTGTAAACAATATAGTCAAAATTGCCTTGCCTGCACAGTCTATATTCTGTTGCAATACCGATCCCGTGGGGCCGCGCATTGGTATCGCAAGCTGCATACACATGGTGCAACTATATATAACTAAATATTCAAAATCGCAAGAATACATCGCACCGTGTGTATGTACCTTTACAGTTACATCATACACAGATAAATACAGTTGAGGATTCAGCTCAGTATGGAAAGAAAACCAACATTTGATGTCTGAGGAAGTCACAAGGATTAAACGCAGCAAACCATGCAATGCCAAAATTCTTTATGACTGCTATACAAAGATAGATATATATCACATAAGCCAGACATTAGCAGGAAAAAAAAAACAATTTCAAAGTAGGTAATTGTACATTTGTAACAAGTACATTCCCATCTGTTTTGTGATCTGACAAAATGTTAAGTTGATCCAGTGAGTAATATTTATCATGCAGAAGAATAGAGGATAGGACAGACAGAAGTACTGGCAGATTTAGAAGCTAGACGCTTGCCAAATGTCCATTATGTCCAATAAATTGTCAAGATGCCTAATAAAAAGGGCTTAGATCATTCACAAATATATACATACACGCCGATAGTTTGAGAGCCTATCAGAACTGTTACAATAGCTGCATATGAGCCAACACTTCATTCTTATTACGGTTTATAGCTTTTATGTATAGAGCGCCACAAGGGCCGCTCCATGGCGAAGAATGAAAACCAAATTACACACATGCATCAAAAATTCAAAAGATAACCATAATAGAATTATAGCCACAGCGGTGGGTGTAGGGGGGGTGCATGGACAGATTCACAAAGGCCTGAAAAGTGGCCAATGATGTGCAGTGCACCTGTCACTCTACATGCTATAGAGATAGGTAATACCCAGCCATTCACTAGTGACTACAGGCATTTCCTGCCTCAGTGATGTGCAGTGCACCTGTCACTCTACATGCTATAGAGATAGGTAATACCCAGCCATTCATTAGTGACTACAGGCATTTCCTGCCTCAGTGATGTGCAGTGCACCTGTCACTCTACATGCTATAGAGATAGGTAATACCCAGCCATTCACTAGTGACTACAGGCATTTCCTGCCTCAGTGATGTGCAGTGCACCTGTCACTCTACATGCTATAGAGATAGGTAATACTCAGCCATTCACTAGTGACTACATGCATGTCCTGCCTCAGTGATGTGCAGTGCACCTGTCACTCTACATGCTATAGAGATAGGTAATACTCAGCCATTCACTAGTGACTACAGGCATTTCCTGCCTCAGTGATGTGCAGTGCACCTGTCACTCTGCATGCTATAGAGATAGGCAATACTCAGCCATTCACTAGTGACTACAGGCATTTCCTGCCTCAGTGATGTGCAGTGCACCTGTCACTCTACATGCTATAGAGATAGGCAATACCCAGCCATTCACTAGTGACTACAGGCATTTCCTGCCTCAGTGATGTGCAGTGCACCTGTCACTCTACATGCTATAGAGATATGTAATACTCAGCCATTCACTAGTGACTACAGGCATTTCCGGCCTCAGTGATGTGCAGTGCACCTGTCACTCTACATGCTATAGAGATAGGTAATACCCAGCCATTCACTAGTGACTACAGGCATTTCCTGCCTCAGTGATGTGCAGTGCACCTGTCACTCTACATGCTATAGAGATATGTAATACTCAGCCATTCACTAGTGACTACAGGCATTTCCTGCCTCAGTGATGTGCAGTGCACCTGTCACTCTACATGCTATAGAGATAGGCAATACTCAGCCATTCACTAGTGACTACAGGAATTTCCTGCCTCAGTGATGTGCAGTGCACCTGTCACTCTACATGCTATAGAGATAGGCAATACTCAGCCATTCACTAGTGACTACAGGCATTTCCTGCCTCAGTGATGTGCAGTGCACCTGTCACTCTACATGCTATAGAGATATGTAATACTCAGCCATTCACTAGTGACTACAGGCATTTCCTGTCTCAGTGATGTGCAGTGCACCTGTCACTCTACATGCTATAGAGATAGGTAATACTCAGCCATTCACTAGTGACTACAGGCATTTCCTGCCTCAGTGATGTGCAGTGCACCTGTCACTCTACATGCTATAGAGATAGGTAATACTCAGCCATTCACTAGTGACTACAGGCATTTCCTGCCTCAGTGATGTGCAGTGCACCTGTCACTCTACATGCTATAGAGATAGGTAATACTCAGCCATTCACTAGTGACTACAGGCATTTCCTGCCTCAGTGATGTGCAGTGCACCTGTCAGTCTACATGCTATAGAGATAGGTAATACTCAGCCATTCACTAGTGACTACAGGCATTTCCTGCCTCAGTGATGTGCAGTGCACCTGTCACTCTACATGCTATAGAGATAGGTAATACCCAGCCATTCACTAGTGACTACAGGCATTTCCTGCCTCAGTGATGTGCAGTGCACCTGTCACTCTACATGCTATAGAGATAGGTAATAACCAGAAATTCACTAGTGACTACAGGCATTTCCTGCCTCAGTGATGTGCAGTGCACCTGTC
This sequence comes from Pseudophryne corroboree, assembly GCF_028390025.1. Lineage (NCBI taxonomy): Eukaryota > Metazoa > Chordata > Amphibia > Anura > Myobatrachidae > Pseudophryne > Pseudophryne corroboree. The sequence goes on from NC_086454.1 coordinate 131,310, forward strand.
ACTCTACATGCTATAGAGATAGGTAATACCAAGCCATTCACTAGTGACTACAGGCATTTCCTGCCTCAGTGATGTGCAGTGCACCTGTCACTCTACATGCTATAGAGATATGTAATACTCAGCCATTCACTAGTGACTACAGGCATTTCCTGCCTCAGTGATGTGCAGTGCACCTGTCACTCTACATGCTATAGAGATAGGCAATACTCAGCCATTCACTAGTGACTACAGGCATTTCCTGTCTCAGTGATGTGCAGTGCACCGGTCACTCTACATGCTATAGAGATAGGCAATACCCAGCCATTCAATAGTGACTACAGGCATTTCCGGCCTCAGTGATGTGCAGTGCACCTGTCACTCTACATGCTATAGAGATAGGCAATACTCAAGCCATTCACTAGTGACTACAGGCATTTCCGGCCTCAGTGATGTGCAGTGCACCAGTCACTCTACATGCTATAGAGATAGGCAATACTCAAGCCATTCACTAGTGACTACAGGCATTTCCTGCCTCAGTGATGTGCAGTGCACCTGTCACTCTACATGCTATAGAGATAGGTAATACCCAGCCATTCACTAGTTACTACAGGCATTTCCTGTCTCAGTGATGTGCAGTGCACCTGTCACTCTACATGCTATAGAGATAGGCAATACTCAGCCATTCACTAGTGACTACAGGCCTTTCCTGTCTCAGCTACTGTGCAGTGCACCTGTCACTCTACATGCTATAGAGATAGGTAATACCCAGCCATTCACTAGTGACTACAGGCATTTCCTGCCTCAGTGATGTGCAGTGCACCTGTCACTCTACATGCTATAGAGATAGGCAATACTCAGCCATTCACTAGTGACTACAGGCATTTCCTGCCTCAGTGATGTGCAGTGCACCTGTCACTCTACATGCTATAGAGATATGTAATACTCAGCCATTCACTAGTGACTACAGGCATTTCCTGCCTCAGTGATGTGCAGTGCACCTGTCACTCTACATGCTATAGAGATAGGCAATACTCAGCCATTCACTAGTGACTACAGGCATTTCCTGCCTCAGTGATGTGCAGTGCACCTGTCACTCTACATGCTATAGAGATAGGTAATAACCAGAAATTCACTAGTGACTACAGGCATTTCCTGCCTCAGTGATGTGCAGTGCACCTGTCACTCTACATGCTATAGAGATAGGTAATACCAAGCCATTCACTAGTGACTACAGGCATTTCCTGCCTCAGTGATGTGCAGTGCACCTGTCACTCTACATGCTATAGAGATATGTAATACTCAGCCATTCACTAGTGACTACAGGCCTTTCCTGTCTCAGCTACTGTGCAGTGCACCTGTCACTCTACATGCTATAGAGATAGGTAATACCCAGCCATTCACTAGTGACTACAGGCATTTCCTGCCTCAGTGATGTGCAGTGCACCTGTCACTCTACATGCTATAGAGATAGGTAATACCAAGCCATTCACTAGTGACTACAGGCATTTCCTGCCTCAGTGATGTGCAGTGCACCTGTCACTCTACATGCTATAGAGATAGGTAATACCCAGCCATTCACTAGTGACTACAGGCATTTCCTGCCTCAGTGATGTGCAGTGCACCTGTCACTCTACATGCTATAGAGATAGGTAATACTCAGCCATTCACTAGTGACTACAGGCATTTCCTGCCTCAGTGATGTGCAGTGCACCTGTCACTCTACATGCTATAGAGATAGGTAATACCCAGCCATTCACTAGTGACTACAGGCATTTCCTGTCTCAGTGATGTGCAGTGCACCTGTCACTCTACATGCTATAGAGATAGGTAATACTCAGCCATTCACTAGTGACTACAGGCATTTCCTGCCTCAGTGATGTGCAGTGCACCTGTCACTCTACATGCTATAGAGATAGGCAATACTCAGCCATTCACTAGTGACTACAGGCCTTTCCTGTCTCAGCTACTGTGCAGTGCACCTGTCACTCTACATGCTATAGAGATAGGTAATACCCAGCCATTCACTAGTGACTACAGGCATTTCCTGCCTCAGTGATGTGCAGTGCACCTGTCACTCTACATGCTATAGAGATAGGTAATACTCATCCATTCACTAGTGACTACAGGCATTTCCGGCCTCAGTGATGTGCAGTGCACCTGTCACTCTACATGCTATAGAGATAGATAATACCCAGCCATTCACTAGTGACTACAGGCATTTCCTGCCTCAGTGATGTGCAGTGCACCTGTCACTCTACATGCTATAGAGATAGATAATACCCAGCCATTCACTAGTGACTACAGGCATTTCCTGCCTCAGTGATGTGCAGTGCACCTGTCACTCTACATACTATAGAGATAGGTAATACCCAGCCATTCACTAGTGACTACAGGCATTTCCTGCCTTAGCTACTGTGCAGTGCACCTGTCACTCTACATGCTATAGAGATAGGTAATACCCAGCCATTCACTAGTGACTACAGGCATTTCCTGTCTCAGCTACTGTGCAGTGCACCAGTCACTCTACATGCTATAGAGATAGGTAATACCCAGCCATTCACTAGTGACTACAGGCATTTCCTGCCTCAGTGATGTGCAGTGCACCTGTCACTCTACATGCTATAGAGATAGGCAATACTCAGCCATTCACTAGTGACTACAGGCATTTCCTGCCTCAGTGATGTGCAGTGCACCTGTCACTCTACATGCTATAGAGATAGGTAATACTCAGCCATTCACTAGTGACTACAGGCATTTCCGGCCTCAGTGATGTGCAGTGCACCTGTCAGTCTACATGCTATAGAGATAGGTAATACTCAGCCATTCACTAGTGACTACAGGCATTTCCTGTCTCAGCTACTGTGCAGTGCACCTGTCACTCTACATGCTATAGAGATAGGTAATACTCAGCCATTCACTAGTGACTACAGGCATTTCCGGCCTCAGTGATGTGCAGTGCACCTGTCACTCTACATGCTATAGAGATAGGTAATACTCAGCCATTCACTAGTGACTACAGGCATTTCCTGCCTCAGTGATGTGCAGTGCACCTGTCACTCTACATGCTAAAGAGATAGGTAATACCCAGCCATTCACTAGTGACTACAGGCATTTCCTGCCTTAGCTACTGTGCAGTGCACCTGTCACTCTACATGCTATAGAGATAGGCAATACTCAGCCATTCACTAGTGACTACAGGCATTTCCTGCCTTAGCTACTGTGCAGTGCACCTGTCACTCTACATGCTATAGAGATAGGTAATACTCAGCCATTCACTAGTGACTACAGGCATTTCCTGCCTCAGTGATGTGCAGTGCACCTGTCACTCTGCATGCTATAGAGATAGGTAATACTCAGCCATTCACTAGTGACTACAGGCATTTCCTGCCTCAGTGATGTGCAGTGCACCTGTCACTCTGCATGCTATAGAGATAGGCAATACTCAGCAATTCACTAGTGACTACAGGCATTTCCTGTCTCAGTGATGTGCAGTGCACCTGTCACTCTACATGCTATAGAGATAGGTAATACTCAGCCATTCACTAGTGACTACAGGCATTTCCTGTCTCAGTGATGTGCAGTGCACCTGTCACTCTACATGCTATAGAGATAGGTAATACTCAGCCATTCACTAGTGACTACAGGCATTTCCTGTCTCAGTGATGTGCAGTGCACCTGTCACTCTACATGCTATAGAGATAGATAATACCCAGCCATTCACTAGTGACTACAGGCATTTCCTGTCTCAGTGATGTGCAGTGCACCTGTCACTCTGCATGCTATAGAGATAGGTAATACTCAGCCATTCACTAGTGACTACAGGCATTTCCTGCCTCAGTGATGTGCAGTGCACCTGTCACTCTGCATGCTATAGAGATAGGTAATACTCAGCCATTCACTAGTGACTACAGGCATTTCCTGCCTCAGTGATGTGCAGTGCACCTGTCACTCTGCATGCTATAGAGATAGGTAATACTCAGCCATTCACTAGTGACTACAGGCATGTCCTGCCTCAGTGATGTGCAGTGCACCTGTCACTCTGCATGCTATAGAGATAGGTAATACTCAGCCATTCACTAGTGACTACAGGCATTTCCTGCCTCAGTGATGTGCAGTGCACCTGTCACTCTACATGCTATAGAGAAAGGTAATACTCAGCCATTCACTAGAGACTACAGGCATTTCCTGCCTCAGTGATGTGCAGTGCACCTGTCACTCTACATGCTATAGAGAGAGGTAATACCAAGCCATTCACTAGTGACTACAGGCATTTCCTGCCTCAGTGATGTGCAGTGCACCTGTCACTCTACATGCTATAGAGATAGGCAATACTCAGCCATTCACTAGTGACTACAGGCATTTCCTGTGTCAGTGATGTGCAGTGCACCTGTCACTCTACATGCTTTATAGATAGGCAATACTCAGCCATTCACTAGTGACTACAGGCATTTCTTGCCTCAGCTACTGTGCAGTGCACCTGCCACTCTACATGCTATAGAGATAGGTAATACCCAGCCATTCACTAGTGACTACAGGCATTTCCTGCCTCAGTGATGTGCAGTGCACCTGTCAGTCTACATGCTATAGAGATAGGCAATACTCAAGCCATTTACTAGTGACTACAGGCATTTCCTGTCTCAGTGATGTGCAGTGCAACGGTCACTCTACATGCTATAGAAATAGGTAATACCCAGCCATTCACTAGTGACTACAGGCATTTCCTGCCTCAGTGATGTGCAGTGCACCTGTCACTCTACATGCTATAGAGATAGGTAATACCCAGCCATTCACTAGTGACTACAGACATTTCCTGCCTCAGTGATGTGTAGTGCACCTGTCACTCTACATGCTATAGAGATAGGCAATACCCAGCCATTCACTAGTGACTACAGGCATGTCCTGCCTCAGTGATGTGCAGTGCACCTGTCACTCTACATGCTATAGAGATAGGCAATACTCAGCCATTCACTAGTGACTACAGGCATTTCCTGCCTCAGTGATGTGCAGTGCACCTGTCACTCTACATGCTATAGAGATAGGCAATACTCAGCCATTCACTAGTGACTACAGGCATTTCCTGCCTCAGTGATGTGCAGTGCACCTGTCAGTCTACATGCTATAGAGATAGGTAATACCCAGCCATTCACTAGTGACTACAGGCATTTCCTGCCTCAGTGATGTGCAGTGCACCTGTCAGTCTACATGCTATAGAGATAGATAATACCCAGCCATTCACTAGTGACTACAGGCATTTCCTGTCTCAGTGATGTGCAGTGCACCTGTCACTCTACATGCTATAGAGATAGGTAATACTCAGCCATTCACTAGTGACTACATGCATTTCCTGTCTCAGTGATGTGCAGTGCACCTGTCAGTCTACATGCTATAGAGATAGGTAATACTCAGCCATTCACTAGTGACTACAGGCATTTCCTGCCTCAGTGATGTGCAGTGCACCTGTCAGTCTACATGCTATAGAGATAGGTAATACTCAGCCATTCACTAGTGACTACAGGCATTTCCTGCCTCAGTGATGTGCAGTGCACCTGTCAGTCTACATGCTATAGAGATAGGTAATACTCAGCCATTCACTAGTGACTACAGGCATTTCCTGCCTCAGTGATGTGCAGTGCACCTGTCACTCTACATGCTATAGAGATAGGCAATACTCAGCCATTCACTAGTGACTACAGGCATTTCCTGCCTCAGTGATGTGCAGTGCACCTGTCACTCTACATGCTATAGAGATAGGCAATACTCAGCCATTCACTAGTGACTACAGGCATTTCCTGCCTCAGTGATGTGCAGTGCACCTGTCAGTCTACATGCTATAGAGATAGGTAATACCCAGCCATTCACTAGTGACTACAGGCATTTCCTGCCTCAGTGATGTGCAGTGCACCTGTCAGTCTACATGCTATAGAGATAGGTAATACTCAGCCATTCACTAGTGACTACAGGCATTTCCTGCCTCAGTGATGTGCAGTGCACCTGTCACTCTACATGCTATAGAGATAGGCAATACTCAGCCATTCACTAGTGACTACATGCATGTCCTGCCTCAGTGATGTGCAGTGCACCTGTCACTCTACATGCTATAGAGATAGGCAATACTCAGCCATTCACTAGTGACTACAGGCATTTCCTGCCTCAGTGATGTGCAGTGCACCTGTCACTCTACATGCTATAGAGATAGGTAATACTCAGCCATTCACTAGTGACTACAGGCATTTCCTGCCTCAGTGATGTGCAGTGCACCTGTCACTCTACATGCTATAGAGATAGGCAATACCCAGCCATTCACTAGTGACTACAGGCATTTCCTGCCTCAGTGATGTGCAGTGCACCTGTCACTCTACATGCTATAGAGATAGGCAATACTCAGCCATTCACTAGTGACTACAGGCATTTCCTGCCTCAGTGATGTGCAGTGCACCTGTCACTCTACATGCTATAGAGATAGGTAATACCCAGCCATTCACTAGTGACTACAGGCATTTCCTGCCTCAGTGATGTGCAGTGCACCTGTCACTCTACATGCTATAGAGATAGGTAATACCCAGCCATTCACTAGTGACTACAGGCATTTCCTGCCTCAGTGATGTGCAGTGCACCTGTCACTCTACATGCTATAGAGATAGGTAATACCCAGCCATTCACTAGTGACTACAGGCATTTCCTGCCTCAGTGATGTGCAGTGCACCTGTCACTCTACATGCTATAGAGATAGGTAATACCCAGCCATTCACTAGTGACTACAGGCATTTCCTGCCTCAGTGATGTGCAGTGCACCTGTCACTCTACATGCTATAGAGATAGGTAATACTCAGCCATTCACTAGTGACTACAGGCATTTCCTGCCTCAGTGATGTGCAGTGCACCTGTCACTCTACATGCTATAGAGATAGGCAATACTCAGCCATTCACTAGTGACTACAGGCATTTCCTGTCTCAGTGATGTGCAGTGCACCTGTCACTCTACATGCTATAGAGATAGGTAATACTCAGCCAGTCACTAGTGACTACAGGCATTTCCTGCCTCAGTCATGTCCATATAGTCCAGCAATCTGAACAGTGGCCACCTCTGTGCTAAGTGGGTGACCGGTACATTATGAGACGAGAATCAAACAAAACACGGAAGACGGAGAGGAATTAGTTAACTTGAAAGTTGAGATCAAAATCATAAAAAAGGCAAAACTGGTTATGATAGTAACAAACAAAAAATACATAGCAAACAAGATTTGTGAAGAGCGTACTGCTGTCTGTTTCCGTCGCAAGATAACGCTCTGGAGGAACGCATCAGCAGTACGCCACTGACCAGCATAAAGGAACCTGCATGCACAAAACTGATGGGAAACTTATGTTCTTGGTGGCTGAGCAAATCACAGTGTAGGGCAGAAGGGTGAGGTGGAGGAACGGCTGAGCGCGTCGCTCGTTTAATGGTAAAAGAAAAGAAAAAAGAAAGCAGATGGAATCATGCTCAGTATATGTTTATACAGCAATACGCTATTTATATATAGTGGTGGATTATTAGAAGGGTGTTTGGTGCAGTTCCCCGGGGCACCAGACTCTAAGACAATGACAATCAGTGGGGGAAGCAGGACACCGGGGGAGAAACAGAGCGTGGGACAAGGAACTTGCTGCAAATTCTAAATACTTTAGGGAATATTTGTAATAAAAAAAATAAAACATTAAAGCAATGACACAAAGTAGCCACAGATCAAAACCTCACTACTGAAATAAAATAGATTTGATTGGTTGCTATGGGTTACAGTACATGTTATTAAAGGGACTCACAATATATTTTCTTTTGACCTTTTCACTGATCTAATGTCAGTATTTAGAGGTGGATAGAAAGCAGTGCGTCTATGATGGGGATAATAATTCTGCGTGTAGTATGCAGCTATTACTTCTCTTCTGCCGAGGGTGCGATCATTTACAATACAAAGGCTTAGTGACAAGGGATACGTGTGACATCACTGGAGTGACAAGGGGCAGGTGTGACATCATTGGAGTGACAAGCGACACGTGTGACATCATTGGAGTGACAAGCGACACGTGTGACATCATTGGAGTGACAAGCGACACGTGTGACATCATTGGAGTGACAAGGGACACGTGTGACATCATTGGAGTGACAAGAGACACGTGTGACATCATTGGAGTGACAAGGGACACATGCGACATCATTGGAGTGACAAGGGACACGTGTGACATCATTGGAGTGACAAGGGACACGTGTGACATCATTGGAGCCTGCTAATGACATTACTAAGAAGAGGTCAGGTTTATGAAAGTCTGGAAATACATTGTGAAGCAGACGAGGAGCTTGCTCTTAGCCTGTCCAGACGGATGACAATATAACGTACTGTATTATACCTACACCCTCCCTTTATTAGGAACAATCAAATGAGTAAAATGTTTGTGGTTAGTTTCCCTTTAAGTAACTTCAGCGTTCTAATGCGTTCTTTGCCCAAAGTAGACGTTTTTAGATGGACATTCCCAGCCGCGGTCCTAGTGCAGGTTTGGTGATATCCAGGCTTCAGCACAGATGGTACTTATTCAGTCACCTGCGCTCAAGCATGGATATCACTAAAACCTGGCCTGTCAGTGCGATATCGTCTGCAATGGGACTCGACATCAGCAAGTACATACACACTTGCTGATGTCGGGAGCAACGGTGGGGGGGGGGGGAGCATGGCCCTCACAGGGAAAGTCTATGTTGCTGATTATGCGCGGGAGCACACATCATCGGCAACTTTGTGCATACACACTGGACGATATTGTGAATGATCTGTCCAAATCAGGCATACTGTTCCGATATCGTTATGGTGTGTACGCACCTTTACACTGAGGCCCCAACATCATGTATTTGCATATTTATGACACTTCTATGCATTAATGTGGACAAAATAATCAGCCACTTCCACTGGGTGGAAAATCAAAAACAAAGTAATTTGTGCACAATGCCCAGAGAAGTGACCATATCGTTAACGCAGTGTTCAGTTTATAGATCAGCTGTGTGCAACTGAAGAATGTGACACCCGTGGCCGGCCTCAAATGTGACACCCGCGGCCGGCATCAAATGTGATCAGCTGTGTGCAATTGAAGAATGTGACACACATGGTCGGCCTCAAATGTGACACCCGCGGCCGGCATCAAATGTGATCAGCTGTGTGCAATTGAAGAATGTGACACACATGGTCGGCCTCAAATGTGACACCCGCGGCCGGCATCAAATGTGATCAGCTGTGTGCAATTGAAGAATGTGACACACATGGTCGGCCTCAAATGTGACACCCGTGGCCGGCCTCAAATGTGACACCCGTGGCCGGCCTCAAATGTGACACCAGTGGCCGGCCTCAAATGTGACACCCGTGGCCGGCCTCAAATGTGATCAGCTGTGTGCAATTGAAGAATGTGACACCCATGGCCGGCCTCAAATGTGACACCCATGGCCGGCCTCAAATGTGACACCCATGGCCGGCCTCAAATGTGACACCCATGGCCGGCCTCAAATGCGACACCCATGGACGGCCTCAAAGAAAGTAATTTGCCTACAGTGGTGTATGTCTTGCATGCTACGACAGAGGTGGTATTTTCTCATGACTTATACGTACGGCGAGTAACACTATGTGGGCATACTCTCTACTAGCCTGACCTGTCTTATTGGGGCCACACTCTGCAGTTGCACTGATGCATGAAGATCAGAAAATAACCCTGCATCTGTTGACTGAGCACAGACCATGTGCAGATTAATTTACGGCTGATGAGGTGCTTCTCTGCCGGATAGACAGATGTCTATCCGGCAGAGAAGCCGGTTTCTAATTGTTTTGAGAACTTCCATAGTTAATAACTGCCACAACCTGCTTCCCTCTTGGCTGTCATGTGCACTAATACCTCTGTGTCTTGTGGCATTAGCTGGGATGTGCACATAAGTATTGGGAGGTGTAGTAGGAAGAGGAGTCAGAGTAAATTGTTTGCAGAAACCTGGATAACCTGTGAACCCACTTATAACACTTTATATTTCTATGGGAAACATCTAGCTGCCAGCCTACAGCCCATGGGTACACAGTAATACCTCTGAGCAGAGTGATGAAGGCGGTTTTCTGCTCTAGAGCGGGTCCAGGGACTAGCTGACATAAAACTGAAACCCAGCACTTAGGAAGCCAACGCTAATGAAGACACCATACCGTGTTTGTGGAAGAGCCCCAGGTACTGTCATTAGACAATTAAATTGAATCTTGTGATGGAAATAGTGAAAATTACCTTCTCTTTCCTCTTCTATCTGAGCCATCCTCAGGGCTCTCACAGACGTCTCTTCTCTCTCGTGATCCAACGTCAGGTCACTCTCTGGGCTCATCTCATTCCATTCCAGGAGCTGGTTCTGCAGCTCATCCACACTGCCCGACTCACTGGTCTGAAACCATTACATAGATGTCACTTACACAGACCAGGGCACTCTGGGTAATCTAGTATATTACTTAACCCCTTTCAATACATGTCAAAGAGGTGACAAGCAAATGTCACGCTGTTTCTCTAGAACCGAGGGTCTTCTTTTACTAAGTTCCATTAACGTGAAACACCTAAAACACAATCACAAATATGCTCTCTTTCATCCAACTGGGGACACTGGAACATAGGGATATAGAGCCTCCACTAGGACTTTGGCAATTTAGAGATGTTCAGACAGTTTAAGCCCCTCCACTTCTAATTCCCCTTCCTGCAGGGCATTCCACTTTATATAGATTGCCTGTAGAGCAGCATTATGTGGTAGCTTGCAATACCATTGTCTTTGGGTGCTCACCACCATGTCAGTAACTTGGAAGCATACACACTCACTGGGATTTCTGCGGATTAGTCCTCTGGACAGAATCCCTTCACTACCAGTGTAGTTAGGCACCTGAGACTATTACTGCCCCATTGAATAGGTACAGCAGCAAAAAATGGCACGTCGGGGAAGCAGCCAGAAAAGTGACTCTCCACTCTTGGTCCCAGTGAGAAGGGCTGTACAGTCATTTGCAGTCACCTGCTGGTGCCCTGGGCCTCCACGGGGAGCAGAGCGTTATTTTGTGAGAGAGATCAGGTGAGGGTGGTCTGGACATGGCAGCAGACTAAACACAAGTACTCCAATAGGGGGCTGGCCTTGACAAGGTGAGGCTGATATGGTATGCTGGGCCTGGAAGGACGTGAAACCCCAGTGCAGTATAGCACCTCTTCCTCCTTGCCTAGGCCCCAAAACAGAAACAACCACCAGCAAGCTCCTGCTTCTTTTCTCTGCATACATTGGGGAACAATGAGTGCCCACACTTCTTATGCCCTAGTACTTCTGTTAAACTGTTGTAACAAAGGATAAATATATTTGCTCTCTTTCTTACTTTGGTCTCATCATCATCATTGTGCATTTTAAAGGCACCACACAATTCTGCGGTGCCTGACAGTCGTTATAACAGATCATACATTAAAACTGAGCAGACACATGACATTGCATAGAGAGGGCAGCGATCCCTGTAATCAAAATTCAGTACATTCATAGATTTTGGAAAAGTAAGGCTGGATTCAAAGCATCACTAATTACCAAGAGCTTGTAGCAGTGCCCGGGGCTATTCACCTGCAGCCCGCAACTCGGATCTCTGTCCAGGCGTCAGGAGGCCCAAACAGAAATCCATGGTAAGTAGGGGTTTGACCTCATCGTATCCGATGTAAACGAGCTAACTCATAGCTACAGACACTTATCCCGGAATCTATGGTATGTTAGCCATGGATTAACTACTCAAGGAAAAGGATTAATGCGAGAAGGAAGACCAATTCAGTCGAGAAAAACACACACACTTCCATACCAGAAGAAAGGGATTAGTAAATGTAGAGATTTTCAAATCAGGTGCATCAGAGTAGTCTCCCTGTGGACATCATAAAAACAGAGTTAACCATGGTCAGTCTACCATAACTCTTGTTTTATCCTTCGGGGTTCACAGAAGATCCACAGGATATACATTGGGATGTCCCAAAACAGCAATTAAAGAAGGGGAACCTCCCAATTTGACAGGAGAATCCAACGCTCAAACGCAGCATTCTGAGAGGCAAAGGTCTCAAAGGCATAATGTCTGACAAATGTATTTATTGATGACCATGTGGCTGCCTTACAGAGTTGCTAAGCTGAGGCACTATGGTGAGCTGCCCATGAAGGACCAACTGAACCAGTAGAATGGGCAGAGACATTATCCAGGCTAGGGAGATCGGCTTGAGAATAGGCTTCTGATATGGTTATCCCACATAGAGATCCAGCAATTGGAAGGCCGGAACTACTATTTCTTCATTAAGATGGAATTTTGAGACCACCTTAGGAAGATATCCAGATTTGGTTCGGAGAACTACTTTGTCTGGATGAAATACCAGAAATGGAGGGCGACACGAAAGTGACCCTAAATCTGATACACTTCTAGCTGAATTGCCAGTAGAAAGAGAACTTTAGATGTCAACCATTTGAGGTCCACCCGTTGCAAGAGTTCAAATGAGGCTACTTGAAAAGCCCTGAGAACCAGTCCTAGGTCCCAAGAGACTGTTGGAGGTACAAACGGAGGCTGAATGTGAAGCATTCCCTGGAAAAAAAATGTGCAAACATTGTGTAGATTTGCAATTTTCCTTTGGAACCATATGGTTAATGCTGGCATTTGTACCTTCAGGAAGGTTAGGTGGAGGCCTCGGTCCATTCCAGCTTGAAGGAACGCTAAGATTCTTGAAACTCTGAAGGACTTGGGTCATAGTTTCTGGCAGAGCAACACTGAAAATAAGCATGCCATATTCGGTAATAGATGCGCGCTGAGGATGGTTTCCTTGCTTTAAGCATCATTTGAATTACCGCTTGTGAAAAGCCTTTCGCTTTTAGGATGGATGTTTAAAGTGCCAGGACGTCAAAGACAGCCAATCAAGGTGTGCGTAGAGACAGGGATCCCGAATCCGTAGATCTGGTCATTGAGGCAGTAGGAACGGAGTGTCCATGGATAGCCTCTACAGATCTGTGTACCAGTTTTGTCTGGGCCACGCCGGAGCTATTAATAATAAGAATTTACTTACCGATAATTCTATTTCTCGGAGTCCGTAGTGGATGCTGGGGTTCCTGAAAGGACCATGGGGAATAGCGGCTCCGCAGGAGACAGGGCACAAAAAAGTAAAGCTTTACTAGGTCAGGTGGTGTGCACTGGCTCCTCCCCCTATGACCCTCCTCCAGACTCCAGTTAGGTACTGTGCCCGGACGAGCATACACAATAAGGGAGGCATTTTGAATCCCGGGTAAGACTCATACCAGCCACACCAATCACACCGTACAACTTGTGATCTAAACCCAGTTAACAGTATGACAACAGAAAGGGCCTCTTAAAGATGGCTCCTTAACAATAACCCGAATTAGTTAACAATAACTATGTACAAGTATTGCAGATAATCCGCACTTGGGATGGGCGCCCAGCATCCACTACGGACTCCGAGAAATAGAATTATCGGTAAGTAAATTCTTATTTTCTCTATCGTCCTAAGTGGATGCTGGGGTTCCTGAAAGGACCATGGGGATTATACCAAAGCTCCCAAACGGGCGGGAGAGTGCGGATGACTCTGCAGCACCGAATGAGAGAACTCCAGGTCCTCCTTTGCCAGGGTATCAAATTTGTAAAATTTTACAAACGTGTTCTCCCCCGACCACGTAGCTGCTCGGCAGAGTTGTAATGCCGAGACCCCTCGGGCAGCCGCCCAAGATGAGCCCACCTTCCTTGTGGAGTGGGCTTTTACAGTTTTAGGCTGTGGCAGGCCTGCCACAGAATGTGCAAGTTGAATTGTGTTACAAATCCAACGAGCAATCGATTGCTTAGAAGCAGGTGCGCCCAACTTGTTGGGTGCATACAATATAAACAGCGAGTCAGATTTTCTGACTCCAGCCGTCCTTGCAATGTATATTTTTAAGGCTCTGACAACGTCCAACAACTTGGAGTCCTCCAAGTCGCTAGTGGCCGCAGGCACCACAATAGGTTGGTTCAGATGAAATGCTGATACCACTTTAGGGAGAAAATGCGGACGAGTCCGCAGTTCTGCCCTATCCGAATGGAAGATTAGATAAGGACTTTTATAAGATAAAGCCGCCAATTCAGATACTCTCCTGGCAGAGGCCAGGGCTAGTAACATAGTCACTTTCAATGTGAGATATTTCAAATCCACCTTTTTCAATGGTTCAAACCAATGGGATTTGAGGAAATCTAAAACTACATTTAGATCCCACGGTGCCACCGGAGGCACCACAGGAGGCTGTATATGCAGTACTCCCTTGACAAAAGTCTGGACCTCAGGGACAGAGGCCAATTCTTTTTGGAAGAATATTGACAGGGCCGAAATTTGAACCTTAATGGATCCCAATTTGAGACCCATAGATAATCCTGATTGCAGGAAATGTAGGAAACGACCCAGTTGGAATTCCTCCGTCGGAACCCTCCGATCCTCGCACCACGCTACATATTTTCGCCAAATGCGGTGATAATGTTTCACGGTGACTTCCTTCCGTGCCTTAATCAAGGTAGGAATGACTTCTTCTGGAATGCCTTTCCCTTTTAGGATCTGGCGTTCAACCGCCATGCCGTCAAACGCAGCCGCGGTAAGTCTTGAAAAAGACAGGGACCCTGCTGTAGCAGGTCCCTTCTCAGAGGTAGAGGCCACGGTTCGTCCGTGAGCATCTCTTGAAGTTCCGGATACCAAGTCCTTCTCGGCCAATCCGGAACCACTAGTATTGTTCTTACTCTTCTTTGCCGTATGATCTTCAATACCTTTGGTATGAGCGGCAGAGGAGGAAACACATACACTGACTGGTACACCCAAGGAGTTACCAGTGCGTCCACAGCTATTGCCTGTGGATCTCTTGACCTGGCGCAATATTTGTCCAGTTTCTTGTTGAGGCGAGACGCCATCATGTCTACAATTGGTCTTTCCCAACGGTCTATTAACATGTTGAAGACTTCTGGATGTAGACCCCACTCTCCCGGATGAAGATCGTGTCTGCTGAGGAAGTCTGCTTCCCAGTTGTCCACGCCCGGGATGAACACTGCTGACAGTGCTATCACGTGATTCTCCGCCCAGCGAAGAATCTTGGCAGCTTCTGCCATTGCACTCCTGCTTCTTGTGCCGCCCTGCCTGTTTACATGGGCGACCGCCGTGATGTTGTCCGACTGAATCAACACCGGCTTTCCTTGCAGGAGAAGTTCCGCCTGGCTTAGAGCATTGTAGATTGCTCTTAGTTCCAGAATGTTTATGTGAAGAGACTTTTCCAGACTCGTCCATACTCCCTGGAAGTTTCTTCCTTGTGTGACTGCTCCCCAGCCTCTCAGGCTGGCGTCCGTGGTCACCAGGATCCAATCCTGAATGCCGAATCTGCGGCCTTCTAATAGGTGAGCCTTCTACAACCACCACAGAAGTGACACCCTTGTCTTTGGTGACAGGGTTATTCGCAGGTGCATCTGCAGATGCGACCCTGACCATTTGTCCAACAGATCCCTTTGGAATATTCTTGCATGGAATCTGCCGAATGGAATTGCTTCGTAAGAAGCCACCATTTTTCCCAGGACTCTTGTGCATTGATGTACTGACACTTTTCCTGGTTTTAGGAGGTTCCTGACCAGATCGGATAACTCCTTGGCTTTTTCCTCTGGAAGGAAAACCTTTTTCTGAACCGTGTCCAGAATCATTCCTAGGAACAGCAGACGAGTTGTCGGGATTAAATGGGATTTTGGAATATTCAGAATCCACCCGTGTTGTCTTAGCACCTCTTGAGATAGTGCTAAAGCTGTCTCCAGCTGTTCTCTGGACCTTGCCCTTATTAGGAGATCGTCCAAGTATGGGATAACTAATACGCCTTTTCTTCGAAGAAGAATCATCATCTCGGCCATTACCTTGGTAAAGACCCGAGGCGCCGTGGACAATCCGAACGGCAGCGTCTGAAACTGATAGTGACAGTTTTGAACAATGAACCTGAGGTACCCCTGGTGTGCGGGGTAAATCGGAACGTGTAGATACGCATCCTTGATGTCCAAGGATACCATAAAGTCCCCTTCTTCCAGGTTCGCTATCACTGCTCTGAGTGACTCCATCTTGAACTTGAACTTTTTTATGTAGAGGTTCAAGGACTTCAGATTTAGAATAGGCCTTACCGAGCCATCCGGCTTCGGTACCACAAATAGAGTGGAATAATACCCCTTTCCTTGTTGTAATAGGGGTACTTTGACTATCACCTGCTGAGCGTACAGCTTGTGAATGGCTTCCAACACCCTCTCCCTTTCGGAAGAGACGGTTGGTAAGGCAGACTTCAGGAAACGATGAGGAGGATCCGTCTCTAATTCCAACCTGTACCCCTGAGATATTATCTGCAGGATCCAGGGGTCTACCTGCGAGTGAGCCCACTGCGCGCTGTAATTTTTGAGACGGCCCCCCACTGTCCCCGAGTCCGCTTGAGAGGCCCCAGCGTCATGCTGAGGTTTTTGCAGGAGCCGGGGAGGGCTTCTGTTCCTGGGAAGGAGCTGCCTGTTGGTGTCTCTTCCCTCTTCCTCTGCCTCGTGGCAGGTACGACAAGCCCTTTGCTCTCTTATTTTTGTAGGAGCGAAAAGGCTGCGGTTGAAAGGTCGGTGCCTTTCTCTGTTGGGGAGTGACTTGAGGTAAAAAAGTGGATTTCCCGGCAGTAGCCGTGGCCACCAAGTCTGATAGACCAACTCCAAATAACTCCTCCCCTTTATACGGCAAAACCTCCATGTGACGTTTTGAATCCGCATCGCCTGTCCACTGTCGTGTCCATAAGGCTCTTCTGGCTGAAATGGACATAGCACTCACCCGAGATGCCAGTGTGCAAATATCCCTCTGTGCATCACGCATATAGATAAATGCATCCTTTATTTGTTCTAACGACAGTAAAACATTGTCCCTATCTAGGGTATCAATATTTTCAATCAGGGATTCTGACCAAACTACTCCAGCACTGCACATCCAGGCAGTTGCTATAGCTGGTCGTAGTATAACACCTGCATGTGTGTATATATTCTTTTGAATAACTTCCATCTTTCTATCTGATGGATCCTTAAGTGCGGCCGTCTCAGG
The DNA here is from genome assembly GCF_028390025.1 of Pseudophryne corroboree. Classification (NCBI taxonomy): domain Eukaryota; kingdom Metazoa; phylum Chordata; class Amphibia; order Anura; family Myobatrachidae; genus Pseudophryne; species Pseudophryne corroboree. The sequence continues at coordinate 148,407 of NC_086454.1, forward strand.
AGAGGGTAACGCCACTTGTTTGGATAAGCGTGTGAGCGCCTTGTCCACCTTAGGGGGTGTTTCCCAGCGCGCCCTAACCTCTGGCGGGAAAGGGTATAATGCCAATAACTTTTTTGAAATTATCAACTTTTTATCAGGAGCAACCCACGCTTCATCACACACGTCATTTAATTCTTCTGATTCAGGAAAAACTGTTTGTAGTTTTTTCACACCATACATAATACCCTGTTTTACGGTATCTGTAGTATCAGCTAAATGTAACGTCTCCTTCATTGCCAAAATCATATAACGTGTGGCCCTACTGGAAAATACGTTTGAATTTCTACCGTCGTCACTGGAATCAGTGCCCGTGTCTGGGTCTGTGTCGACCGACTGAGGCAAAGGGCGTTTTACAGCCCCTGACGGTGTTTGAGGCGCCTGGACAGGCATTAATTGATTGTCCGGCCGCCTCATGTCCTCAACTGACTGTTTAAGGGAAGATAAACCATCACGTAATTCCACAAATAAAGGCATCCATTCTGGTGTCGACCCCCTGGGGGGTGACATCTGCATATTTGGCAATTGCTCCGCCTCCACACCAATATCGTCCTCATACATGTCGACACCACGTACCGACACACACCGCAAACTCACAGGGAATGCTCTAATGAAGACAGGACCCACTAGCCCTTTTGGGGAGACAGAGGGAGAGTCTGCCAGCACACACCACAAAGCGCTATATATACAAGGGATATCCTTATATTAAGTGCTCCCTTATAGCTGCTTTAATATATATATATATAGCCATTAATGTGCCCCCCCTCTCTGTTTTACCCTGTTTCTGTAGTGCAGTGCAGGGGAGAGACCTGGGAGCCGTTCTGACCAGCGGAGCTGTGACAGAAAATGGCGCCGTGTGCTGAGGAGATAGGCCCCGCCCCTTTTTCGGCGGGTTCTTCTCCCGCTATTTTTCCAGTCAGGCAGGGGTTAAATATCTCCATATAGCCCCTATGGGCTATATGTGAGGTATTTTTAGCCTTGTATAAGGTTTATATTTGCCTCTCAGAGCGCCCCCCCCCAGCGCTCTGCACCCTCAGTGACTGCCCAGTGAAGTGTGCTGAGAGGAAAATGGCGCACAGCTGCAGTGCTGTGCGCTACCTTATGAAGACTGAGGAGTCTTCAGCCGCCGGTTTCCGGACCTCTTCACGCTTCAGCATCTGCAAGGGGGTCGGCGGCGCGGCTCCGGGACCGGACTCCACGGCTGGGCCTGTGTTCGATCCCTCTGGAGCTAATGGTGTCCAGTAGCCAAGCAGCAAATCCACTCTGCATGCAGGTGAGTTTACTACTTTCCCCCTAAGTCCCACGTTGCAGTGATCCTGTTGCCAGCAGGACTCACTGTAAAGAAAAAAACCTAAACTAAACTTTCTCTAAGCAGCTCTTTAGGAGAGCCACCTAGATTGCACCCTTCTCGTTCGGGCACAAAATCTAACTGGAGTCTGGAGGAGGGTCATAGGGGGAGGAGCCAGTGCACACCACCTGACCTAGTAAAGCTTTACTTTTTTGTGCCCTGTCTCCTGCGGAGCCGCTATTCCCCATGGTCCTTTCAGGAACCCCAGCATCCACTTAGGACGATAGAGAAATCACAGCAACCACTTCCTGTTTGAATTTTCGCGTCACCCTGGGCAACCGGGAGATTGGTGGGAAGACATATGCCAGATGAAATTTCCATCTCACTGACAGGGCATCCACGAAGATTGCTTTGGGATCCCTTGTTCTTGACCCGCATACTGGTACCTTGTTGTTCTGACGTGAATCCATAAGGTCCACTTCTGGCAATCCCCATTTGTTTACCAGAATCTGGAAGACTTCTGTGTGCAGGGCCCATTCGCCTGCATATAGTCGTGCCATCTGAGGAAGTCTGCTTCCCAATTTAGGACTCCAGGTATAAATACTGCAGACATGGCTGGATGATGAAGTTCTGCCCACTTTAATGTGCGGCTTACCTCCTTCATTGCCATCCGACTGCGAGTTCCTCCTTGGTGATTGAGGTAAGCTACTGCAGTGGCATTGTCTGTCCGAATCTGACCCGGTTTGCCCTGAAGCACTTATTTTGCCTGGGTGAGTGCTATGTAGATGGCCCAAAGTTCCAGGACATTGATTTGCAGACAACTTTCTTCCTTGGTCCAACAACCCTGGAGAGAGTATTGCCCTGTTAAGGCTCCCAACCTCGGAGACTGGCGTCCGTTGTCCGAAGCACAAAGTCTGAAATCCAAAAGGGTCGACCAGAGGCGGGCTGGCCCGGGGGGCAGGGTGCCAGGTGCCCCCCGGACCACGCTACTGCCAAGGGTCACGGGCCGGCCGCCACCTTCCACTACACCAGCGGTGGCCAATCCGCGGCTCTCGAGCCGCATGCAGCTCTTTCTATCTTCGCATGCGGCTCGTAAGCTCCCGCGGCCCCAGTCTGCAGTGCCAGGCGCCGGCCCGTGAGCCAATCAGAGCTCGCGGATCGGCAGCCAATCAGGAGTCTTAGCTGCCGGCTCACGGACTGGCGCCTAATTAGAGAGAATCAACAATGCCAGAGAGTGGAAACTGAGGGGCAGGAGAGGCGCACGCTGCGCTCTCCTTCCCTCACAAGCAGCAGACTGAGCAGAGCAGCAGCGCGGTGGTGAGCAGCACTTGGGGGGTTGCAGTGTGGGGACATGTGTATCTTACACTGGGGGCATATCTGGCACTGGGGGCATACCTGGCACTGGGGGGACATGTGTTTCTGGCACTGGGGGCATATCTGGCACTGGGGGGGGCGTGAATCTGGCACTGGGGAGATGTGTATCTGGCACTGGGGAGATGTGTATCTGGCACTGGGGAGACGTGTATCTGGCACTGGGGAGACGTGTATCTGGCACTGGGGAGACATGTATCTGGCACTGGGGAGACGTGTATCTGGCACTGGGGAGACGTGTATCTGGCACTATGGAGACGTGTATCTGGCACTGGGGAGACGTGTATCTGGCACTGGGGAGACGTGTATCCGGCACTGGGGAGATGTGTACCTGGCAGTGGGCGCATATCTGGCACTATGAGGACATATATGTATCTGGCACTATGAGGACATATATGTATCTGGCACTATGGAGGACATATATGTATCTGGCACTGTGGAGGAATAATAGGATTTTGGTACTTACCAGGTAAATCCTTTTCTTTGAATCCATAGGGGGCACTGGAGTACTCTTGGGATATGGACGGTGCATTAGCAGGGAAGGCACATTTTAATATTTAAATGTGTAACCCTCCTCTTCCCTCCTCCATACTCCCAGGATCCTCAGTGTTTTTTACTGAGCCGAATAGGAGCGACAGAGAGGTGAACAATGGAGAATTACATATAACATTATAAAATAAAGGACAACAATAAAGTTGACACCTGACATAACAGACAACTAGAAAGTTGTCACTACCATAGTTAACAACCACTATAACATTAGAATTAGTTGGTGATAACGTGTCACCATAAGGTTTCTTGACCTTACTACAAGCTAGTGAAAAACTGCTCTGGGTGGGCGTCCAGTGCCCCCTGTGGATTCAAAGAAAAGGATTTACCTGTTAAGTACCAAAATCCTATTTTCTTTTTCATCCACTCGGGGTCACTGGAGTACTCTTGGGATGTACCAAAGTTTCCCCCGTGGGCGGGAGAGCTGTTTGGCACCTGTAACCCTAGACGGCCAAAGCTAAAGGCTGATGCCGCAATTGTATTAACTTGTAAAAGCGCACAACCTGTGTACTGATGACCATGTAGCCGTACGGCAAAATTGCGTCGTAGAAGCTCCACGACCTGCTCAGAACCTGTGGAATGAGCTGAAACTGATGTAGGCGGTTGTAGCCTAGCACGAAGGTAAGCCTGACGTATGGTCAGTGTAAACCACCTGGCTAAGGTCTGTTTGGAAGCTGGCCAAACCAACCTGACTAGATCATAGAGAACAACAATATATCCGTTTTACGTACTGCTGATGTTCGGGCTACCTAAACGCGTAGTGCGCGTACCACAACCCAAGTAGCTGTTCCTGCAGTTCCTGATAATACTGGAACTACGATTGGTTGATTGAAGTGAAAACATGATACTACCTTTTGTAGAAAAACGGAATTCGTCTGAAATTCCGCTCTAACTCATGAAACATGAAAACGATGGCTTGCTAAACAAGGCACCCAATTGCGAAACACGCCTTGCCAAAGCTAAAGCTAGGAGAAACACTGTTTCCCAACTTAGAATCTAACCTCACCGAGTTATAAGGGTTCAACAGTTGAAGATTGTACAAAATCTAAACCCAGATTGAAGTTTCATGGCGCTATAGGCGGTATAAAAGGATGTAGGACCTTGCAGGAAAGAGTAACCTGTTGGCTAAAGGCCAAACGCTTGGAAAATAAATTGACAAGGCAGCGACTGGGGCCGGAATCAAAACTGCTGAATCTAGCAGAGACTGAATTGCGATTTGTAGAACCGCCTTTTTGTCTTCTGACACAGGCAGTCCTGTCTTGAAAAACCGCACTAGTGGGAGACAGTTAAACTCTATTTTGTAACCTTTTAACACTAAATTGCGGATCCACCCATTTGTGGATGTCTGGAACCATACCAAATGGAACGTCTGAAGGCGTGGCCCAACAACTGAAGATCCGAGATGGGCTGGGAGCCCATTATCTAACCTAGTCTATAATTATAGCAAAATGGAGCTTTGAGCTCATGATGTGCTTCCCTGAGGCAAATAAAAAACACTGAGGATCCTGGGAGTATGGAGGAGGGAAGAGGAGGGTTACACATTTAAATATTAAAATGTGCCTTCCCTGCTAATGCACCGTCCATATCCCAAGAGTACTCCAGTGACCCCTAGTGGATGAAAAAGAAATATGAATCTGGCACTGTGGGGACATATATGTATCTGGCACTGTGGAGGAATATATGTATCTGGCACTGTGGATGAATATATGTATCTGGCACTGTGGAGGAATATATGTATCTGGCACTGTGGAGGAATATATGTATCTGGCACTGTGGAGGAATATATGTATCTGGCACTGTGGAGAAATATATGTATCTGGCACTGTGGAGAAATATATGTATCTGGCACTGTGGAGGAATATATGTATCTGGCACTGTGGAGGAATATATGTATCTGGCACTGTGGAGGAATATATGTATCTGGCACTGTGGAGGAATATATGTATCTGGCACTGTGGAGGAATATATGTATCTGGCACTGCGGATGAATATATGTATCTGGCACTGCGGAGGAATATATGTATCTGGCACTGCGGAGGAATATATGTATCGGGCACTGTGGGGACATATATGTATTTGGCACTGTGGAGGCATATATGTATTTGGCACTGTGGAGGCATATATGTATTTGGCACTGTGGAGGCATATATGTATTTGGCACTGTGGAGGAATATATGTATCTGGGACTGTGGAGGAATATATGTATCTGGTACTGTGGGGACATATATGTATCTGGCACTGTGGGGACATATATGTATCTGGCACTGTGGAGGCATATATGTATTTGGCACTGTGGAGGCATATATGTATTTGGCACTGTGGAGGAATATATGTATCTGGCACTGTGGAGGAATATATGTATCTGGCACTGCGGAGGAATATATGTATCTGGCACTGCGGAGGAATATATGTATCTGGCACTGTGGAGGCATATATGTATTTGGCACTGTGGAGGCATATATGTATTTGCACTGTGGAGGCATATATGTATTTGGCACTGTGGAGGAATATATGTATTTGGCACTGTGGAGGAATATATGTATCTGGCACTGTGGAGGAATATATGTATCTGGCACTGCGGAGGAATATATGTATCTGGCACTGTGGGGACATATATGTATTTGGCACTGTGGAGGCATATATGTATTTGGCACTGTGGAGGAATATATGTATCTGGCACTGTGGAGGAATATATGTATCTGGCACTGTGGAGGAATATATGTATCTGGCACTGCGGAGGAATATATGTATCTGGCACTGCGGAGGAATATATGTATCTGGCACTGTGGAGGAATATATGTATCTGGCACTGTGGAGGAATATATGTATTTGGCACTGTGGAGGCATATATGTATTTGGCACTGTGGAGGAATATATGTATCTGGCACTGCGGAGGAATATATGTATCTGGCACTGTGGGGACATATATGTATTTGGCACTGTGGAGGAATATATGTATCTGGCACTGTGGGGACATATATGTATTTGGCACTGTGGAGGCATATATGTATTTGGCACTGTGGAGGAACCCATTTTTTTGTGTTTTTATATGTATGTGGCACTGTACAACATGGCTAAAATGGGGTTATGACACAGGGTCATACTCCTACAAACCGAAAGGTGTGCGCATAAAAATGGGGTGTGGCTTTGTGACAACTATGCCACGCCCCCATTTTTGCTTGCGCGCATGATATGGCTCTTACCTTTGACTACAGGTCTTTTCTGGCTCTTTGCCGCCCCTGCACTACACAGCTCTGCTGAAGCCGCGGCCGCACTGACAAATTTATAATAAGTGCTCTGGACTTGCCCCCCAGGCTGAAAGTTGCCAGCCAGCCCCTGGGGTCGACCTTTGTCCATGTGGGACGTCTGTAGCTACCAGGCTAATGACTGACGTACTTCCAGAGGAAGTGTTATTGTCTGACTTTATATCGTCTGATGCTGTCCATTCCATCTGCAGAGAATCAGATGTTGAAGGGATCTTGAATGGAACTGGGCATATTCTAGCATGCTGAATGCCAAGACCAGTAATCACATTGATGCATGTATGGATACTTTCCGACTGTGTAGTAATCCGTAAATTCTCACCTGTATTGTGGATATTTTGTCCAGGAGTAGAAACATTTTCTGAAGACTGGTATCCAATGCAGCCCCTAGGTGCGTCATCCATTGGGATGGGACTAGGGAGGACTTTGCCCAATATATGAGCCAGCCGTGACCCTGTAGGCAGACTATTGTCATTTGTAAAATGGAGGGTTTCCTGGGATTGAGCCAGGATTAGCAGGTCATCCAGGTATGGGAAAATCCTTATGCCCTGACGACAAAGGTGGGCTGCCATCACCACCATCATTTTATTGAACACCCATGGATCTGTAGCCAGTCCGAAGGGTATTGCCTGAAACCGAAAATGTTGCTGGAGGATAGCACTGATGGGAAGGGGCTATTGGTACATGTAGGTAAGCATCTTGAATGTCCAGGGACACCATGAAATCCCCCGATCCATTGCTAGGATAATGGTCTGTAATGTTTCCATATGAAACCCAGGCAAATATATTTGTTCAGAGCTTTGAGATTGAGAATGGGCCAATGGGACCCATCTGGCTTCTGAACCAGGAATAGGATAGAGTAGAAACCCAGTCCTCGTTGTGCTGAGAGAAGTGGTACTATCACTCCTGATAAGAAGGGACCTCCTACTGCGTAATTGTGCAACACTGGGCACAGAGACCCTCATAGTCCGGAGCCTGAGGAGAAAGTACAGTGGTAAAAGTCCTGCAGTTATGCCACACATGAGCGCCCACCTCCCTGGGTGCTTTGCTCTTGGAAGACATGGTACAGAATTCTAAGGAAGTCCCCACACACAAAATTAAGCAACAGTGGTCTGCAATCAAGGGATTGCTAACGCACCACAAATATAGAAATAATAGGATTTTGGTAATTACCAGGTAAATCCTTTTCTTTGAATCCATAGGGGGCACTGGAGTACTCTTGGGATATGGACGGCTTAGCAGAAACAAAGGCACTGAATATTTAAATTTAGAACTCTCCACCCCTCCATATCCCCGAGTACCTCAGTGTAGTATCTCAGTGTTTTTTACTGAGCCGAACAGGAACTATAGAGAGGTTGACAATGGAGAATTCCTATAACATAACGGACAACAACAAAGTTGACAATAACGTTACTGACAACGAAACAGTTGACACCATAACCGATAGAACCTTATAATTGAACCAGTCGGTGAAAATGTGTTACCATAAGATCCCCTGAGCTTAATACAACCCAGGTAAAACTGCTCTGGGTGGGCGTCCAGTGCCCCCTATGGATTCAAAGAAAAGGATTTACCTGGTAAGTACCAAAATCCTATTTTCTTTTTCATCCACTAGGGGTCACTGGAGTACTCTTGGGACGTACCAAAGCTTCCCCCGTGGGCGGGAGAGCTGTTTGACACCTGTAACACTAGGCGGCCAAAGCTAGATGCTGATGCCGCAAACGTATCAAACTTGTAAAAGCGCACAAACGTGTGCACTGAAGACCATGTAGCCGCACGGTCAAGCTGTGTCGTAGAAGCTCCACGACCAGCTGGCCATGACGTTCCCACAGAACCTGTGGGATGAGCTATTACTGATGTAGGCGACTGTAACTTAGCCTTAAGGTAAGCCTGACGTATAGTCAGTTTTATCCATCTGGATAAGGTCTGCTGAGAAGCTGGCCAACCCCACTTGGCAGCATCATAGAGAACAAACAACGTATCCGTATTATGAACTGTAGACGTTCGGGACATAAAAACGCGTAATGCGCGTACCACATTCAGAATTCTAGAATGTACTGTCAACACAGGAACGACTATTGGTTGATTGATGTGAAAAGATGACACTAGCTTTGGTAAGAAATCGGAAATCGTCCGAAGTTACGCTCTGTCATCAGGAAACACCAAATACGGTGGCTTGCAAGACAAGGCACCCAAATTTGAAAAACGCCTTGCCGAAGCTAAGGCTAGAAGAAAAAACGTTTTCCAAGTCAGAAACTTAATATCCACTTGCTGTAAGGGTTCAAAATATGAAGACTGTAAGAAATCTGAACCCAAATTCAAGTCCCATGGCGCTGTAGGTGGGATAAATGGAGGCTGTACTCTGAGGACACCTTGCAGAAAAATGTGTACTGACGGCAATAGAGCCAATCGTCTTTGAAAATAAATTGACAACACAGATACCTGCACCTTCAGTGTAGATAAACGCAGTCCTCCATCCAACCCCGTCTGTAAAAATAACAGAATACGGGTAACTTGAAAAATGATGTCGGAAACTTCCGAGCTTCACACCAACCTCTATAGGCACGCCAAATTCTGTAATAATGAGCTGCCGTAACCGGCTTCCTAGCTCGTAACATGGTTGGTATAACCGATACTGTAATGCCCTCTCTTTCTTCTGAAGAGGGCGGTCTCAACAACCACCTCGTCAACCGCAGCCGCGCTAAATAGGGGTAAAGAACGGCCCCTGTTGTAACGGGTTGGACGTAGTATGAGCGGCCAAGGATCGTCTGCGAGTAGTCCTCGGAGATTCGAGAACCAAACTCTCCAAGACCCATGAGATATCACTTGTATGACTGTGACGGACTCTCTTATGACCCGTTTTAGCAACGGAGAGAACAGCGGAAAATGGTGGAAACAGATACACGAGGCTGTACGGCCACGCGATTGTGAGAGCATCCACCGCCACTGCCCTTGGGAACTGTCGTCTGGACACATACTGGGCGTTTGTAATTGTGGCGAGATGCCATCATGTCCACCTGAGGGTAACCCCACCTGTGGACCAACCTGTGAAACACCTCTGGATTTAATGCCCAGTCTCCTGGATGAAAATCCCGACGGCTGAGATCATCTGTCTAACAGATGTCCACTCCCGGAATGAACCCAGTCTACAATATCACCTTGTGGTATTCTGGGCAATTGAGGATTCGAGCTACTTCCCGCATTGCCATGCGGCTTCTCGTTCCTCCCTGGTTGTTGTGTATGCGACTGCCGTCGCGTTGTGTGACTGGCCTTGGACAGTCTGAGAGCGAAGCATGTAGTGCATAGTAAATTGCACGGAGTTCCAGGACCTTTATAGACAGCAATCTGTCGTGATCCTGTCAAAGTCAGAAAAATATCTCTATGCACACTGCCATATTTGCACCTCATTCAGGTCCGCGCTGCGCATGCGTGCGCTCTCCTGTGAGTGCGCATACCCGCTGTTGCGTGCACCCGCTGGTGCTCGGTATGCGTATTTACGGTAAAGTTTGTGTAGTCGTAGCGTGCGACTCAATCGTTACATATTTTCACTAATAAGGTATTTTATAGATCATGGTCCCTTTGATAGATTCTGAAAGTTTGGTTAACATAGCATGTTCCTGAACGGAGAGATTCCTCTTTGTATTGTACGAAGGGTCTAACAGGGGTCATACAGTAGTGTTTGGTACCCATCGGAAGAGTATTTAAATAGCAATATTCCGGTGTTGGTTTGGAGCGGATTAATCGCTCGTGCGAATAGTTATGGACATAAGAAGTTTATGTCCATTTACTATTATTTGTTCTTACTTAGTCATGCGGCGGGAAACCCAGTATCCCACCCACCTGAACAGTTGGAAACAGTCACAGCCCACCTGTATGAATCAACCTATGACCTTTTGTTATAATGCGAAGCCGAATTCCTGTGTCCAATGGACAATGAGATTGTAGGGACCATTGAATTGTATTGTGTGTGGGGCATAAATAGGCAGGCCGACCATATCCAGATTCACTCTCATCAACGGTTCTCATTGCTGATAATCGGGAGCTGGATATCGAGGCGCATGCGATCGTTCCCCTTGTGCGTAAGTTTTCTCCGTAATCATATTGTCTTACTGTGAGCCATCTCTCTCTCTCTCTACTCTTTCTCTCGTATTTTCCTTTAATTGTATTGTATTGTATTTCCAGTGTAGTTATCTGGTTAGTTGGTTTATGTTATATTGTAGTGTATCATTTGTACTGTGATTCCTTTTGCAAGTATAATAGTTAAAATACATATAATAGGTTTTGGACCCTAAGCCCAGGTATCTGTGTATTCTTTATAGTGTTAAGTATTCTCTGAGCATCGGTGACGCTCAAGCAGCTTTGTAGTTAATCAGGTTACACCAGGTTGCACTTACACTCTGTCTCTACACTAAGGTATACTGTGTATCTCATTGTTAAAGGTATAGATATAAAGGTTTAAACGTTGTAAGCGTCTGCACCGCTGGTGATCTCCTCGTGGTCCCGAGCGTACGCTACGCTATAGCGAATCATTACGTTAGTCGGCAGCCAATAGCGTGCCTGCCTGTGATCACTGGGCCGTAAGCGAACGTGACGCTTGAGCGTCTCGACTACGGTTGAGCGATCGCTACACAACTTGCGTACCCTTACGGTACTTCTTACGTAGATAGCGTACAGTGTTCTTAGACCTCTTAAAGTGTTTTATATACGATAAATATTTAGCTTTATCAATTGGCGGCTCGCCCGTCCTTCACATATCTGCACTAGGTAGATCAGCAGACATTATCCCTCAGCAAAGGGCGGGAGGTTGTATCCCTCGTAGTGCTGACAGGATAAGCGTCTGCTTCGCTTAAGTAAAGAGTGCTGAAGGAATCCGGGAACCGGAGGTAAGAACAAAACGCTAGTGCCTTTTAAAACTGTTTATTTTTCTGTCTTGCGTACACACGCACGCACACATATATATATATCTGCATTTCTTTTTCTTTTTCATTTTTCGTATATCACTCTCCTGTCTGCCAGTTTTATAGTTGATAAAAGTGCTAAAAGAGAGTTGCCGTTATTTCATAGTTTAAGAATAGATAACATAGTTAAAGGATAGACAAACACACAGTTTTGCCTGGGAGATAAGGCGAAGTCAGTGTGTTGTGTGGTAGATGATCAAGGATCATCTACATTGATAAAAGTATAAATTGTGTTACGGTGGATCTTTGCTTTGCGTATACGTGTCTATAACAAAGACTTGCGTACGCAATCCAAAGGCCGACGCACGCAGCGTATATTACGCAACGGAGCGTCCGGTTACGCCCACGTAGCTCAAGTCACGATAAGTTGATTTTTAACGCAAAGCGATAAATAACGCAAAGCGATAAATAACGCGAGGCGAGAAATAACGCAAGTCTATTTTTGGGTGTCCGAAATTTAATTAACAGATCCTGCTCCTAATTGGTAACACACCTGATCTAAAGAAAAATTTCTGCGCAGAAATAGAAATAGAAACAAAAGTGTACATGTGATGAGTGAGTGTTTTTACAATTTTTAAAGGTTGAACCACAAGAAAAGTCGAGTACTCGTGAGGTACATGCGTGTAAGTGACGTGCACGGTGGCTAGGGAGGCATCCCTGGTTAAATATACAATTTTGAGCATTAGAGTATAGCAGACCAGGAGGTCATACTGTAACAAGACCAGGAGGTCGTACTGTAACAAGACCAGGAGGTCATAGCAGACCAGGAGTTCCAGGTACAGCCGACAAGGAAGTCCGCTATACAGTTCACAGGCACAACACCGAAAAGGGTTGGTGCAACACCCATATAGGCCATATAAGCTCTGGCTGAAGGAATTCGCAGCCGTAATTTTCGATTCCATTGGTCTTTCCGTACATAAGCTTAGTTGTTTGTGTACTGAACGATTGGACCGCACGTAATTGTGTACACTAGTTAGTAATCTGACCTAATACCATTAGAGTAAAGGGGTCACAAACGCTATTTGTACACTCTAACGTGATTTGTGTAATTTTTTTTATTTTAAGGGAAGTTTGCTGCTCACTCAGGAACTATCCAGCAACCAATAGTTACTGGAAAGAGTAAGTGTTCTTCGGATAACCCTCGCAGGTTCCAGTAAATAGAGGTTCAGGTCGCAGGGGCCCTAGGTCGAGTACGCCAGCACCATATCGGTGTGATCAGGTCGTATTGGTCGGCGTGGGCGAGTGAGTGGGGTACTCGGTAAACCGCCACCGTCAGCCTATTGTGGACATTTGGTTTTGCGTAAGGGTTGGCTAAATAAAGCAACACTTTCGAACTATGGGGGCCACTTGTTCAGGTAGGGGGCGATCAACCTCGGTTCGGGTTGATTCAGTGGTCCGACCAATTGGGTCGGCCAGGTATATAATGTGTGAGAAATACGGAAGTCACACAGAAACTTTATGTGATGAATGGGAGAGAATGACTGTACATGACGGGGAGAAATTCCCAAGAGTAGGGAGCTTCAGCTCAGAAGTGTTACAAATTTAAGGAGGAGGATATGTCTCATAAAATCAACAAAGAGACGAATCCAGCATTATGATTATTTACAGTTGTGGCAACAGGAAGGTGAGATACAGAGAGGTTTGGCTCAGGCGGCGGGATCTGGCTCTAACAGAAAACTGATTGCCACGGCCCCACCGCCACCATATATATCAGGAGAGAAGTTGATTGCGGAGAAAGACGCACTAAGGTGTAACACAAAATCACTTAGTAACTGTGTAAATGTTAATGATAATGTTAACCCATTAACCCATGCAAGTATTAACCCGTGCAAGTTGTACCCTGTTTTGAACTTTCCTCAGGAGTGTGATCAAGAGGACGAATCGGCAACGATTTCAGCGCTCTCTCTAGCAGCCACCATAGCAGAGACCACAGTAGGCACAGCTCCACCCACGAGATTAGTAAAGGCCCCTAGCGGAGGGATAGGTGAGGTCGTATCAACTGGTAAGTACGGCACCATGCATTATGCTGAAACTATTTCACCACAGCCTGTAGAATCTACACAGAATGAGGTTGTTAGAATTACACCTGTTAGAGTAATAGCAGTGCCAAATGGGAAAACAGACACATCAGGAGCCACTCCCATTAGGAACATTGCTATGTACACCCCATTTTCCCGAATGGAATTAAGGACCATAGTGTCTGAATTTCCTGACCCTAGAAAAGATTTAGTTGCCAGTCAAAAATACATCAGAGACTTAGGTAACACTGTAGAGCCCAACAATAAAGACTGGCAGATATTGCTGAGAGCATGTTTACCCTCAAATGTCGACGCAACTCAATTTTTAGCTGATTGCGGACTAGATCATGATGTACCTCTTACAGATGTGTACAACCAAGATAATGTGAAAAGAATAAACTTGCAGCTAAAAGAGTATTTCCCAGCAGTAGCTAAATGGAATAAGATATTCTCCATTAAACAGAAGGAGTCAGAGACAGCTGCAGAGTATTTTCACAGAGCATTATTAGAAATGGCAAAATACACAGGCATAGAGGACATTAAAACAGACACAAACCATCGGGAAGTAGCAGTATCGGTACTGATGGATGGTTTAAAAGAGTCATTGAAGACTAGGGTACAGACCACACAACCATGTTGGCGAGGTCTGTCTGTGGCTACTTTGAGAGAGGCTGCTATTGATCACGATAGAAACATCACCAGACACAGGGAACAACAAGGTGATAAATTAATGTCAGTAAGTATACAGGCTCTGACCACAAGGCAGCCTTTGTTTGTATCACCAAATCCTGTGGGTAAGTCAAGTATGGTTACTTGTTATTCTTGTCACAAACAGGGACACATGGCACGAGATTGTAGAGTAAAGAATCCACGAAACTCATACCAACCCCCTAGACAACGACACGACACACGACATTGGGATCGGGGTCCACAGAAACGGAGTTATGAGCCACATACAGGGGAAACAAAAAGATATCCCCCGAACAGAGGCTGGCATGCCTCTGGTAGTTCCCAGCTAACTCCCTCACAAGTAGTTGCTGCCAGCGGGATTCAGGAAGGTCACCATACCCAATAGGGGTGTGGCCATACCTGTAATCTGCAGCCAGTAAAATTAATTGCCAACCTTGGAAGTGAACCCGAGATCGCAATTAATGTAGCTGGTAAAACTTTAAACTTTCTTGTAGACACAGGGGCGGCCAAGTCAGTGATAAATTCGACAGTGGGCATGAGAACCACTGGTAGGACAATTCCAGCCATGGGAGTAACAGGAGTAGTCCAGCACTACCCTGTTAGCAAACCAGCCGAGATTACAATAGGGCCTTTGCATACCAAGCATTCCTTTTTGCTGGCTGCATCGGCACCAACCAATCTCCTGGGAAGAGACTTACTGTGTAAAATGGGGTGCGTCATTTATTGTACTCCTGAAGGTGTATTCTTGGACATACCTGAGAAACACGCTCAGGAAGTGCGAGACATGTTAGACTCCCCATCAAAATTAATGTCACATACCATTATGACAAATAGGAATCCATCCCAAATAGAAGAGATGACATCTCAGATACCAGAGTCACTTTGGACAAAAGACGGACAAGACACTGGATTAATGGCAAACGTAGCTCCAGTAGTTGTACAAGTAAAAGATGGTAGGATAGCTCCAAAAATCCCACAGTACCCTCTGAAGCCAGAGGTGGAATTAGGAGTTTACCCAGTAATAGAGCGCTTGCTACAACAGGGCATTCTGGTAAGAACGTCCAGCACTGCTAATAGTCCCATCTTCCCTGTGAAAAAGAGTGGGGGGAGGGGTTACAGACTAGTGCAGGATCTAAGGGGGATTAACAAAATAGTTGAGAGTCAGTTCCCCGTAGTGCCAAATCCAGCTGTCATCCTAATGCAAATCCCTCCCACTGCCAAATTTTTCACTGTTATTGACCTCTGCTCCGCTTTCTTTTCGGTACCTCTGCACCCTGACAGCCAATATTTGTTTGCATTTACAATTTATTGTTTGCAATACACGTGGACTCGATTACCCCAAGGTTTCATAGATAGTCCAAGTATATTTTCTCAGGCTTTGCATGATTGTTTACAGTCTTTCCAACCAGACAGTGGATCAGTATTGATACAGTATGTGGACGATTTACTGCTGTGTTCAGATTCACTGGAAGCATCTCTGAAGGATAAGAAACAGCTCCTGTTTCATCTTTCAGACACAGGACACAAGGTGTCCAAATACAAGTTACAATTATGCCAAACTAAGGTAAAATATTTGGGACACTGTCTAACACAAGGACTGAGACACCTGACCGCTGATAGAATCCAAGCAATTAGAGACATGACTCTGCCACAAACCCAGCAACAGATCAGAACGTTTTTAGGAATGTGTGGGTATTGCCGTAATTGGATCCCAGGGTTTTCCATTTTGGCGTTACCTTTGCAGGAAATGGTCTCCTCAAACAAACCTGATAGGATTTCGCATACAGACGAGTCCGAAACAGCATTTGAGAGACTCAAACAGTGCCTAACGCAGGTACCAGCACTAGGTATGCCAGACTATGGGAAACCCTTTGAACTATACGGAACAGAAAGTGCTGGTTGCGCGGCAGGTGTACTAACCCAAAAACACGGTGATGCCAGTAGGCCAGTTGCATACTACAGCGCTCAGCTAGACACGGTAGCGCGATCCCTCCCCACATGCTTGCGAAGCGTTGCTGCGATAGCATTGCTAGTGACAAAAAGCGAAGATGTCGTGCTAGGCCACAACCTCACAATCCATACGCCACATGCAGTATCAGCCTTATTGAATTCTGCCCAAACCAGACACGTCTCATCAGCGAGGTTTACAAGATGGGAATTGGCACTAATGGCCCCCGTAAACATCACCATAAGGAGATGCAGTGCATTAAATCCTGCAACGTATCTCCCAGGTGTGCCTGGTCAGGCACAAAGGGTGGAAGGTGAGAGTGATGGGGAAGGAAGATTTAATATAAAGGAAGATACACATGATTGTATGGAATATTTGACCCAAAATTTTACCGCAAGGCCTGACATCAGTGACAACCCACTGGAAGATGCAGAACTCACGTTCTACACGGACGGTAGTTGTCATAGACAGTCAGACTCGGGAGACTTGTGTACTGGATACGCAGTCATAGATGACCAAGACACCATAGAAGCGGAACCGCTAGGCCCACCTCACTCAGCCCAGGTTGCTGAACTGGTCGCCCTAACCAGAGCATGTGAATTGGCTAAGGGTAAGTCAGCCAATATCTACACCGATTCTAGATACGCATTCGGGGTAGTCCATGATTTCGGAGCCCTATGGCGTCTCAGAAATTTCATGACGGCCGCTGGTACACCGGTAGCGCATGCAACTCACATAAAAAGGCTTCTAACAGCGATACAGGAACCCGACAGAGTGGCTGTTATCAAATGTAAAGCACACACATATAGCCAAGACCCGGTATCACTTGGTAACAGCCGAGCAGACGAAGCTGCTAAGTTAGCAGCTGCTACCCCCATACAGACAGACACCACACAATTGATGGTATTTAATACCATTAACACACAGAAGTTGTGTGAAATGCAAAATTTGTGTTCCACACAGGAAAAGGCAGTCTGGAAGGCAAAGGGATGTGGCCAGGAGTCCTCAGGACTCTGGACGGATGGACATGGTAAACCAGTGGCCCCCAGAGCATATCTTCCATGTCTGGCTGAAGCAGCTCACGGGCTGACTCATCTAGGCAAGGAGGGTATGTGCAAATTGGTGAGAGCATATTGGTGCGCCCCAGGATTCTCCTCTCATGCGAGTAAAAGAGCAATGTCATGCCTTACCTGTTTGAGAAAGAATATTGGAAAGGCAATACCTACAGAACCATCCCATATCCCACCTGCCGGCGGCCCTTTCCAGGTAATACAAATTGACTTTATACAATTACCCCCTTGTCGGAATTTGAAATATGTACTTGTTTGTATAGATGTTTTCTCAAATTGGGTCGAAGCATTTCCTGCGGCTACAAATACCGCTATGTTTACTGCTAAGAAAATTGTGCAGGAATTTGTATGTAGATATGGTATCCCTAGAATAATCGAAAGTGATAGGGGTACCCATTTTACAGGTGATGTCTTTCAAGGAATGTGTAAGTTGATGGGAATTGATAGCAAGCTGCACACTCCGTACCGTCCACAGGCGAGTGCGAAGGTCGAAAGAGTGAACAGCACTATTAAAAATAAATTGAGTAAAGTGATGGCAGAGACAGGATTGACATGGCCAGAAGCTTTACCCATTGTATTGTACAGTATCAGAACCACTCCCAGGTCCCCTCTTAATCTGTCTCCCTTTGAAATCTTGTTTGGTCGACAACCGCATGTTATGATTAACCCTCAGGATGATTTGAAATGTAACAATGAAGTAACTGTAAAGTACTTGATTAACATGAGTAAACAGTTAAGGAATCAAAATGATAATCTGAAGTTGGTGATTCCTGATCTACCTGATAGTAATTGTCATGACATTGAACCTGGGGATTATGTAATGATACGGAATTTTCTACGCTCAGGTTGCCTTATTGACAGATGGGAAGGACCATACCAGGTCTTATTGACTAGCACTACAGCATTGAAGGTTGCTGAGAGAGAGACTTGGGTCCATTCATCCCACTGCAAGAAGGTTGCTGATCCAGAGAAGTCCCGTGATAAGGAACAGACGGTAGAGATTGTATCACTGGAGTGTCTGTTCCAGGAGGACTGAGGCGGCACCTGAGCCTTGAAGACCGAGAGCTGTTGTCGACTCCCCACTCCCTTTTATTATTTTCCTCCACTTCCCATCCCCTCTCCCTCAAATTTCTTTTTCCTCCTTCTCATTCTTCTCCGTTTCCTCCTATAAGATGGACTTGCCCCAAGAGACTGTGATCCGGATTTTCCTGTTGACCATGATGTTGACCAGAGCAGTCTGTTCCGGCGAGAGTACCATGGAGGTCGATAGAGGTTCTGGAATGGGTTCTGATGATAAAGATGGAGGCGTAGTTTTCCAAGATCAACCTAACCAACAAGCAAAGGCGAGTATCAGAAAACGATCCGATAGCATTGACCATAGAAGGAATTGTGACGGATTGTTAGCTGAGGAAAACTGTATCTGTAGGCTCTGTAACAATGTCATTGAAGATGGGTGCATTAAGAAATGCCAATCCAGTTTTAATATCCATATGGACCGGCATCCATTGAGTGACTATCACTCCTTAGTGGGTAATGTGTTAAACAAAACAGATTGTTGGGTATGCTCTCAAGTACCTCAAGGTCATAGCAAATCAGGGCTAGTGCCATTTCCTTTAACGATAGAGGAGGTACTTGAGTTAAATGGTGGGAGACCGGTGGACAGGAGGTTTAATATCTCCAGCCCTCCTAGTTTGAAGCTCCACCAATACCATGTGGATAGGTCCCTATTATGTTTCAACATCTCCAATCCCAGAAAGCCGGGAAATTGGGAAGTGTCATGGAGTAACCACACCATGACCTTTTCGCATAGAGCAGATAGAATGCCTACAGATACAGAGCTTGTACGCCACATAGCCAGTAGAGGAAAATCTTTCCGGTATAGGTACACCTTAGGAAATAGGATTACGAGAGTTGGAGAAGTATCACCAGGATACTGTGCACATATCATACAACCTGATACGTGTATTAAGCAGATGGAAGAATTAGGGTTAGGAGAGTTCACCTGGAAGGTGTGTAATATGGTTATGTCCTTCTCCGTCCCATATGTTCTCCCCGATGATGCATATTTCATATGCGGGAGAAAGGCGTACAAGTGGCTTGCCCCAAACTCTGAAGGATTGTGTTATATTGGAAAAGTATTGCCTGAAGTAATGACTGTAACACATGATAAAATGAAAGACATACATCGTGGTGCCCAAGCTCCTTATACTCACACCCATTACGAGCACGTTGTTAAAAGGCACCTGATAGAGAAGACAGAGCATCCGGCCTCTGATCTGATAAGTGAATCCACTGGGATTCAATTCTTAATCGCGTTAGATTTCACCCGCACCGCTAGAGGAGTGCTAAATTATAAATACATATCGGCGCTCGCAAATTTGTTAGATAATATCACTGAAATGTATGATGACACGTTTAGATATACTGGAAGGGAACTTCAAGCTTATAAAACAGAACTGGTGCAGCATAGAATGGTTCTTAATTACCTCACAGCAGTGACAGGCGGATATTGTGTTACATTAGCAACACAGTACGGCGTGAAGTGTTGCACGTATATCACGAATAGCACCGAGGATCCGGTCGAGGTCATAGACCAAAAGATGGACGATATTCTCCAATTGAAGTGGGAATTTCGCCGAAAACACAATCTCACTCTTGCTGCTGTAGGTAATGAGCTGACTGGTTGGGTGTCATGGTTGAACCCGCGAAATTGGTTCTCCGGTTTGGGAGACTGGGCTCAAGGAGTCATAATGGATGTTGGGAAGTTTCTCCTATGTATCTTAGGTGTTGTCATATCGATTGGATTGATATTTAGATGCGGTCAGGCTTTAATGAAGTGCAAACATCGTACCAGGGTAATGAGTTTGAGGAGTGAGGAAACTGTAATTAACCTGGATTTGATTTATGACCCAATGATAGAAACAATGATGTAATGAAAATGCGATTATACGGTCCGTTTCTTTCACCTGTTTTTCTGCTTTTCTCCAAGATAAAAAGACCCCCTTGGACGAGGAAGTTGACGAGACGCTATACAGACAACGGATTGACCAAAGAAGAAGTTTTGACCACTGTAGATACGGACATTTGATGAACTTTGCCATGGATCCCCAGTTTCCCTAGAATTCTTAAACTTACGCTAGCCCAACATTTTTTGTAAATCTAATGGCATTGACAAAGCTTTTTGCTCACACCTAATGGGCAACACAGCGCAAAGAAGACGACTTTCAACTGATACCGAACAAAACTTCAACCGACAGATGTACATTAACCTGACATAGAATACCACCGTATTTACCGTAATTATGTCTTTTCTTCATTTCTACAACCCTCAGGTAATGACACACATAGTATAGGGAATACAGGCACAGATATCAGCAATCACATATTCCCGCATTCATGTATCATCAACTAAAATGTGCTCCCCATTTTGTTCAAAATCCGAAAAGAGCTCGGTAAAGTTTGACAGCCCATCCACAGACCCGTACCACGGGATAAGAAGGAATTCAAATGTATACTTCGCAATACCTCGAAGCTTGATTTACAACACGTACGGCACGATGATACATGACCCCCCAAACATGGACTCATACACACATGCTTCTGCTATCTCACTAGGTCATACCCTCTTCACACCTACTCCTCTCTCCTCCCTTACCCAACCATGGAAATGAATTAACCCCTGACATATATTTTTCTCCTTTTGAAATGTTTTAGAAGGTGGCAGTTATTACTGACTGCCAAAGGGTGGACTGTCAAAGTCAGAAAAATATCTCTATGCACACTGCCATATTTGCACCTCATTCAGGTCCGCGCTGCGCATGCGTGCGCTCTCCTGTGAGTGCGCATACCCGCTGTTGCGTGCACCCGCTGGTGCTCGGTATGCGTATTTACGGTAAAGTTTGTGTAGTCGTAGCGTGCGACTCAATCGTTACATATTTTCACTAATAAGGTATTTTATAGATCATGGTCCCTTTGATAGATTCTGAAAGTTTGGTTAACATAGCATGTTCCTGAACGGAGAGATTCCTCTTTGTATTGTACGAAGGGTCTAACAGGGGTCATACAGTAGTGTTTGGTACCCATCGGAAGAGTATTTAAATAGCAATATTCCGGTGTTGGTTTGGAGCGGATTAATCGCTCGTGCGAATAGTTATGGACATAAGAAGTTTATGTCCATTTACTATTATTTGTTCTTACTTAGTCATGCGGCGGGAAACCCAGTATCCCACCCACCTGAACAGTTGGAAACAGTCACAGCCCACCTGTATGAATCAACCTATGACCTTTTGTTATAATGCGAAGCCGAATTCCTGTGTCCAATGGACAATGAGATTGTAGGGACCATTGAATTGTATTGTGTGTGGGGCATAAATAGGCAGGCCGACCATATCCAGATTCACTCTCATCAACGGTTCTCATTGCTGATAATCGGGAGCTGGATATCGAGGCGCATGCGATCGTTCCCCTTGTGCGTAAGTTTTCTCCGTAATCATATTGTCTTACTGTGAGCCATCTCTCTCTCTCTCTACTCTTTCTCTCGTATTTTCCTTTAATTGTATTGTATTGTATTTCCAGTGTAGTTATCTGGTTAGTTGGTTTATGTTATATTGTAGTGTATCATTTGTACTGTGATTCCTTTTGCAAGTATAATAGTTAAAATACATATAATAGGTTTTGGACCCTAAGCCCAGGTATCTGTGTATTCTTTATAGTGTTAAGTATTCTCTGAGCATCGGTGACGCTCAAGCAGCTTTGTAGTTAATCAGGTTACACCAGGTTGCACTTACACTCTGTCTCTACACTAAGGTATACTGTGTATCTCATTGTTAAAGGTATAGATATAAAGGTTTAAACGTTGTAAGCGTCTGCACCGCTGGTGATCTCCTCGTGGTCCCGAGCGTACGCTACGCTATAGCGAATCATTACGTTAGTCGGCAGCCAATAGCGTGCCTGCCTGTGATCACTGGGCCGTAAGCGAACGTGACGCTTGAGCGTCTCGACTACGGTTGAGCGATCGCTACACAACTTGCGTACCCTTACGGTACTTCTTACGTAGATAGCGTACAGTGTTCTTAGACCTCTTAAAGTGTTTTATATACGATAAATATTTAGCTTTATCAATCCGTTTAGAAACCCTGTCGCTGACCATTTTAAACTACAACTCCCCAACCTCTGAGACTCTCGCCCAGAGTAGAGACACCCTCGCCCCCCTGTGGGATACGCGAGTGAAAACCTCCGAACTGAAGCGCTTCGAAAGCCCATCATTGTTCCTAATAGGCGAATACACCAATGTACCGATAGTGTGCGTGGCTTGAGCACTAATTGTACCAGATGGCGTATAATCTGTTCTTTCTGGTGTAGTAGGTAAATTCTTTGATTTACCGTATCTGGAATCATACCTAGGAATTGAAGTCGTTGAGACGGAATTAGATGCGATTGTTTTTGAACTTGACACTGCAACCGTGGTGTACGTTAGCAGCGCAAGTCGGAGGAGCATCTGTTGAGACGGAGCTCTTATGAGCAGATCGTCTAAGTATGGAACGATTGTCACTGCCAGGGATCTGAGATGAGCTATCATCACAAACATCACTTTGGTGAATACCCGAGGCGCTGACAAGAGGCCAAACGGTAGAACCTGAAACGGTTAATGGTTGTGGCGTATTGCAAAACGCAAGAACCTGTGATGAGGTGACCAAACCGGAATGTGTAATTACGCATCCTGGAGATCAAACACAATCATGCAATCTTGTGGCTCCAAATATGCAAATACTAACCGCAGAAAATCCATCTTCAATCTGTAGTAAGTGACTTGCTGATTGAGACTGCGACGGAGCCCTCCGGCTTCGGTACCACAAACAGACGGGAATAATAACCCTGACTTTGTTGGTGTACCAGGCCTGGAAATAAAAACAGCTGAAACCAGCAGAGACTGAATGGCAACCTGCCAAAACGCCTTATTTCGTCCGACAGAGGCAGTCCTGTCTTTTAATCCTAAATAGCGGATACATCCATGAGTGGATGGCTGGAAACCCGGCAAATGTAACGTGTAAAGGCGCACTCCCACAATTGGAAATTCGAGATGGGCTGAGAGCCCGTCAAGCCACTGGCTTGTTGTGACTTTAGCGCCCTGGCGTTACAAGGCGTGACTGTTTTTGTACCACAGCCTTGAAAAGACTGAAGTCTAAAGGCTTTAAACGCCGGACCAGAGTATTTCTGGCTTGATACCGGAGGAGGCCATTTTGTCAAATTTAGGACCAAACAACTTCTGGCCTTGTCGTGCTGAAACTAGCGACGATGAAAAACGAGAAGCAAGGTAACAGGCGGCAGCAGACGCTGTACCGAGATACTCAGCAGCTTCTCATTAACGATAAGTATAACGTGATCGTCATTGTTTCCATACACAGAGCGCCCTAGTGACCCAAATGTATCTTGGGTCTTTATAAGGTTTGACACAGACGAATTCACCAATGGCGAATTCTCCAATTTAGATGTCACTGTGTGGAAACGGGTAAATAGCCTTAAATCTTAGTAAGATATCCTAAATAAGAAAACCATTGAAGATCTGTCGTTTAGTAAATACAACGGATTACATGTTAGAGGCTCCTTATTCTCTGTAAATTGAGATGTTAGAGCCTCCTTATTCTCTGTAAATTTCAGAGACTGACTCACTGGCCATTAGCAATGTATGGTTGTAAAAACCCGCACTATCTGACTGTCTAATGTGCCCTCCTCACTCGTATTTAGCGCTGTGAGGTTTGACATAGAATTGTCAGGACTGCAACATAGAAGAAATGTTTAAATTATAAGACCAGTTAAATTAACACCCTGGTATCCAAAGTGAAATTGGACTGAGACTCCTCCGTTCAAGCTGGCGGAGTAACTTCCGAGACTCCGATCTTACCGCTCCTGTCGAGCGGAGTCAATTTGAATTGCCAATGCTTAACATAGGATCTGGGAATGAACCGGCTTCCGGAGTGGAAACCTACAAAACATACTGAACATGTGGTAGATTTATGTCCAGACTTTTGTTTAAAAGTATTTTTAGTCTGTGCTGGAGCCTTACTCCTTATGCCGACAGACAACACAATAGCCAAAGGACAGACACTTGCACGACTCAGTAAAATTATTACTTAAGGTGTGTAATATATATCTATTTATGGCCGAAATGCAGTTCACATGGCCAGCCTATGTGAAACCTGAACCAAACTTCCCACTAACACCCCTGCGCCTCCGGTGGAGTAGTGATGTAGGGCAGGAATGTTCTGGAATTACAAACTGGAAGAAACAGGAAGCATAGTTAAAATGGCCCCCATGCCATGCTTACACTGATAATCACAGTTACAATTGCTACAGTGTTAATATAGGCTGAATAGCCTATTATACAGTGCTAATGACAGGCAGGTTACAATACATGCTGTAGTGTTAATATAGGCTCAATAGCCTATTATACAGTGATAATCACAGGCAGACCACAATACATGGATCCAGTATTAATATAGGCTCACTAGCCTATCATACATTAACTCTGCCTGCTGTTTATATATGTATGGCAGCCCTTTACATTCCCTTGCCGCTGTAATCAGCCAGATTCCCCCCCCCCCCACCCTTCCCCCTGTACTCCCTGTAGCGCTGTGTCTCAGCGGGGAGCGCCGGGAAGTTGCAGGGAGGCGAGGGACACTTCTTGCCGAGCAGCGGAGGTCGGCTGGCCGGAGCGGCGCGTAGCGGCTTCCGGCGTCGCTAGCCGAGCTGCGGCGGTTCTCCCCCTCTCAGCGATGGCACCATGACGGAGCGTCTGGGCGGGCGGACGGTGCTGGGGCGGCAGGACGGAGCGGCTGAGCGGCCGGACGGAGCGGCTGGGGCGGCCGGACGGAGCGGCTGGGGCGGCCGGACGGAGCGGCTGGGGCGGCCGGACGGAGCGGCTGGGGCTGGCGGCTGTATGAGCGGCGGGAGCGGCGGCATTACAACAGTGACCCCACACAGCGGGGCGGCAGCCTGCGCTGACCGCCCCGTTTCCCCAGCATACCTTGTTGTAGGGAGGCCTGCGACGGGCTTCTAAGCTCCGAGCTCTTCCGGTTATGGCTGCGACGGGGCTTCTATTTGTAAGCTCCGTCCAGCCCTTCAGGTCATGGCTGCGACGGGGCTTCTATCTGTAAGCCCCGTCCAGCTGTTGCAGGAGACAGTGGGCTGCCTGTGGCTGTGAGGGTGCTCTTTGTGAGGACCGACACGCCATGCGCTGTCCGTGCAGCGGCACTATCCCGGACCCATGTTTTTCCAGAAACTGGGAAGGGATGTGCTAAGTGAAAAAAAGTAAAATGCAAAAGTAAAAATGAAAAATTAATAAAATGTTCCGCCAAGTGTGGGAACTCCACACAAGCCTTGTTAGTGCTGTGAGCACAGAAAAAAACACTGAGATACTACACTGAGGTACTCGGGGATATGGAGGGGTGGAGAGTTCTAAATTTAAATATTCAGTGCCTTTGTTTCTGCTAAGCCGTCCATATCCCAAGAGTACTCCAGTGACCCCTAGTGGATGAAAAAGAAAAGTGGAGCTCTGTAAAGGGGGATATACAATATGAATCCCACAACACTGAATACAAATAGCTATCTGGACAGAACTTTGTCAGACAGAACAGTGATATGTCAGACCACAAGTATTCAAAGAGGAGACATTGAGAAAACCACTAAGTACTCCTAAGCCCATGCACACAGAAACATCTAGTGGGGGTGTAGGCGACCTGGACGCTCACTGTCAGCAACGCTGGTAATCTCTCCCACCGGCAGCTACAGCCGGTACAATGCTGGGCCCTGCTCCCAGAGCCGCTCTTACCTGTCCCCCTGTTGTGTCTGGCTACTACACCCGGTGTGTGCTGTGGAGCTCGGCTGAAGACCCTGACCCAGTCACCAACGCAGCGACCATATGCGCTGGAGGTTTGTGGAGCAGCAGTGCACTACTTGTGTAGGACTCCCAGCGCTGCCCACTCTGTAAAAATAAATACAAATAAAATAAAGAAAAGCTGCCACATAAAACTGTGACTGCACCAAACTAAAACTGGCTGCCTGTGGTTGGGGGCAGGGTATAAGGGAGAAAGAGCATTGGCTGCTGGGAAAGAAAAGTGACCTATTTAGTGCCTAGTTCACAATTATACCCAGCTTCAAGTCTGTGTTCCCTAAGGAGGAAGAAGAAAGTTCCTCAGTGTAACAGTGCGGAACATGCAAGTGACTCACCTGTGAATCTGCTCTCTTTGCAACTTGCTCAAGGTCTGCCTGCAGCTTTCTTTGTTGTTCCTCGTAAACCACCAGTTTGGCCAGGAGTTGTTCTATATGAGAGCACAAATTATTACCCTAATGTTTCTATCACAAAACACACAAGATCTAATGTTAAACATTACTATAACTTTCCTAGTCATGTCTGAAGTATTAACATGGGGGTAGAATGAATGTACATCCTGCAGGCATCTGATTATCTTTAATGCTGAAAATCTGATATAAGTAATGTAAAGGTGGGGACACACTAGGCGATGTGCTCTACTTTAGGTTTTCTGATTGTATTAGAATGTTGGAAGCACCGCAAGTTGTACTACAGTGTCAATACATTTAACTGGTTTGTACGATGACAATAAAGTTTTGTTTTTTTATTGAATTTGAATTGAACTTGTAACATTCAGCAAACATGGCGTTTACCATTGATTGACTGCAAATCTGCAACAGAATCCAGTTTCATCTGCAATTCTCTCTTCTCTTCTTCCAGCTCCGTTATGCGGTTATTTAACAGTGACAGCTCCTGTTTCTTCCCTTCAGACTGCAAAGAGAAGATAGAAAAAGTGTAAAGAAAAGAGGTACTAGTTTGCTAGCATCCAATTATTACTAATACCTGTACTCCTTTCACACCACCGTTTTGACCTGGGTTATCGCAGCTCGGTGTTAAAGTGCCCCCCAAAAAATAAAAAAATGTGACGTCCAAGCCCCTACCCCTGTATATTCTATATTGTGTACATGTGTAAATTTGAAGGCGGAGTCTACTTCAGCTTGGATTAGCACCCCTCCCACCTGTCCAAGGGTGTTTCTAATTAGCATGGATCTCTGGAATTTAAAGACTGCATACTGGGAAAGGCACTATAATGGTAAGTATATACTGGGAAAGGCACTGTAATGGTAAGTCTATATTGGGAAAGGCACTATAATGGTATCTATATTGGGAAAGGCACTATAATGGTAAGTCTATATTGGGAAAGTCATTATAATGGTAAGTCTATATTGGGAAAATCACTATAATGGTAAGTCTATATTGGGAAAGGCACTATAATGGTATCTATATTGGGAAAGGCACTATAATGGTATCTATATTGGGAAAGGCACTATAATGGTAAGTCTATATTGGGAAAGTCATTATAATGGTAAGTCTATATTGGGAAAATCACTATAATGGTAAGTCTATATTGGGAAAGGCACTATAATGGTAAGTCTATATTGGGAAAGTCACTATAATGGTAAGTCTATACTGGGAAAGGCACTATACTGGGAAAGGCACTATAATGGTAAGTCTATATTGGGAAAGGCACTATAATGGTAAGTCTATATTGGGAAAGGCACTATAATGGTAAGTCTATATTGGGAAAGGCACTATAATGGTAAGTCTATATTGGGAAAGGCACTATAATGGTAAGTCTATATTGGGAAAGTCTCTATAATGGTAAGTCTATATTGGGAAAGTCACTATAATGGTAAGTCTATATTGGGAAAGTCACTATAATGGTAAGTCTATATTGGGAAAGGCACTATAATGGTAAGTCTATATTGGGAAAGTCACTATACTGGGAAAGGCACTATAATGGTAAGTCTATATTGGGAAAGGCACTATAATGGTAAGTCTATACTGGGAAAGTCACTATAATGGTAAGTCTATATTGGGAAAGTCTCTATAATAGTAAGTCTATATTGGGAAAGTCACTATAATGGTAAGTCTATATTGGGAAAGTCACTATAATGGTAAGTCTATATTGGGAAAGGCACTATAATGGTAAGTCTATATTGGGAAAGGCACTATACTGGGAAAGGCACTATAATGGTAAGTCTATATTGGGAAAGGCACTATAATGGTAAGTCTATACTGGGAAAGTCACTATAATGGTAAGTCTATATTGGGAAAGTCACTATACTGGTAAATCTATATTGGGAAAGGCACTATAATGGTAAGTCTATACTGGGAAAGGCACTATACTGGGAAAGGCCCTATAATGGTAAGTCTATACTGGGAAAGGCACTGTAATGGTAAGTCTATATTGGGAAAGGCACTATAATGGTATCTATATTGGGAAAGGCACTATAATGGTATCTATATTGGGAAAGGCACTATAATGGTAAGTCTATATTGGGAAAGGCACTATAATGGTAAGTCTATATTGGGAAAGGCACTATAATGGTAAGTCTATATTGGGAAAGGCACTATACTGGGAAAGGCACTATAATGGTAAGTCTATATTGGGAAAGGCACTATAATGAAAAGCCTATATTGGGAAAGTCACTATAATGGTAAGTCTATATTGGGAAAGTCACTATAATGGTAAGTCTATACTGGGAAAGGCACTATAATGGTAAGTCTATATTGGGAAAGGCACTATAATGGTAAGTCTATATTGGGAAAGTCACTATAATGGTAAGTCTATACTGGGAAAGGCACTATACTGGGAAAGGCCCTATAATGGTAAGTCTATATTGGGAAAGGCACTATAATGGTAAGACTATACTGGGAAAGGCCCTATAATGGTAAGTCTATACTGGGAAAGGCACTATACTGGGAAAGGCCCAATAATGGTAAGTCTATACTGGGAAAGGCACTATACTGGGAAAGGCCCTATAATGGTAAGTCTATAGTGGGAAAGGCCCGATAATGGTAAGTCTATATTGGGAAAGTCACTATAATGGTAAGGCTATATTGGGAAAGTCACTATAATGGTAAGTCTATACTGGGAAAGGTCCTATAATGGTAAGTCTATATTGGGAAAGGCACTATAATGGTAAGTCTATATTGGGAAAGGCAATATACTGGGAAAGGCACTATAATGGTAAGTCTATATTGGGAAAGGCACTATAATGGTAAGTCTATATTGGGAAAGTCACTATAATGGTAAGTCTATATTGGGAAAGTCACTATACTGGGAAAGGCACCATAATGGTAAGTCTATATTGGGAAAGTCACTATACTGGGAAAGGCACCATCATGGTAAGTCTATATTGGGAAAGTCACTATAATGGTTAGTCTATATTGGGAAAGTCACTATAATGGTAAGTCTATATTGGGAAAGGCACTATAATGAGAAAGTCACTATAATGGTAAGTCTATACTGGGAAAGGCACTATAATGGTAAGTCTATATTGGGAAAGGCACTATACTGGGAAAGGCACTATAATGGTAATTCTATATTGGGAAAGGCACTATAATGGTAAGTCTATATTGGGAAAGGCACTATAATGGTAAGGCTATATTGGGAAAGTCACTAGAATGGTAAGTCTATACTGGGAAAGGCACTATAATGGTAAGTCTATATTGGGAAAGGCACTATAATGGTAAGTCTATATTGGGAAAGGCACTATAATGGTATCTATATTGGGAAAGTCACTATAACGGTAAATCTATATTGGGAAAGGCACTATACTGGGAAAGGCACTATAATGGTAAGTCTATATTGGGAAAGTCACTATAATGGTAAGTCTATATTGGGAAAGGCACTATACTGGGAAACGTACTATAATGGTAAGTTTATATTGGGAAAGTCCCTATAATGGTAAATCTATATTGGGAAAGTTACTATAATGGTAAGTCTATATTGGGAAAGTCACTATACTGGGAAAATCACTATAATGGTAAGTCTATACTGGGAAAGGCACTATAATGGTAAGTCTATACTGGGAAAGTCACTATAATGGTAAGTCTATATTGGGAAAGTCTCTATAATGGTAAGTCTATATTGGGAAAGTCACTATAATGGTAAGTCTATATTGGGAAAGTCACTATAATGGTAAGTCTATATTGGGAAAGGCACTATAATGGTAAGTCTATATTGGGAAAGGCACTATACTGGGAAAGGCACTATAATGGTAAGTCTATATTGGGAAAGGCACTATAATGGTAAGTCTATACTGGGAAAGTCACTATAATGGTAAGTCTATATTGGGAAAGTCACTATACTGGTAAATCTATATTGGGAAAGGCACTATAATGGTAAGTCTATACTGGGAAAGGCACTATACTGGGAAAGGCCCTATAATGGTAAGTCTATACTGGGAAAGGCACTGTAATGGTAAGTCTATATTGGGAAAGGCACTATAATGGTATCTATATTGGGAAAGGCACTATAATGGTAAGTCTATATTGGGAAAGGCCCTATAATGGTAAGTCTATATTGGGAAAGGCACTATAATGGTAAGTCTATATTGGGAAAGGCACTATAATGGTAAGTCTATATTGGGAAAGTCACTATAATGGTAAGTCTATATTGAGAAAGTCACTATAATGGTAAGTCTATATTGGGAAAGGCACTATACTGGGAAAGGCACTATAATGGTAAGTCTATATTGGGAAAGGCACTATAATGAAAAGCCTATATTGGGAAAGTCACTATAATGGTAAGTCTATATTGGGAAAGTCACTATAATGGTAAGTCTATACTGGGAAAGGCACTATAATGGTAAGTCTATATTGGGAAAGGCACTATAATGGTAAGTCTATATTGGGAAAGTCTCTATAATGGTAAGTCTATATTGGGAAAGTCACTATAATGGTAAGTCTATATTGGGAAAGTCACTATAATGGTAAGTCTATACTGGGAAAGGCACTATACTGGGAAAGGTCCTATAATGGTAAGTCTATATTGGGAAAGGCACTATACTGGGAAAGGCACTATAATGGTAAGTCTATATTGGGAAAGGCACTATAATGGTAAGTCTATATTGGGAAAGGCCCTATAACGATAAGTCTATATTGGGAAAGGCACTATAATGGTAAGTCTATATTGGGAAAGTCACTATAATGGTAAGTCTATATTGGGAAAGTCACTATACTGGGAAAGGCACCATAATGGTAAGTCTATATTGGGAAAGTCACTATACTGGGAAAGGCACCATCATGGTAAGTCTATATTGGGAAAGTCACTATAATGGTTAGTCTATATTGGGAAAGTCACTATAATGGTAAGTCTATATTGGGAAAGGCACTATAATGAGAAAGTCACTATAATGGTAAGTCTATACTGGGAAAGGCACTATAATGGTAAGTCTATATTGGGAAAGGCACTATACTGGGAAAGGCACTATAATGGTAATTCTATATTGGGAAAGGCACTATAATGGTAAGTCTATATTGGGAAAGGCACTATAATGGTAAGGCTATATTGGGAAAGTCACTAGAATGGTAAGTCTATACTGGGAAAGGCACTATAATGGTAAGTCTATATTGGGAAAGGCACTATAATGGTAAGTCTATATTGGGAAAGGCACTATAATGGTATCTATATTGGGAAAGTCACTATAACGGTAAATCTATATTGGGAAAGGCACTATACTGGGAAAGGCACTATAATGGTAAGTCTATATTGGGAAAGTCACTATAATGGTAAGTCTATATTGGGAAAGGCACTATACTGGGAAACGTACTATAATGGTAAGTTTATATTGGGAAAGTCCCTATAATGGTAAATCTATATTGGGAAAGTTACTATAATGGTAAGTCTATATTGGGAAAGTCACTATACTGGGAAAATCACTATAATGGTAAGTCTATACTGGGAAAGGCACTATAATGGTAAGTCTATACTGGGAAAGTCACTATAATGGTAAGTCTATATTGGGAAAGTCTCTATAATGGTAAGTCTATATTGGGAAAGTCACTATAATGGTAAGTCTATATTGGGAAAGTCACTATAATGGTAAGTCTATATTGGGAAAGGCACTATAATGGTAAGTCTATATTGGGAAAGGCACTATACTGGGAAAGGCACTATAATGGTAAGTCTATATTGGGAAAGGCACTATAATGGTAAGTCTATACTGGGAAAGTCACTATAATGGTAAGTCTATATTGGGAAAGTCACTATACTGGTAAATCTATATTGGGAAAGGCACTATAATGGTAAGTCTATACTGGGAAAGGCACTATACTGGGAAAGGCCCTATAATGGTAAGTCTATACTGGGAAAGGCACTGTAATGGTAAGTCTATATTGGGAAAGGCACTATAATGGTATCTATATTGGGAAAGGCACTATAATGGTAAGTCTATATTGGGAAAGGCACTATAATGGTAAGTCTATATTGGGAAAGGC
The DNA here is from genome assembly GCF_028390025.1 of Pseudophryne corroboree. Lineage (NCBI taxonomy): Eukaryota > Metazoa > Chordata > Amphibia > Anura > Myobatrachidae > Pseudophryne > Pseudophryne corroboree. The sequence continues at coordinate 180,914 of NC_086454.1, forward strand.
ACTATAATGGTAAGTCTATATTGGGAAAGGCACTATAATGGTAAGTCTATATTGGGAAAGTCACTATAATGGTAAGTCTATATTGGGAAAGTCACTATAATGGTAAGTCTATATTGGGAAAGGCACTATACTGGGAAAGGCACTATAATGGTAAGTCTATATTGGGAAAGGCACTATAATGAAAAGCCTATATTGGGAAAGTCACTATAATGGTAAGTCTATATTGGGAAAGTCACTATAATGGTAAGTCTATACTGGGAAAGGCACTATAATGGTAAGTCTATATTGGGAAAGGCACTATAATGGTAAGTCTATATTGGGAAAGTCTCTATAATGGTAAGTCTATATTGGGAAAGTCACTATAATGGTAAGTCTATATTGGGAAAGTCACTATAATGGTAAGTCTATACTGGGAAAGGCACTATACTGGGAAAGGCCCTATAATGGTAAGTCTATATTGGGAAAGGCACTATAATGGTAAGGCTATACTGGGAAAGTCACTATAATGGTAAGTCTATACTGGGAAAGGCACTATACTGGGAAAGGCCCAATAATGGTAAGTCTATACTGGGAAAGGCACTATACTGGGAAAGGCCCTATAATGGTAAGTCTATAGTGGGAAAGGCCCGATAATGGTAAGTCTATATTGGGAAAGTCACTATAATGGTAAGGCTATATTAGGAAAGTCACTATAATGGTAAGTCTATACTGGGAAAGGTCCTATAATGGTAAGTCTATATTGGGAAAGGCACTATAATGGTAAGTCTATATTGGGAAAGGCAATATACTGGGAAAGGCACTATAATGGTAAGTCTATATTGGGAAAGGCACTATAATGGTAAGTCTATATTGGGAAAGGCCCTATAACGATAAGTCTATATTGGGAAAGGCACTATAATGGTAAGTCTATATTGGGAAAGTCACTATAATGGTAAGTCTATATTGGGAAAGTCACTATACTGGGAAAGGCACCATAATGGTAAGTCTATATTGGGAAAGTCACTATACTGGGAAAGGCACCATAATGGTAAGTCTATATTGGGAAAGTCACTATAATGGTTAGTCTATATTGGGAAAGTCACTATAATGGTAAGTCTATATTGGGAAAGGCACTATAATGAGAAAGTCACTATAATGGTAAGTCTATACTGGGAAAGGCACTATAATGGTAAGTCTATATTGGGAAAGGCACTATACTGGGAAAGGCACTATAATGGTAATTCTATATTGGGAAAGGCACTATAATGGTAAGTCTATATTGGGAAAGGCACTATAATGGTAAGGCTATATTGGGAAAGTCACTAGAATGGTAAGTCTATACTGGGAAAGGCACTATAATGGTAAGTCTATATTGGGAAAGGCACTATAATGGTAAGTCTATATTGGGAAAGGCACTATAATGGTATCTATATTGGGAAAGTCACTATAACGGTAAATCTATATTGGGAAAGGCACTATACTGGGAAAGGCACTATAATGGTAAGTCTATATTGGGAAAGTCACTATAATGGTAAGTCTATATTGGGAAAGGCACTATACTGGGAAAGGTACTATAATGGTAAGTTTATATTGGGAAAGTCCCTATAATGGTAAATCTATATTGGGAAAGTTACTATAATGGTAAGTCTATATTGGGAAAGTCACTATACTGGGAAAATCACTATAATGGTAAGTCTATACTGGGAAAGGCACTATAATGGTAAGTCTATATTGGGAAAGGCACTATAATGGTAAGTCTATATTGGGAAAGTCACTATAAAGGTAAGTCTATACTGGGAAAGGCACTATACTGGGAAAGGCCCTATAATGGTAAGTCTATACTGGGAAAGGCACTATACTGGGAAAGGCCCGACAATGGTAAGTCTATATTGGGAAAGTCACTATAATGGTAAGTCTATATTGGGAAAGTCACTATACTGGGAAAGGCACTATAATGGTAAGTCTATATTGGGAAAGGCACTATAATGGTAAGTCTATATTGGGAAAGGCACTATAATGGTAAGTCTATATTGGGAAAGGCACTATACTGGGAAAGGCACTATAATGGTAAGTCTATATTGGGAAAGGCACTATAATGGTAAGTCTATATTGGGAAAGGCACTATAATGGTAAGGCTATATTGGGAAAGTCACTAGAATGGTAAGTCTATATTGGGAAAGGCACTATACTGGGAAAGTCACTATAATGGTAAGTCTATATTGGGAAAGACACTATAATGGTAAGTCTATATTGGGAAAGGCACTATATTGGTAAGTCTATATTGGGAAAGGCACTATACTGGGAAAGGCACTATAATGGTAAGTCTATATTATGAAAGGCACTATAATGGTAAGTCTATATTGGGAAAGGCACTATAATGGTAAGTCTATATTGGGAAAGGCACTATAATGGTAAGTCTATACTGGGAAAGGCACTATACTGGGAAAGTAACTATAATGGTAAGTCTATATTGGGAAAGTCACTATAATGGTAAGTCTATATTGGGAAAGGCACTATATTGGTAAGTCTATATTGGGAAAGGCACTATAATGGTAAGTCTATATTGGGAAAGGCACTATAATGGTAAGTCTATATTGGGAAAGGCACTATACTGGGAAAGTCACTATAATGGTAAGTCTATATTGGGAAAGGCACTATAATGGTGTCTATACTGGGAAAGGCACTATAATGGTAAGTCTATACTGGGAAAGGTACTATACTGGGAAAGTCACTATAATGGTAAGTCTATATTGGGAAAGTCACTATAATGGTAAGTCTATATTGGGAAAGTCACTATAATGGTAAGTCTATATTGGGAAAGGCACTATACTGGGAAAGGCACTATAATGGTAAGTCTATATTGGGAAAGGCACTATAATGGTAAGTCTATACTGGGAAAGGCACTATAATGGTAAGTCTATATTGGGAAAGTCACTATACTGGTAAATCTATATTGGGAAAGGCACTATAATGGTAAGTCTATACTGGGAAAGGCACTATACTGGGAAAGGCCCTATAATGGTAAGTCTATACTGGGAAAGGCACTATACTGGGAAAGGCCCAATAATGGTAAGTCTATACTGGGAAAGGCACTATACTGGGAAAGGCCCTATAATGATAAGTCTATACTGGGAAAGGCCCGATAATAGTAAGTCTATATTGGGAAAGTCACTATAATGGTAAGTCTATACTGGGAAAGGTCCTATAATGGTAAGTCTATATTGGGAAAGGCACTATAATGGTAAGTCTATATTGGGAAAGGCACTATACTGGGAAAGGCACTATAATGGTAAGTCTATATTGGGAAAGGCACTATAATGGTAAGTCTATATTGGGAAAGTCTCTATAATGGTAAGTCTATATTGGGAAAGTCACTATAATGGTAAGTCTATATTGGGAAAGTCACTATAATGGTAAGTCTATACTGGGAAAGGCACTATACTGGGAAAGGCCCTATAATGGTAAGTCTATATTGGGAAAGGCACTATAATGGTAAGACTATACTGGGAAAGGCCCTATAATGGTAAGTCTATACTGGGAAAGGCACTATACTGGGAAAGGCCCAATAATGGTAAGTCTATACTGGGAAAGGCACTATACTGGGAAAGGCCCTATAATGGTAAGTCTATACTGGGAAAGGCCCGATAATGGTAAGTCTATATTGGGAAAGTCACTATAATGGTAAGTCTATATTGGGAAAGTCACTATACTGGGAAAGGCACTATAATGGTAAGTCTATATTGGGAAAGGCACTATAATGGTAAGTCTATATTGGGAAAGGCACTATAATGGTAAGTCTATATTGGGAAAGGCACTATAATGGTAAGTCTATATTGGGAAAGGCACTATACTGGGAAAGGCACTATAATGGTAAGTCTATATTGGGAAAGGCACTATAATGGTAAGTCTATATTGGGAAAGGCACTATAATGGTAAGTCTATATTGGGAAAGGCACTATAATGGTACGTCTATACTGGGAAAGGCACTATACTGGGAAAGTCACTATAATGGTAAGTCTATATTGGGAAAGTCACTATAATGGTAAGTCTATATTGGGAAAGGCACTATATTGGTAAGTCTATATTGGGAAAGGCACTATAATGGTAAGTCTATATTGGGAAAGGCACTATAATGGTAAGTCTATATTGGGAAAGGCACTATACTGGGAAAGTCACTATAATGGTAAGTCTATATTGGGAAAGGCACTATAATGGTGTCTATACTGGGAAAGGCACTATAATGGTAAGTCTATACTGGGAAAGGTACTATACTGGGAAAGTCACTATAATGGTAAGTCTATATTGGGAAAGTCACTATAATGGTAAGTCTATATTGGGAAAGTCACTATAATGGTAAGTCTATATTGGGAAAGGCACTATACTGGGAAAGGCACTATAATGGTAAGTCTATATTGGGAAAGGCACTATAATGGTAAGTCTATACTGGGAAAGGCACTATAATGGTAAGTCTATATTGGGAAAGTCACTATACTGGTAAATCTATATTGGGAAAGGCACTATAATGGTAAGTCTATACTGGGAAAGGCACTATACTGGGAAAGGCCCTATAATGGTAAGTCTATACTGGGAAAGGCACTATACTGGGAAAGGCCCAATAATGGTAAGTCTATACTGGGAAAGGCCCGATAATAGTAAGTCTATATTGGGAAAGTCACTATAATGGTAAGTCTATACTGGGAAAGGTCCTATAATGGTAAGTCTATATTGGGAAAGGCACTATAATGGTAAGTCTATATTGGGAAAGGCACTATACTGGGAAAGGCACTATAATGGTAAGTCTATATTGGGAAAGGCACTATAATGGTAAGTCTATATTGGGAAAGTCTCTATAATGGTAAGTCTATATTGGGAAAGTCACTATAATGGTAAGTCTATATTGGGAAAGTCACTATAATGGTAAGTCTATACTGGGAAAGGCACTATACTGGGAAAGGCCCTATAATGGTAAGTCTATATTGGGAAAGGCACTATAATGGTAAGACTATACTGGGAAAGGCCCTATAATGGTAAGTCTATACTGGGAAAGGCACTATACTGGGAAAGGCCCAATAATGGTAAGTCTATACTGGGAAAGGCACTATACTGGGAAAGGCCCTATAATGGTAAGTCTATACTGGGAAAGGCCCGATAATGGTAAGTCTATATTGGGAAAGTCACTATAATGGTAAGTCTATATTGGGAAAGTCACTATAATGGTAAGTCTATACTGGGAAAGGTCCTATAATGGTATGTCTATATTGGGAAAGGCACTATAATGGTAAGTCTATATTGGGAAAGGCAATATACTGGGAAAGGCACTATAATGGTAAGTCTATATTGGGAAAGGCACTATAATGGTACGTCTATATTGGGAAAGGCCCTATAATGATAAGTCTATATTGGGAAAGGCACTATAATGGTAAGTCTATATTGGGAAAGTCACTATAATGGTAAGTCTATATTGGGAAAGTCACTATACTGGGAAAGGCACCATAATGGTAAGTCTATATTGGGAAAGTCACTATACTGGGAAAGGCACCATAATGGTAAGTCTATATTGGGAAAGTCACTATAATGGTTAGTCTATATTGGGAAAGTCACTATAATGGTAAGTCTATATTGGGAAAGGCACTATAATGAGAAAGTCACTATAATGGTAAGTCTATACTGGGAAAGGCACTATAATGGTAAGTCTATATTGGGAAAGGCACTATACTGGGAAAGGCACTATAATGGTAATTCTATATTGGGAAAGGCACTATAATGGTAAGTCTATATTGGGAAAGGCACTATAATGGTAAGGTTATATTGGGAAAGTCACTAGAATGGTAAGTCTATATTGGGAAAGGCACTATACTGGGAAAGTCACTATAATGGTAAGTCTATATTGGGAAAGGCACTATAATGGTAAGTCTATATTGGGAAAGGCACTATAATGGTAACTATATTGGGAAAGTCACTATAACGGTAAGTCTATATTGGGAAAGGCACTATACTGGGAAAAGTACTATAATGGTAAGTTTATATTGGGAAAGTCCCTATAATGGTAAATCTATATTGGGAAAGTTACTATAATGGTAAGTCTATATTGGGAAAGTCACTATACTGGGAAAATCACTATAATGGTAAGTCTATACTGGGAAAGGCACTATAATGGTAAGTCTATATTGGGAAAGGCACTATAATGGTAAGTCTATATTGGGAAAGTCACTATAAAGGTAAGTCTATACTGGGAAAGGCACTATACTGGGAAAGGCCCTATAATGGTAAGTCTATACTGGGAAAGGCACTATACTGGGAAAGGCCCGATAATGGTAAGTCTATATTGGGAAAATCACTATAATGGTAAGTCTATATTGGGAAAGTCACTATACTGGGAAAGGCACTATAATGGTAAGTCTATATTGGGAAAGGCACTATAATGGTAAGTCTATATTGGGAAAGGCACTATAATGGTAAGTCTATATTGGGAAAGGCACTATAATGGTAAGTCTATATTGGGAAAGGCACTATACTGGGAAAGGCACTATAATGGTAAGTCTATATTGGGAAAGGCACTATAATGGTAAGTCTATATTGGGAAAGGCACTATAATGGTAAGTCTATACTGGGAAAGGCACTATACTGGGAAAGTCACTATAATGGTAAGTCTATATTGGGAAAGTCACTATAATGGTAAGTCTTTATTGGGAAAGGCACTATATTGGTAAGTCTATATTGGGAAAGGCACTATAATGGTAAGTCTATATTGGGAAAGGCACTATAATGGTAAGTCTATATTGGGAAAGGCACTATACTGGGAAAGTCACTATAATGGTAAGTCTATATTGGGAAAGGCACTATAATGGTGTCTATACTGGGAAAGGCACTATAATGGTAAGTCTATACTGGGAAAGGTACTATACTGTGAAAGTCACTATAATGGTAAGTCTATATTGGGAAAGTCACTATAATGGTAAGTCTATATTGGGAAAGTCACTATAATGGTAAGTCTATATTGGGAAAGTCACTATAATGGTAAGTCTATATTGGGAAAGTCACTATAATGTTAAGTCTATATTGGGAAAGGCACTATACTGGGAAAGGCACTATAATGGTAAGTCTATATTGGGAAAGGCACTATAATGGTAAGTCTATACTGGGAAAGGCACTATAATGGTAAGTCTATATTGGGAAAGTCACTATACTGGTAAATCTATATTGGGAAAGGCACTATAATGGTAAGTCTATACTGGGAAAGGCACTATACTGGGAAAGGCCCTATAATGGTAAGTCTATACTGGGAAAGGCACTATACTGGGAAAGGCCCAATAATGGTAAGTCTATACTGGGAAAGGCACTATACTGGGAAAGGCCCTATAATGGTAAGTCTATACTGGGAAAGGCCCGATAATGGTAAGTCTATATTGGGAAAGTCACTATAATGGTAAGTCTATACTGGGAAAGGTCCTATAATGGTAAGTCTATATTGGGAAAGGCACTATAATGGTAAGTCTATATTGGGAAAGGCACTATACTGGGAAAGGCACTATAATGGTAAGTCTATATTGGGAAAGGCACTATAATGGTAAGTCTATATTGGGAAAGGCCCTATAATGATAAGTCTATATTGGGAAAGGCACTATAATGGTAAGTCTATATTGGGAAAGTCACTATAATGGTAAGCCTATATTGGGAAAGTCACTATACTGGGAAAGGCACCATAATGGTAAGTCTATAATGGGAAAGTCACTATACTGGGAAAGGCACCATAATGGTAAGTCTATATTGGGAAAGTCACTATAATGGTTAGTCTATATTGGGAAAGTCACTATAATGGTAAGTCTATATTGGGAAAGGCACTATAATGAGAAAGTCACTATAATGGTAAGTCTATACTGGGAAAGGCACTATAATGGTAAGTCTATATTGGGAAAGGCACTATACTGGGAAAGGCACTATAATGGTAATTCTATATTGGGAAAGGCACTATAATGGTAAGTCTATATTGGGAAAGGCACTATAATGGTAAGGCTATATTGGGAAAGTCACTAGAATGGTAAGTCTATATTGGGAAAGGCACTATACTGGGAAAGTCACTATAATGGTAAGTCTATATTGGGAAAGGCACTATAATGGTAAGTCTATATTGGGAAAGGCACTATAATGGTATCTATATTGGGAAAGTCACTATAACGGCAAGTCTATATTGGGAAAGGCACTATACTGGGAAAGGCACTATAATGGTAAGTCTATATTGGGAAAGTCACTATAATGGTAAGTCTATATTGGGAAAGGCACTATACTGGGAAAATCACTATAATGGTAAGTCTATACTGGGAAAGGCACTATAATGGTAAGTCTATATTGGGAAAGGCACTATAATGGTAAGTCTATATTGGGAAAGTCACTATAAAGGTAAGTCTATACTGGGAAAGGCCCTATAATGGTAAGTCTATACTGGGAAAGGCACTATACTGGCAAAGGCCCGATAATGGTAAGTCTATACTGGGAAAGGTCCTATAATGGTAAGTCTATATTGGGAAAGTCACTGTAATGGTAAGTCTATATTGGGAAAGTCACTATACTGGGAAAGGCACTATAATGGTAAGTCTATATTGGGAAAGGCACTATAATGGTAAGTCTATATTGGGAAAGGCACTATAATGGTAAGTCTATATTGGGAAAGGCACTATACTGGGAAAGGCACTATAATGGTAAGTCTATATTGGGAAAGGCACTATAATGGTAAGTCTATACTGGGAAAGGCACTAAAATGGTAAGTCTATACTGGGAAAGTAACTATAATGGTAAGTCTATATTGGGAAAGTCACTATAATGGTAAGTCTATATTGGGAAAGGCACTATAATGGTAAGTCTATATTGGGAAAGGCACTATAATGGTAAGTCTATATTGGGAAATGCACTATACTGGGAAAGTCACTACAATGGTAAGTCTATATTGGGAAAGGCACTATAATGGTGTCTATACTGGGAAAGGCACTATAATGGTAAGTCTATACTGGGAAAGGTACTATAGTGGGAAAGTCACTATAATGGTAAGTCTATATTGGGAAAGGCACTATAATGGTAAGTCTATATTGGGAAAGGCACTATACTGGGAAAGGCACTATAATGGTAAGTCTATATTGGGAAAGGCACTATAATGGTAAGTCTATACTGGGAAAGGCAGTCTAATGGTAAGTCTATATTGGGAAAGTCACTATACTGGTAAATCTATATTGGGAAAGGCACTATAATGGTAAGTCTATATTGGGAAAGGCACTATAATGGTAAGTCTATATTGGGAAAGGCACTATACTGGGAAAGTCACTATAATGGTAAGTCTATATTGGGAAAGGCACTATAATGGTGTCTATACTGGGAAAGGCACTATAATGGTAAGTCTATACTGGGAAAGGTACTATACTGGGAAAGTCACTATAATGGTAAGTCTATATTGGGAAAGTCACTATAATGGTAAGTCTATATTGGGAAAGTCACTATAATGGTAAGTCTATATTGGGAAAGTCACTATAATGGTAAGTCTATATTGGGAAAGGCACTATAATGGTAAGTCTATATTGGGAAAGGCACTATAATGGTAAGTCTATATTGGGAAAGGAACTATAATGGTAAGTCTGTATTGGGAAAGGCACTATAATGGTAAGTCTATATTGGGAAAGGCACTATAATGGTGTCTATATTGGGAAAGTCACTATAATGGTAAGTCTATATTGGGAAAGGCACTATATTGGGAAAGCCACTATAATGGTAAGTCTATATTGGGAAAGGCACTATAATGGTAAGTCTATATTGGGAAAGGCACTATAATGGTAAGTCTATATTGGGAAAGGCACTACAATGGTAAGTCTATATTGGGAAAGGCACTACAATGGTAAGTCTATATTGGGAAAGGCACTACAATGGTTAGTCTATATTGGGAAAGGCACTATAATGGTAAGTCTATATTGGGAAAGGCACTATAATGGTAAGTCTATATTGGGAAAGGCACTATATTGGGAAAGGCCCTATAATGGTAAGTCTATATTGGGAAAGGCCCTATAATGGTAAGTCTATATTGGGAAAGGCACTATATTGGGAAAGGCACTATATTGGGAAAGGCACTATAATGGTAAGACTATACTGGGAAAGGCACTATAGATTTGTACAATTTGTCAGTTTTAGGTATGAGTTTGGGGCACCCTGGGTTGGTGTGGCCTGGCTACTTCACTAAATTACAATGTAATACTTAAGCTAGAACTTTTTTTTAGCACCTAATTATTTTTCTACCTATTTGACCCCTTTTAACATCTAATTATTACTCCTCACCAATGTAACACTCCTAACACATAACTTCTTATTTATGTAACACTTACTAACACTTTAAACTTCTTACTAGTGTGGTGCCTTTGGGTTGTTTGCCTGTGCTGACTTCACAGAAACATAGAATGTGACGGCAGATAAGAACCACTTGGCCCATCTAGTCTGCCCCTTTTTTTTTTTTTTTTTACATTATTTGTATCTCTAACCTTGGTTGATCCTTATTTCTTTGTAAGGATATCCTTATGTCTATCCCATGCATGTTTAAATTGCTCCACTGTCTTAGCCTCTACCACCTCTGATGGGAGGCTATTCCACTTGTCCACTACCCTTTCTGTGAAGTAATTTTTCCTCAAATTTCCCCTGAACCTCCCCCCCTCCAGTCTCAGTGCATGTCCTCGAGTCTTATTGCTTCTCTTAATTTGGAGAATGTTTCCGTCCTGGACTTTATTAAAACCCTTGATATATTTGAAAGTTTCTATCATGTCCTCCCTTTCCCTTCTCTGCTCCAAACTATACATATTGAGATTTCTTAGTCTTTCTGGGTATGTTGTGTGATGTAGGCCATGCACCATTTTAGTTGCCCTTCTTTGTACAGTCTCTAATGTATTAATATCCTTTTGAAGATATGGCCTCCAGTATTGAACACAGTATTCTAGATGAGGCCGTACCAATGACCTATACAGTGGCATTACTTCTTTCTTTCTGCTGATTCCTCTCCCAATGCAGCCAAGCATCTGACTAGCCTTCCTCATTGCTTTGTTACATTGCTTACCTGCCGTTAAGTCATCTGAGATAGTGACTCCTAGATCCCTTTCCTCCTCAGTAGTTTCCAGTATAGTGCCATTAATACTATATATTTATCCTTTATGTCACCGGAAATAGTGACTCCTAGATCCCTTTCCTCCTCAGTAGTTTCCAGTATAGTGCCATTATACTATATTTATCCTTTATGTCACCTGAGATAGTGACTCCTAGATCCCTTTCCTCCTCAGTAGTTTCCAGTATAGTGCCATTAATACTGTATTTAGCCTTTGGATCTTTGAGACCCAAGTGCACGATTTTTCATTTTTTAGCATTAAACTGTAATTGCCACACTCTTGACCATTCCTCTAGTCTACCTAAATCCTCAATCATTTGTTTTACCCCACCTGGTGTGTCTACCCTGTTGCATACCTTTGTGTCATCTGCAAAAAGGCATACTTTCCCTTTAATGCCATTTGCAATGTGACCAATGAAGATATTAAAAAGCACTGGTCCAAGTACAGATCCCTGGGGTACTCCACTGGTAACATTTCCCTCCTGTGAATGCACTCCATTTACCACAACTCTCTGTTTTCTATCCTTCAACCAAGATCTTATCCATTCAATAATCCTAATATCCAATTCCAAACTTTTAAGTTTATTTAGCAGTCTGCGATGTGGAACAGTGTCAAAAGCCTTACTAAAGTCTAGATAAGCTATATCCATGGCTCCACCTTTATCTATCACTTTAGTCACACAGTCAAACAAGTCAATAAGATTTGTTTGACATGATCTCCCCCCAGTGAATCCATGCTGTTTGGGATCCTGTAAATTTCTGGATTTGAGATAATCTACAACTCTTTCTTTTAAGAGTGTTTCCATCAATTTCCCTACTACTGATGTAAGACTCACTGGTCTGTAGTTGTTTGCCTCTTCCTTGCTTCCACTTTTGTGCAGTGGGACTACGCTCGCTCTTTTCCAGTCCTCTGGAATTACTCCTGTAGCTAATGACTGGTTGAATAATTCTGTCACTGGTGCTACCAGCACCTCTTTAAGTTCTTTTAGTATCCTTGGATGTATCCCATCTGGCCCCATAGATTTGTCCACTTTCAGCTTTGAGAGTTCTGTTAGGACCTTCTCCTGTGTAAATGTACCTGTTTCATTTTCCTGAAACTTAACTGTGGCCCCTTCCCCTCTCTTTCAGTAGTAAATACTGAACAAAAATAGTTATTAAAATGATCTGCTATTACATTGTCTCCCTCAACAAGACTCAGAGGGGTATATGCAATAGCGGGCGAATTGGCAAAAAAGGCGAATTCCGGGACGTTTTCGCCTCCAAAAATCAATTCGCCTATGCAGTGCAGTCATTTTTCGCAAAAAAAACGGCCCGTCAAAATTCGCCTTTTCTCAATTCGCCTTTTTCCGAATTCGCCTTTTCTGCAATGGTACAGATGCTGCAATTCGCCTCCAGCATATTCAATTCAAGTTTGGAAATTCGCCTGCAGTGCTTTTAGACAGCAAATTCGCGATTTTCAATCCGCCACACTTTGGAGGGTGAAAACAAATAAAAAAATTTTAAACATGGTTTTTTTGGTGTTTTTTTTTTTTGGGAATAGCAGATCTATTTATATTAGAAGGGATTAGGTTTTTGATTTTTTTTGGGGGGAGGCACAAATATTATTTATATATTTTTTAAAATAATATTTTTTTTTTTTTATTTTTTTTTATTGCTGGAACGGTAAAATCAGAAAAAAAAATGGCGTGGGGTCCCCCCTCCAAAGCATAACCAGCCTCGGGCTCATTGAGCTGGTCCTGGTTCTAAAAATGCGGGGGAAAAATTGACAGGGGATCCCCCGTATTTTTAAAACCAGCACCGGGCTCTGCGCCTGGTGCTGGTGCCAAAAATACGGGGGACAAAAAGAGTAGGGGTCCCCCGTATTTTTAACACCAGCATCGGGCTCCACTAGCTGGACAGATAATGCCACAGCCGGGGGTCACTTTTATGCCGTGCCCTGCGGCCGTGGCATCAAATATCCAACTAGTCACCCCTGGCCGGGGTACCCTGGGGGAGTGGGGACCCCTTCAATCAAGGGGTCCCCCCCCCCCAGCCACCCAAGGGCCAGGGGTGAAGCCCGAGGCTGTCCCCCCCCATCCAATGGGCTGCGGATGGGGGGGCTGATAGCCTTTGTGTTCAAAAAAAAGATATTGTTTTTTCCATTAGTACTACAAGTCCCAGCAAGCCTCCCCCGCAAGCTGGTACTTGGAGAACCACAAGTACCAGCATGCGGGAGAAAAACGGGCCCGCTGGTACCTGTAGTTCTAATGGAAAAAAAATACCCAAATAAAAACAGGACACAGACACCGTCGACAGTAAAACTTTATTACACACTGCCGACACACACATACTTACCTATGTTCACACGCCGACATCGGTCCTCTTCTCCATGTAGAATCCCGGGGTACCTGAAAATAAAAGATCAATATACTCACCTCAACAGGCTCCAGAGATAAATCCACGTACTTGGCAAAAAAAGAAAGCGCATTTACCCGCACCAAAAACGGACTGAAAGGGGTCCCATGCTGACACATGGGACACCTTTCCACGATTAAGATCTGTCAGTGACAGCTGTCACTGACAGGTCTCTAAGCCAATCAGGAAGCGCAACTTCGTTGCGCTCACCTGATTGGCTGATCGCTGTGACAGCGCATCGCACAGCTCCCTCCATTATATTCAATGGTGGGAACTTAGCGGCTAGCGGTGAGGTCACCCGCCGGTCAGCGGCTGACCGGCGGGTGACCCCACCGCTAGCCGCTAAGTTCCCACCATTGAAAGTAATGGAGCGGCTTTGCGAGGCGCTGTCAGAGTACAGACGGCGTCCAGCCAATCAGGTGAGCGCCACGGCAGTAGCGCTTCCTGATTGGCTGAAGGGACATCAGTGACAGGAGTCACGTGATGTCCCGGCATTCGGGGGAAGGGATCTGATGTGAAAACATTGGACCCCTTTCAGTCCGGTATGGCTCGGTGTTCGGTTTGTTTTTTTACAAAGTACGTGGATTTACCTCTGGACCTCTGGACGCTGGAAGGTGAGTATAATTTTTTGACAGGTACCCTCGGATCGTCGGAGATCGTTGCAGTCGGCGTGTCAACACAGGTAAGTATGTGTGTGTCGGCGTATGAAATAAAGTTTTACTATCAAGGTGTGTGTGTCCTGTTTTTATTTGGGTATTTTTTTCCCAGTAGTACTACAGGTACCAGCGGGCCCGTTTTTTTCCCGCATGCTGGTACTTGTGGTTCTCCAAGTACCAGCTTGCGGGGGAGGCTTGCTGGGACTTGTAGTACTAATGGAAAAAACAATATCTTTTTTTTTAACACAAAGGCTATCAGCCCTCCCATCCGCAGCCCATTGGATGGGGGGGGGACAGCCTCGGGCTTCACCCCTGGCCCTTGGGTGGCTGGGGGGGGGGGGACCCCTTGATTGAAGGGGTCCCCACTCCCCCAGGGTACCCCGGCCAGGGGTGACTAGTTGGATATTTGATGCCACGGCCGCAGGGCACTATATAAAAGTGACCCCCGGCTGTGGCATTATCTGTCCAGCTAGTGGAGCCCGATGCTGGTGTTAAAAATACGGGGGACCCCTACTCGTTTTGTCCCCCGTATTTTTGGCACCAGCATCAGGCGCAGAGCCCGGTGCTGGTTTTAAAAATACGGGGGATCCCTGCCCGATTTTTCCCCTGCATTTTTAGAACCAGGACCAGCTCGATGAGCCCGAGGCTGGTTATGCTTTGGAGGGGGGACCCCACGCCATTTTTTTTTCGGGTTTTTCCCCGTTTTTTAAAATCGCGGTAAAATCCGCAAAATCGGCCGATTTTCGCCCGCGACTCTGGCGAATCCGTTTTTCATTGCATATGGTGAATTCCGGAAGCCACCTTCCGGAATTCACCTGGCGAATTTGGTCGAATTGAAAAAACGGCGATAATTGCCGCGATTTCGCCCGCTATTGCATATACCCCAGAGTCTCTATCTCTAGTTTTATTATTCCGCCTTTTGTTTTTCTCCTTTCGCTTATATACCTAAAAAAAGTTTTGCCTCCTTTACCCACTGACTGGGCCATTTTCTCCTCAGCGTGTGCCTTTGCACATCTGATTACCTTCTTAGTATTCTTCTGTCTAACAAGATAAATCTCTGTCTTCTGTCAGGAATCCGCATTCTCCATTGCATCACTTCCAGTGAACAGGCGTCTCCTGGCTTCAGTCCTCTGTTTTCAGAGTATTCCCTGTGAATTGGACCTGTGGAACTACAGGTCCCAGCAGTTCCAGTCTTCAGTCTCCTGCAGCCCACAGCTCACTGTGCTCCACCTAACCAGTTCTATCGTTTGGTAATCACTGGTTTCAGCCAGCAGCCTGGAGTACACAGTGATTCTAGTTAACCAGCATTAACTCCCGGTGCACTACTGATCCCAGCCAGCAACCAGCAGTGCATTGCATTAACTGTCTACAGAATCATTCTCCCGGTTAATCACCATCTCCAGTTAATTCTCAGCTGATCTGGGCACCCAATCCTGGAGGGTGTGTTCTCACAGAGATTCATCCTATCATCACAGAGCAAGGTGTATAAACTCCAGTTCCTAGCTCATTCACATTGCCTTGGACAATGAGTCACATTTGGTGTGTCAAGTCTCCAGTGGTTCCCCGTGTTCCAGCCTCCAGTGGTTCCCCGTGTTCCAGCCTCCAGTGGTTCCCCGTGTTCCAGCCTCCAGTGGTTCCCCGTGTTCCAGTCTCCAGTGGTTCCTCTCATCATTTCATTCCATACATCATTCTGCATTTCTCCTGCTTGCTCCAGACTCCAGCCACAGTTCAACAGCAGTAAGAGACTCTCCTCAGGTGTTATCCTTTGCCTAATCTATGCACCTTGTTACCAGCATTCCATTCTGTGTATTGCATCCAGCACTTAAAAAACATGCTGAGTTAGGACTGTCTCCTGCCTGGGCCTTGCTTGACTAAAAGAACTTTTATGTTACAGAGACTGTGTGCTTCTTACAAATACCAAAGTTCTGTTTGCATCAACCACAGTTACCAGTGACCTTATATTTTTCAAACCCGTTTGCATTCAGTTATCAGGTTATCTTCATTCCTCATTTGTGTTATCAGAGACTTTATTTTGCTTTAAACCATTTGCATCCAGTTACCAAATTATTCTACGTTTGTTACCAGAGACTTTGCTTTGCTTGAAACCATTTGCATTCAGTCATCAAGTTATCTTCTATATTTGTGTTGCCAGAGACTTTTGATTATTACCTTGGATTCAGTTACTGCTTATTATTTCATCTGTTACTGCCAGTTCTAAGTTATTATCCACTGCTATATCATTTCTCTGTGACTTTTATGTTTAATAAACCTCAGCGCAGGACTCTTTATGCAACCTCACGTCTCATACGTCATTCCAACACTGACCCACTAGTGCCCCCTCCGGGAACAGACTAAATCTGAATCCTGACAACCTGAGTTTGTCCAAGGCCCATGGACCCGGACGGTGGTCAGAGTGTGGGGTCAGGGTCACTCCAGAGTTTGGTATCACGACTCAATGGCTATGAGGCAGCACAACAACAAGTGATCCTGTTTCTACAGGGAATGTCTACCCGTTTGGATACCTTGCAGCAATCCCTTCCAAGTTCTGTTGATCTTCCTGTTCCAGTTCAAGTCACTCCTGCTCCAGTTATTCCAACTTCCTCTGCACAATTCGTTCCTGTAGGTGGACCTCGCTCAAGTCAGCCCTATGGTACACCCTTCACAACTGATTCTACTGAGAGGGCGACTTCCTCCTTTGCAAATTTCAGGACTCCTCTGTCTTCTGCTGTAAAACCTGAACTTATAAGCACTCTTTGTTATTTATTGGAACAACTTCAAAGTCTGCTATCAAGAATCATTCCAATCATACCAGAAATCCTAGGTGGTGCTTTAAATACAGTGAAGAGTCCTGCTCAATGTATTGAGACTAGTGCAACCTCCGTGTCAAGCTTCCTACAAACTCAAGTCTCTCCTCCTATGCAGAGAGGGGGCAGATTCCAGAGCTACCCGCGCTCCAAACTCACGGAAGCTGAACGCCGCCATCGCAAGCAGCTTCACCTCTGCTTTTACTGTGGGAGTTCTAGTCATCTTATTAAGGACTGTTCCTTCCGCAACACAAAAGTTGGTGACAGGTCTCAACATCACAGAGTTTTCACCTGCAAACCTTCCAACGTATCCTCTACAGTTTCAAGTTCCTTTACCCCAGACAGAAGTGTCCAAAAAATCTACGATTGGGGTCCTGTGACAAATAGACCCAATCCCAAGTTCAGAAATCAACAGAGACTATCTATGTTACCCATAACTAAAGTAGTTTCTGTGCCTACAGCCCGAGAAGGGGCATCTGTGCCTACAGCCCGAGAAGGGGCATCTGTGCCTACAGCCCGAGAAGGGGCATCTGTGCCTACAGCCCGAGAAGGGGCATCTGTGCCTACAGCCCGAGAAGGGGCCTCCGTGCCTACAGTCCGAGAAGGGGCCTCCGTGCCTACAGTCCGAGAAGGGGCGTCCGTGCCTACAGCCCGAGAAGGGGCATCCGTGCCTACAGCCCGAGAGGGGGCATCTGTGCCTACAGCCCGAGAAGGGGCATCTGTGCCTACAGCCCGAGAAGGGGCATCTGTGCCTACAGCCCGAGAAGGGGCATCTGTGCCTACAGCCCGAGAAGGGGCGTCTGTGTCTACAGCCCCAGGTGGGGCATCTGATGTTCAGGTTCCAGAAGTGGCATCCGGGCATGCAGCTCAAAGAAGTGTGTCTGATCTATTAACCCCAGGAGGGGTCTTTGGAGTTTCAGCCTCAAGTGAGGAATCCAGGGCCAAGATCCCAGGAGGAATTCTTAAAGCCACAGATACAGACATGAACTTTTGTTTGCCAACTTCAGAGAGTGCTACCAGCTCAGTACCACTCCAAGAGGGATCATCAGAACATCCGGATTCTGTCTATACAGAGTCAAGTGTCAATGGACCTAGCCCGGTTCCAGCCGTCGGTCCAAAGTCTCCACTGGTTCCAGCCAGCCCGAGTAGCTCTGTTTCCAATGCTGAGCTACCTCCTTCGGTTCCAGCCGATTCCAGCATCCTCGGATCAAATCCGGTCCTATCCGTCACTCCGAGGACTCCTTCGGTTCCAGCCGATTCCAGTCTCTTCATATCAAATCCGGTTCCAGCCGGTTCAAGCTTATCTGGACCCAATCCGGTCCCATCCGTCTGTCCAGATCAGCCTCCTCTGGTTCCAGCCAGCCTGAGTAGCTCTGTTTCCAATGCTGAGCTACCTTTGTCGGTTCCTGCCGATTCCAGTTCCTCTGAACCCGGTGTGGTTCTCTCCAGTGTTTCAAGTAAGCAACTCCTGTCGCTATGTCCAGAGTCTACAGTTCTTGCAGATATTGCAGTTGCCTCAACCCAGATGGAGGCTCTACGCATCTCACCCCAAGATGAAGCTTCTAGCGTTCTGTCAACCTCAGCAGAGAATTCCCGTCAGTCAATCCAGGAGATGACGTCCTCTCTCCACCCTCGAGCATTTCAAGTTGATTCTACTCCTGCTTCTGAATGCTTATTCCAGTCCTCAACTCTCAAGTGTCCTACATTGTCTTCCGAGACTTCAACTGACATTCAGCCTTCCAAGTGTCCACTAGATACGAAAGCTCCAGTCTACTTTGATGGTGACTATGCTCAGTTTCGTGCAGTGGCGAGCCAATACCTCGCTTTTACGGAGTCGGAATCTTCAGTGACTGTTTCTCCAGCCAATGCAATCAGATACTTCCTCCTGTTCTTCAAAGGTAGAGCACTGGACTGGGCGAATCCTCTCATTGAATCTAAAGATCCGCTACTGAGTGATCTTCCCGCTTTCTGCGAAGCCGTAAAACAGGAGTTTGCTCCAAAGTTTATGCATTCAGAGTCATCTGGGCATTCTGGCCAATTTGTCAACAGTTTGTCTACTGCTAAATCCTCTCCAACATCTCTGTCTGTGCAGGATCAGGATACATTAGACCAAGCTATTAAAGATTTCCAAGCTGTAAAGTCAAGACAAGGTTCTCAGACTTCAGATTTGAAAGTTGCATATACTCCCGTGTCTCCATCCTACAGCAACACTTCTGAAAGTGAGTTTGTTGATGACGACTCAAGTTACTTTATGGGGGGTTCTATCCTTCCGAGCTATGCCTTCTCCCAGGAAGTAAATTCTGTCTCAAATGACCATGAATGGTCTACTTGTTCTGAAGATGAAAGTTGGGAAGACTTTTGAGGACCTCTGCTTTTGTGTATTCCTAAGCTCTTTTCCAAGGATCCTCCAAGTTCCAGCGTGGGTGTTCGGTGCCCACCCATAAAAGGGGGGGTACTGTCAGGAATCCGCATTCTCCATTGCATCACTTCCAGTGAACAGGCGTCTCCTGGCTTCAGTCCTCTGTTTTCAGAGTATTCCCTGTGAATTGGACCTGTGGAACTACAGGTCCCAGCAGTTCCAGTCTTCAGTCTCCTGCAGCCCACAGCTCACTGTGCTCCACCTAACCAGTTCTATCGTTTGGTAATCACTGGTTTCAGCCAGCAGCCTGGAGTACACAGTGATTCTAGTTAACCAGCATTAACTCCCGGTGCACTACTGATCCCAGCCAGCAACCAGCAGTGCATTGCATTAACTGTCTACAGAATCATTCTCCCGGTTAATCACCATCTCCAGTTAATTCTCAGCTGATCTGGGCACCCAATCCTGGAGGGTGTGTTCTCACAGAGATTCATCCTATCATCACAGAGCAAGGTGTATAAACTCCAGTTCCTAGCTCATTCACATTGCCTTGGACAATGAGTCACATTTGGTGTGTCAAGTCTCCAGTGGTTCCCCGTGTTCCAGCCTCCAGTGGTTCCCCGTGTTCCAGCCTCCAGTGGTTCCCCGTGTTCCAGCCTCCAGTGGTTCCCCGTGTTCCAGTCTCCAGTGGTTCCTCTCATCATTTCATTCCATACATCATTCTGCATTTCTCCTGCTTGCTCCAGACTCCAGCCACAGTTCAACAGCAGTAAGAGACTCTCCTCAGGTGTTATCCTTTGCCTAATCTATGCACCTTGTTACCAGCATTCCATTCTGTGTATTGCATCCAGCACTTAAAAAACATGCTGAGTTAGGACTGTCTCCTGCCTGGGCCTTGCTTGACTAAAAGAACTTTTATGTTACAGAGACTGTGTGCTTCTTACAAATACCAAAGTTCTGTTTGCATCAACCACAGTTACCAGTGACCTTATATTTTTCAAACCCGTTTGCATTCAGTTATCAGGTTATCTTCATTCCTCATTTGTGTTATCAGAGACTTTATTTTGCTTGAAACCATTTGCATTCAGTCATCAAGTTATCTTCTATATTTGTGTTGCCAGAGACTTTTGATTATTACCTTGGATTCAGTTACTGCTTATTATTTCATCTGTTACTGCCAGTTCTAAGTTATTATCCACTGCTATATCATTTCTCTGTGACTTTTATGTTTAATAAACCTCAGCGCAGGACTCTTTATGCAACCTCACGTCTCATACGTCATTCCAACACTGACCCACTAGTGCCCCCTCCGGGAACAGACTAAATCTGAATCCTGACAACCTGACATCTTCATTATTTTGTGTCTGCTTATATTTCCTAAAAGCCATCTTTTTTGCTTTCACAATATTTGCTACTTCTTTCGCAAACCACACTGGCTTCCTTTTCCTTGTGTTTTTCCTAACACTTTTGATACAAAGGTCTGTTGCCTTTAATACTGCACTTCGGGGGCGGTCCTATGCCCTGGACTTGAACCTTAGTGTTAGGGACCTGTCAAAGTCAGAAAAAATGTCTCAATGCACGTTGCCATATTTGCACCGCACACTGGTCCGCGCTGCGCGTGCGTACGCTCTCCCGTGGAGGCGCATACCCGCAATAGCGTGCACTCGCAGGCGCGGTATGCGTATTTACGGTAGAGTTTATGTAGTCGTAGCGTGCGACTCATTCGTTACAAATGTTCACAATTAATGTAGTTTATAGATCATGGTCCCTTTGATAGATTCTGAAAGTTTGGTTAAAATACAATGTCCCAGAGCTGAGGAATCCCTCTTTATATCGTACGAAGGGTCTAACAGGAATCATACAGCAGTGTTTGGTACCCATCGGAAGAGTATTTAAGTAGTAATATTCCGGTGTTGGTTTGGAGCGTATTAATCGCTCGTGCGAATAGTTATGGACATAAGAAGTTTATGTCCATTTCTATTATTTACACATACTCAGGTATGCGGCGGGAAACCCAGTTTCCCACCCACCTGAGCTGTTGGAAATCGTCACAGCCCACCTGTATGAATCACCCTATGACCTTTTGTTATGATGCAGGGCCGAATTCCTTCGGCCAATGGACAATGGGATTGTAGGACCAGGAGATTGCATTGTGTGTGGGGCATAAATAGGCAGGCCGACCACATCCAGCTCTCACTCTTCAACGGTTCTCATTGCTGAAAATCGGGTGCTGGATGTCCAGGCGCATGCGATCGTTTCCCCTTGTGCGTAAGTTTCTCCCCGTAATCATTGTCTTTCTGTGAGCCAATTTCTCTCTCTCTCTCTCTCTCTCTCTCTCTCTCTCTCTCTCTCTCTCTCTCTCTCTCTCTCTCTCTCTCTCTCTCCTCTTTTCTCTTATATCTCCCATAGTATTATAGTATTGTATTGTATTTCATTTAGGTCAGAGTAGTATTGTCTTTTTGTATTTTAGTTCTGTGGTTAGGAAGTCTCTGTTATATTGTAGTGTATCATTTGTACTGTTATCCCCTTTTACAAGTATATTAGATATAATACAGTTAATAGGCTTTGGAACCTAAACCAGTATCTGTGTGTTTTCTATAGTGTTAAGTGTTCACTTGAGCGTCGGTGACGCTCAAGCAGCTTTGTAGTTAGTCAGGTTACACAAGGTTGCACTTACACCCTGTACTCACATTAAGGTATTCTTTGTATTTCTTTGGTATAAGGTTTAAACATTAAGGTATAGCGTTGTGAGCGTCTGCGCCGCTGGTGATCTCCTCGTGGTCTCGAGCGTCCGCTACGCCATAGCGAATCATTACTCTAGTCATAGCCAATAACGTGTCCTGTGATCACTGGGCCGTGAGCGAACGTGACGCTTGAGCGTCTCGCCTACGGCTGAGCGATCGCTACGCCAATAGCGTACCATTACGGTACTTCTTAAGCAAACAGCGTACAGTGTTCTTAGCTTCATAAAGGGTTGTTATACGACAAAGGAATTTAGCATTGTCAATTGGGGACTCGTCCTATCCTTCTCATATCTGCACTAGGTAGATCAGCAGACATTATCCCTCCAGCAAAGGGTGGGAGGTTGTCTCACAGTGCTGACGGGATAAGCGTCTGCTTCGCTTAGATAAAGAGTGCTGAAGGAATCCGGGAACCGGAAGTAAGAACAAAACGCTTGTGTCTTTTAAAACTGTTTATTTTTCTCTTGTCTTGCGTACGCACGCATATATCTGCATTTCTGTTTCATTTTCGTATATCACTATTCCTGTTTGCCAATTTTATAGTTGATAGAAAGTGCTAAAAAGAGATTTGCTGTTATTTCATAGTAGAGGTGATAGTTAAAGTATAGAACAAACACACGGTTTGTCTGAGATACAAGGCAGTCAGTGTGGATTGCGGTAGATGATCAGGGATCATTTACATTGATAAAAATAGAAATTGTGTTACGGTGGATCTTTATATTGCGTACACGTGTCGCTAACAAAGACTAGCGTACGCAATCCAAAGGCAGACGCACGCAGCGTTCATTACGCAACGTAGCGTCCGGTTACGCCCACGTAGCTCAAGCTGTGATAAAGTGAAGTAACGCAAAGGCGATAATTAACGCACAGCGGTAGATAACGCGACGCGGTAAATAACGCAAATCTATTTTTGGAAAAATCTGAAATTTAGTTTAACAGATCCTGCTCCTAATTGGTAACACTTTTGGCCTAAAGACAATTTCTGCGCAGAAATAGATATAGAAACAAAAGTGTACATGTGTTGAGTGAGTGTGTTTTGTATACAAAAGTTTATATAACTTTAAGGTGGAACCAAAAGGAAAGCCGGGTACTCGTCAAGGGACATACGTGTAAGTGACATATACGGTGGCTAGGGAGGCATCCCTGGTTAAATAATATTTGAGCATTAGAGTATAGCGGACCATAAGGTAACAAGACCAGGAGGTCATAAGGTAACAAGACCAGGAGGTCATAAGGTAACAGACCAGGAGGTCATAAGGTAACAGGTAAAATAGACAAAGAGGTCCGCTATAAAAGTCCAGTGGCACAACGCCTGGGGTGTTGGTGCAGAACCCATATAGGCCATACAAGCTCTTGCTGAAGGAATCGCGGCCGGAAACATCGATTCCATTGATCTTTCAGTACATGACAAGTAGTGCTCGTGTACTGAACGATTGGACCGCACGTAATTGTGTGCAGTAGTTAGTAATCTGACCTAATACCATTAGAGTAAAGTGGTCACAAACGCTATTTGTACATTCTGACGTGATTTGTGTAATTTTTTATTTTTGGAAGGGAAGTTCGCTGGTCACTCAGGAACTATCCAACAACCGATACTTGCTGGGGAACGCGCCCCAGTAAATAAAGGTTCACAGGGGCCCTAGGTTGGGTACAGCAGCTCTGGTTACAGTGATTGCAGTACTGGCCAACGTGGGCGAGAAGTAAGTGGGGTACTTGATAAACCACCACCGCCGGCCTGCCCAAGGACATCTTGGTTTGTTTGTAAGGGTTCGCTGAAAACCTTGAGATAAAGATCCAAGGAGGAATAAGCAACGCCTGCAGATTATGGGGGCCATTTGTTCAGGTAGGGGGCGATCAACCTCGGTTCGGGTTGATTCAGAGAACCGACCAGTTGGGTCGGCACGATATGTGATGTGTGAAAAATACGGTAGTCACACAGAGGTTTTATGTGATGAATGGGAGAGAATGACTGTACAAGACAGGGACAAATTCCCAAGAATAGGTAGCTTCAGTCCAGAAGTGTTACAAAATTTAAGGAGGAGGATATGTCTCGTAAACTCAACAAAGAGACGAATTCAACATCATGATTGTTTACAGTTATGGCACCAGGAAGGTGAGATACAGAGAGGTTTGGCTCTGGCGGCGGGATCTGGGGCAGTCAGGAAGTTGATTGCCACAGCTCCTCCTCCACCATACATTGCAGGAGAGAAGTTGATTGCGGAGAGAAACGCACTGGGTTGTAAAACACAAACTCTTAGTAACACTGTAAATGTTAATGATGTTAACCAAATAACTCATGCAAGTATTAACCCGTGCAAGTTGTACCCTGTTTTGAACCTTCCTCAGGAGTGTGATCAAGAAGACGATTCAGCAACAATTTCAGCTCTCTCTCTTGCAGCCACCATAGCAGAAACCACAGTAGGCACAGCGACACCCACGAGATTAGTGAAAGCCCCTAGCGGAGGGATAGGTGAGGTCGTGTCAACGGGTAAGTACGGCACCATGCACTACACTGAAACAATTGTACCACAACAAGCAGTAGAATCTACACAGGAAGAGGCTGTTAGAATTGCTCCTGTAAGGGTAATAGCAGTTCCCAATGGAAAAACAGATGTGTCTGGAGCCACTCCCATAAGGAACATTGCCATGTACACTCCATTTTCCCGAATGGAATTAAGAACAATAGTGTCCGAATTTCCTGACCCCAGGAAGGATTTAGTTGCTAGCCAAAAATACATCAGGGATTTAGGTAACACTGTAGAACCCAACAACAAGGATTGGCAGATACTGCTAAGAGCTTGTTTACCTTCCAATGTTGACGCAACTCAATTTTTAGCTGATTGTGCATTGGATAAAGATGTACCGCTTACAGACGTGTACAACAAGGATAATGTAAAAAGGATAAATTTACAGCTAAAAGAGTATTTCCCAGCCGTTGTTAAATGGAATAAAATATTTTCCATTAAGCAAAAGGAGTCCGAAACGGCAATAGAATATTTTCACCGGGCACTATTAGAAATGGCAAAGTACACGGGTATAGAAGACATAAAGACCAACCCAAACCATCGGGAAGTAGCAGTATCTGTACTGATGGATGGTTTAAAGGAAACATTAAAGACTAGGGTTCAGACCACGCAACCATGCTGGCGAGGTCTGTCAGTGTCCGGCTTGAGAGAGGCTGCTATTGATCACGACAGAAACATCACTAGGCACAGAGAGTCGCAAAGTGATAAGTTGATGTCCGTAAGTATACAGGCACTGACCACAAGGCAGCCTGCGTATGTACCACCGAATCCTGTGGGTAAGGCAAGTGTAATAACATGTTTTTCTTGTAACAGACCGGGACACTTTGCACGAGAATGTAGAACAAAGAATGTACAAAGATCTTTTCAACCCCCTAGACAACAACACAACACACGACATTGGGAGCAGGGTCCACAGAGGCGGAGTTTTGAGCCACATACAGGGGAAACAAAAAGATATCCCCCGATCAGAGATTGGCATGCCTCTGGTAGTTCCCAGCTAACTCCCCCACAAGTAGTTGCTGCCAATGGGATTCAGGGAGGTCAGCATACCCAATAGGGGTGTGGCCATACCTGTAATCTGCAGCCAGTTAAGTTGATTGCCAGTCTTGGAAGCGAACCAGAAATTGCAATCAATGTAGCTGGTAAAACTTTAAACTTTCTTGTAGACACAGGGGCGGCCAAGTCAGTGATAAATTCGACAGTGGGCATGAGAACCACTGGTAGGACAATTCCAGCCATGGGAGTAACAGGAGTAGTCCAGCACTACCCTGTTAGCAAACCAGCCGAGATTACAATAGGGCCTTTGCATACCAAGCATTCCTTTTTGCTGGCTGCATCGGCACCAACCAATCTCCTGGGAAGAGACTTACTATGTAAAATGGGTTGCGTCATTTATTGTACCCCTGAAGGTGTATTCTTGGACATTCCTGAGAATCACGCTCAGGAAGTACGAGACATGCTAGACTCCCCATCAAAAATTAATGTCACATTCCATTATGACAAATAGGAATCCATCCCAAGTAGAAGAGATGACATCTCAGATACCAGAGTCGCTTTGGACAAAAGATGGACAGGACACTGGATTAATGGCAAACGTAGCTCCAGTAGTTGTGCAAGTAAAAGATGGTAGGATAGCTCCAAAAATCCCACAGTATCCTCTGAAGCCAGAGGTGGAGCTAGGAGTTTTTCCCGTAATAGAGCGCTTGCTACAACAGGGCATTCTAGTAAGAACGTCCAGCACAGCAAATAGTCCCATCTTCCCTGTTAAAAAGAGTGGGGGGAGGGGTTACAGGCTAGTGCAGGATCTAAGGGGGATTAACAAAATAGTTGAGAGTCAGTTCCCCGTAGTGCCTAATCCAGCTGTCATCCTAATGCAAATTCCTCCCACTGCCAAATTTTTCACTGTTATTGACCTCTGCTCCGCTTTCTTTTCGGTACCTCTGCACCCTGACAGCCAATATTTGTTTGCATTCACATACAGAGGAGTCCAATACACGTGGACTCGGTTACCCCAAGGTTTCATAGACAGTCCAAGTATATTTTCTCAGGCTTTGCATGATTGTTTACAGTCTTTCCAACCGGAGAGTGGATCAGTGTTGATACAGTACGTGGATGATCTACTACTGTGTTCTGATTCATTGGAAGCTTCCCTGAAGGATACGAAACAGCTCCTGTTTCATCTTTCAGACACAGGTCACAAGGTTTCCAAAGACAAGTTGCAATTATGCCAAGCTAAGGTAAAATATTTGGGACACTGTCTAACACAAGGACTGAGACACCTGACCGCTGATAGAATCCAAGCCATTAGAGACATGACACTGCCACAAACCCAACAACAGATCAGGACGTTTCTAGGAATGTGTGGGTATTGCCGTAATTGGATCCCAGGGTTTTCCATATTGGCGCTACCTTTGCAGGAAATGGTCTCTTCAAACAAACCTGATCGGATTTCGCATACAGACGAATCTGAAACAGCATTTGAGAGACTCAAACAGTGCCTAACGCAGGCACCAGCACTAGGTATGCCAGACTATGGGAAACCCTTTGAACTATACGGAACAGAAAGTGCTGGGTGCGCAGCAGGTGTACTAACACAAAAACACGGTGATGCCAGCAGGCCAATTGCATACTACAGCGCTCAGCTAGATACGGTAGCGCGATCCCTCCCCACATGCTTGCGTAGCGTTGCGGCGATAGCATTGCTAGTAACAAAAAGCGAAGATGTCGTGCTAGGCCACAACCTCACAATCCATACACCGCATGCGGTATCTGCCTTATTGAATTCTGCCCAAACCAGACACGTCTCATCAGCAAGGTTTACGAGATGGGAATTGGCATTAATGGCCCCAGTTAACATCACCATAAGAAGATGCAGTGCATTAAACCCTGCAACATTTCTCCCAGGTGTGCCTGGTCAGACACAAAGGGTGGAAGGTGAGAGTGATGGGGAAGGAGGATTTAATGCAAAGGAAGATACACATGATTGTATGGAATATTTGACCCAAAATTTTACCGCAAGGCCTGACATCAGTGACAATCCACTGGAAGATGCAGAACTCACGTTCTACACGGACGGTAGTTGTCACAGACAGTCAGACTCGGGAGACTTGTGTACTGGATACGCAGTCGTAGATGACCAAGACACCATAGAAGCGGAACCGCTAGGCCCACCTCACTCAGCCCAGGTTGCTGAACTGGTCGCCCTAACCAGAGCATGTGAATTGGCTAAGGGTAAGTCTGCCAATATCTACACCGATTCTAGATACGCGTTCGGGGTAGTACATGATTTCGGAGCGCTATGGCGTCTCAGAAATTTCATGACGGCAGCTGGTACACCGATAGCGCATGCAGCTCACATAAAAAGGCTTCTAACAGCGATACAGGAACCCGACAGAGTGGCTGTTATCAAATGTAAAGCACATACATATAGCCAAGACCCAGTATCCCTTGGTAACAGCCGAGCAGACGAAGCCGCAAAGCTTGCAGCTGCTACCCCCACACGGACAAACACCACACAGTTGATGGTATTTAATACCATCAACACACAGAAGTTGTGTGAGATGCAGAATTTGTGTTCCACACAGGAAAGAGCAGTCTGGAAGGCAAAGGGATATGGCCAGGAGTCCTCAGGGCTCTGGACATGGTAAACCAGTGGCCCCCAGGGCATACCTTCCATGTCTGGCTGAAGCAGCTCACGGGCTGACTCATCTAGGCAAGGAGGGGATGTGCAAATTGGTGAGAGCATACTGGTGCGCCCCAGGATTCTCCTCTCATGCGGGTAAAAGAGCAATGTCATGCCTTACCTGTCTGAGAAAGAATATTGGAAAAGCAATACCTACAGAACCATCCCATATCCCACCTGCCGGCGGCCCTTTCCAGGTAATACAAATTGACTTCATTCAATTACCCCCATGTAGAAATTTGAAATATGTACTTGTCTGTATAGATGTTTTCTCGAATTGGGTCGAAGCTTTTCCAGCAGCTACAAATACCGCTATGTTTACAGCTAAGAAAATTGTGCAGGAATTTGTATGTAGATATGGTATCCCTAGAATCATTGAAAGTGATAGGGGTACCCATTTTACCGGTGATGTCTTTCAAGGAATGTGTAAATTGATGGGAATTGATAGCAAGCTGCACACTCCGTACCGTCCACAGGCGAGTGCGAAGGTCGAAAGAGTGAACAGCACTATTAAAAATAAATTGAGTAAGGGGGCGTGGCCTGGAGGCTGAACTGAGAGGCAGCACATTCTGAGAGCTCCTCAGAGATCAGGGAGTTTTGCCTTTAAAAATCACTCCCTGCCTGAAAAAACCCCTCCAAACTTGTTCCCCCTGACGGAGGGGACATTCATCGGTGGTGGGGTAGTGCTGCGGAATCGGGGAGCCGGTCTCCCGGCTCCTGCGGGTTGCGGCCTACCCACCACTCAGAAGCCGGGGCCTAAATTTTGGAGTCTCCAGCGGCGGCGGGCCTTACGGAGCCTCAGCACCATCCCTGAAGCACCCTCAAGTGCCCCGACGCGGACCCCCTGGGAGCTGACTTGCGTCTCCCCGTGCTGACAGGCCGGGGGAGGTGGCAGGAGAACGGGGAACTGGCCGTGGTGCGGACGCCGGAGATCAGGAGCTCCGGAGACGGCGGCCATTTTAGACCTCTGACCCCGGGACAGAGCGGCGGACTCGGGACCCGGCGGCCTCCACTGCACCTAGAGGTGAGCTGGTCCCCCAATACACTCTCCCCCCTACCGCTGCATGCACCTCACGCCAGCGGGCAGACACTGCCAGTCTCCTCGTGCTGGACGCCGGAGGGAGACACAGCACCGCAGCAACACCGCACCTGCACCAGCTTCTTTTCTCTGAGGCTGGCCCTCAGTCCCAACCCTGCAGCCTTCTAATCCTCATAAGGGGCACCACCAGCCACATTAAGCTTGAGGGCTCTGGAGACCCTCTGCCCTCTCCTTACCTGGCCTGCTAGGTGGCACCCGGTTTGCGGATCTTGTCTGGTCGCTGGGAAGCCCCACTCGACGACCATCACGGTTGCTGACGTCGGTCCTCCCCCCCCCCCTGCCTTAAGGTGCAACTGGGCTAAACAGAGTGCCATCCTCCTGCCACAGAAGGCTCCAACACCCCCCCAGTATCAAAATTTCATATAACTTGCTGAAGGCCTTTGATATTCCCCTTTTGTGCTGGACTTTTCTGTATTACAATATCACAGGCCAGTGAGCGCCATCTCCTGGTCTCTGCCTGTAACTACGCCTGCTATATATATTCTAGTCTCCTATGTTATTACCTAGCAGAGAAATGTGCTGCTGACTGCATATGGGCGCGACCATGGGGGTCTTGTTCCTGTGAATTCTCAATTCCTGTCTCGTGATGGATCACTAGCTATTTATGCTATTACTCTGATATGCCCTATGACCTCTCTTAATTCCGGGACTGTCACACATCATGCCTAAGTCCAAAGCCAAGAAAAATACGTCTTCTGCGGAAATTTCCTCCTTTATTTCTAAGATGAAGCCTAGTTCCACTAAAATACCGGCCGTCCCACCGCCCGCCCCGGTTTCAGAATCTGAGGAAGATTCATCTGCCCCAGACCCCTCCATGAAAGATTGCATTTCCTCTATCCTGGCGGAGATGAAGTCGCTGAAACAAGCTTTTCACTCGGAGATCCATAAAGCCATCTCGGGGCTCAAGGTGGAAATATCTGATCTTGGGGCCCGCACTAATGACGCTGAACAAAAAATTGACGAAGTCATTGCTTTCCAGCAGGAACTGGAACACTCAGTCTACGTTATGCAGGAGGATATTTACTTGCTCCAAGACCAACAGGAAGACGCAGATAATCGTGCACGACGTAATAACCTGCGCATTAAACACATTCCGGAGTCGGTGGAACCAGCACAATTGGAAGATTTCCTCCTTAGATTTTTCCAACACCTCCTTCCGGACGTCCCGCGGGAACAGTTCCTCCTGGACAGGGCTCACCGGGCCTTGCGCCAAAAACCCTCGACTTCGTCCCCTCCAAGAGACGTAGTTCTACGATGTCATTACTTTAAAACCAAGGAAAAGATCCTAACAGCGGCCCGGAATAGAGACATGTGTATATTTGACACCCACAAGCTAATGGTGTTTCAGGACTTATCCCCTACCACTCTTAAGAGGCGCTTCGACCTGCGGGAGTACACCCAAATCCTCAGGGAAAACCAAATTCGTTACAGATGGGGTTACCCTTTTGCCCTTATTGTGCAACTCGATGGGAAGAGATTGTTGGCACGCTCGAGGGAGGAGGCTCACCGGCTTCTTTTGAGACTTAACCTTTCCCCCCCGGAATCTGATAAACCTGACTCCACACGAGAAGCTCCAGTTCTTCAACGTACTCCAGTCTCACCCCTCCCGCAACGGGCGCCTCGACGCCTTTGGTTGACAGTCCCGGCAAAAACCTCTGTGAGACATGACCCCTCGTGAACATTTCTTCACAGCTGCATTGCCGGGTTACTATATGTTATTTTCTACTGCTTTGTATACTAGCTTAGAGGTTTACAGGTTAATTCTTGCTACAGTGTTCATATATCTGAACATATGTTCTCTTTGTTCATGAGAGTCAAAAATGGTTCATTACGGTTAATTGTTGGTATGTCCCCCCAGGTCGCCTTCCCCCCATATATTTGGTCGGTGGGCCCCTTGATACTCGAGGCCATACCCCCCACCGAGCTAGTATAGTCAGTTTTGAGCATAGGGGAGAATTCCTCTCCCTTAATACCCCATACGGGAGCTCAAACATCCAGACCCGTACGATACGTACAATGGGTCATTGGCTCGGTACGTTATATATGTTCATTTCTTTTCATTTTGCATTGTTCTTTATGTTTCTATCCTCCTTTTTTCCTTTTCTCTCTCTACCCCCCACTCCTCTCCTCTTCTCCCCCCTGTCCCCCAGGGAGATCATTTATGGGCCCTTTGGGCCATTAGAGTTTTTTTTTCCACCTGTGCAATCATGTCTGTTAACATAATATCCTATAATGTGAAGGGTCTCAATAGTCCCCAAAAGAGGACCAAACTATTTCTCTTTTTGAAACAGGTAGGGGGAGATCTGGTATTCCTCCAGGAGACACATTTTAAAGGTACTTCCCACCCTGAATTACGTTCTAGACGCCATCCTGTCGCCATACACGCCTGTGATCATTCCCAGAAGAAAAGAGGGGTCGCCATATTAATCCCCGCTCATCTACACTTAGAATCAGAAAAAATTGTTAGGGACAAGCGCGGAAGGTTCCTCATTATAGTAGGCAAGCTTAATAATGTCCCCATCACCTTGGTCAATATCTATGCCCCCAATGTCAATCAAGCCTCGTTTTTCGCCTCCTTAGATTCTAAAATTGCTCAGTATAGGAAAGGTGACATTTTAATGGCGGGAGATTTCAACACTATACTCCATCCTAGTCTTGATCGCTCCAGCTCCCTGCCAACATCCCAGGCCCATACACATACCCGCAACTCCCGAGCCCTGCAGTCCCTACTTAAAAATAACTTACTCTTCGATTCCTGGAGGGTGGTCGACCCCTTAGTTAAAGATTACACATTCTTTTCCCCAGTGCATAATCTATACACTAGAATTGATATGATTATGGTAGGAAGAGACCTCACTTCTCGAATCCAGAAATGCTGTATTCATCCAATTACGTGGTCTGACCATGCCCCGATATCCTTATCTCTGTCTGGGCTGGCTCGCACTCTTTCCCCCCCCTCTTGGTCCCTTAACGATGCCCTCCTCCAACAGACCGATGTACCGCAACAAATTACTCAGGCATTGAATGATTATTTTAATGATAACCAAACCCCTGGTATATCGGACATGACCCTGTGGGAGGCGCATAAAGCGGTCCTTAGAGGCCATTTCATTCAGATTGCGGCCAGGCTCACCAAACAGCGCTCCCAAAAGATCTTAGAGCTTTCTGACCAACTCCACCTTTTGGAGGAGGTTCATAAGTCTTCTCTAAACCCTGCCGACTTAGACAAACTACTTAAAGTTAGGGGTGAACTTAATATGCTGTTGTCTCATAAGACTGAACAATGCCTTAGACGCCTCAACCAGATTTATTACGAAAAAGGGGATAAAGCAGACAAAATCTTGGCCAGGAAGTTGAGGGCTCAGATCTCCTCAAAAAATATCTTATCTATTCGCACCAAACAGGGAACACTAACACACGACCCCGACCGCATTCTGGGTGAATTCGAGGAATTTTATAAGCTATTGTATAACACGGAGGCAGTCCCTTCGTCGCCCTCACCGAGATTCGAGGAGGGGATCAAATCCCTCTTAGATAAGTGTGACCTACCGTCACTGAGCAGGGCGACAGTCTCTCAATTAGGCTCCGAAATAACTGTGGAAGAGTTAGATAACGCACTTAAAACTCAGAAATCTGGTAAAGCCCCGGGCCCTGACGGGATGTCAATTATGTATTACAAGAAATTTAAAGGGATCCTACTGCCCCATCTCTGTAGGCTCTTCAATGGCTTCCTCAGAGGTAACCCTCTATCACCCCGGGCTCTAGAGGCACGCATAGTTTTAATCCACAAACCTGGGAAGGACCCCAACTCCTGTGCTAGCTACCGCCCCATCTCTCTACTAAATAACGACATTAAAATCTTTGCCAAAATTCTTGCCCTGAGACTAAATTCAGTTCTCCCGCGTCTGATCCATGCGGACCAGGTGGGCTTCATCCCAGGCCGACAAGCTAGGGACAATACCCGCAGAACCATTGACCTGGTTCATCTGGTCAATAAAGCTAAATTGCCCTCTGTCCTTCTCTCGCTTGATGCGGAGAAGGCTTTTGATAAAATACTTTGGCCTTTCATGTTCGCTACCTTGCGTAGGTTCGGCCTGGGGGGAAGCCTACTTCAGGGTATACAGGCACTCTACTCCAACCCTTCTGCCAGGGTCCGGGTTAATGGTAAAGACTCTCCCCTCTTCCAAATCAATAACGGTACACGCCAGGGGTGCCCCCTGTCTCCGTTAATTTTTGCCATGACCATCGAACCCTTGGCGTGCATGGTTAGGGCTAATCCTGATATTAAGGGCATCACTGTAGGCGACGAGGAGTTCAAACTGTCATTATTTGCAGACGATGTTCTGTTAACTCTGTCTTCACCTAATATTTCTATCCCCAACCTATTTAAAACCCTATCATTATATTCGCATTATTCGGGATATCGTATTAACTATTCTAAATCTGAGGCCCTCCCTTTGCATCTCAATGAGGATACCAGATCTCTCCTAGCTGCTAACTTTAATTTTGCTTGGCGCTCCAAAAAAATTAAATACCTAGGCGTGTTCATCACAAACTCCTACGACTCCCTATACCCAGAGAACTTTCCAGCCTTATTTAAGTGTATAGAGTCGGACCTTCGGGCATGGGACAGGCAGATTATAGCCTGGTTCGGACGGATAGTCTCAGTAAAAATGAACATCCTACCCAGGCTCTTATACCTGATTCAAACAATTCCCGTACGCATTCCCGCTGAGGCCTTAGCCCGAATGCAGAGACTCTTCCTAAAATTTATATGGTCAGGCAAGCCTCCTAGAATTAAGACCTCTACTTTGGTACGGGACCCACTAGCTGGAGGCAGAGGTTTGCCGGACATTCGTAAATATTATCATGCAACTCACCTGAGCCAGGCTGTCGCCTGGTTTTCCCCAGCGCCCCATCTACCCTGGATTCGAATTGAGCGGCTAGCGGCCGGGGTCTCCAATTTGGTTTCCCTACTAACGCCAACTAAGTCAATCCAGACAATGCAAACATGTCCCCCTCCCACTAAATTTACCTGCTCCCTGTGGTGTTTCTGCATTCGGCATTATGGTTTATCCACTTTCCCCTCGCCCATCACCTCCATTTGGGACAATCAGGAATTTCCCCCGGGTTCCACCTTACGGTCCCACCCATGGTTCCACCTGAGCCCGCGCCCGGGACTGGTGTTTGACTTCATAGAGGGTTCCTCCTGGCGCTCCCTTCAGTCCCTACGGGACAAATATGATATCCCCCAACCTGTATTCTATGAGTATTTACAAATTCGTTCTTTCCTAAGCTCCCTTTCAAAATCCCAAGTCATACGTCAACTTACCCCCTTGGAACGTTTGTGTATTTATTCTCCTATGCGACAGGGTATTATCTCCATACTCTATAGCTTACTACGTTCTCTAAAAGCAGCGAACATACTTCCCCATGAGCGTAAATGGGAACAGGACCTTGGCCCACCCCCTGCAGAGGACTCATGGGAAATCATCAGGCAAAATGTAGCCCAGTCCTCAATTTCCTCCTTAGTGAAGGAAAATTCCTATAAAGTCTATACTAGATGGTATCGGGTCCCAGCAACACTGCATAAGATTTTCCCCGGGTCATCCCCATTATGTTGGCGCGGATGTGGCCAGACTGGAGACTTTAAGCACATCTGGTGGTCGTGCCCCAAAATATGCACGTTTTGGGCCCAGGTGGAAACCCTCATTGGTTCCATTTTCCACTCGCAAGTAGTATTGGGCCCTTGGTCGGCCCTCCTGGGCCTACCTCTGCCCAACTTTGACACCCAGGCGAGTAGTCTGGCACTCCAAATTCTACACGCCGCCAGATGTGTGATAGCTAAAAATTGGAAAAAAACCATTTCCCCCCCTAGGAGCATGTTGATAGCCAAAATATGGCATATTTCCATGATGGAGAAAATCACGGCCTCCCTACGGGACAGGTCAGAGAAATATAGGAGGATATGGGATCCTTGGTTCACCTATACTACGCCCTCTAATGCCGGAGTGTGATACCCTCCATCATATGGTTCTCAACAAGCAAACGAAGTAATATACTGTCCACAGTTGAAAAATTGGTAAAGAGTGCAGATAGGAGGTGCTACCTCCCTTGACATGGTTCTACCTTGTATGTATGTTACTATGATGATCCCCCACTCTCCCCCTTCCCCCCGTCCCCTTTCCCCCTCTCTCTCTTATTCTCTTCTTTTCTCCTTCTATTCTTCTCTTCATTTTTATGTTTAAACACAAAAAAAATTGTTGTCGATCTATATATATGGTATTGATGATGTACTTCCCTGTTGTTGTTACATTTGGTTATTCCCCACGGGATAACGTGTATGTAATTTTGAATATTTCATTTGGAGTCATCATCTCCTGTTTGTCATGTACCAGCATATTCGACTTCTCTTCAATAAAAATATAAATAAAAAAAAAAAAAATAAATAAATTGAGTAAAGTAATGGCAGAGACAGGATTAACGTGGCCAGAAGCTTTACCCATTGTTTTGTATAGCATCAGAACCACTCCCAGGTCCCCTCTTAACCTGTCCCCTTTTGAAATTCTGTTTGGTCGACAACCGCATGTCATGATTAACCCTCAGGATGATTTGAAATGTAACAATGAAGTAACTGTAAAATACTTGATTAACATGAGTAAACAGTTGAGGAATCAAAATGATAATCTGAAGTTGGTGATTCCTGATTTACCAGATAGTAATTGTCATGACATTGAACCTGGGGATTATGTAATGATACGAAATTTTCTACGCTCAGGTTGTCTTATTGATAGATGGGAAGGACCATACCAGGTCTTATTGACTAGCACCACAGCATTGAAGGTTGCTGAGAGAGAGACTTGGGTCCATTCGTCCCACTGCAAAAAGGTTGCTGATCCAGAGAAGTCCCGTGATAAGGAACAGACGGTAGAGGTTGTATCACTGGAGTGTCTGTTCCAGGAGGACTGAGGCGGCACCTGAGCCTTGAAGACCGAAAGCAGTTGTCGACTCCCCTCTCCCTTTTATTGTTTTTCTCCACTTCCCATCCCCTCTTCCTTGAAACTTCTTTTTCCCCCTTCTCATTCTTCTCCATTTCCTCCTCAAAGATGGACTTGCCCCAAGAGACTGTGATCCGGATTTTGATGTTAACCATGATGTTGACCAGAGCAGTCTGTTCCGGCGAGAGTACCATAGAGGTCGAGAGAGGTTCTGGAATGGGTTCCGATTATGATGATGGAGGCGTAGTTTTCCAAGATCAACCAAACCAACAAGCAAAGGCGAGTATCAGAAAACGATCCGATAGAAGAAATTGTGATGGATTGTTAGCTGAAGAAAATTGTATCTGTAGGCTCTGTGATAATCTGGTTGAAGATGGATGCATAAAGAAATGCCAATCTAGTTTTAATATCCATGTGGACCGGCATCCATTGAGTGACTATCACTCCTTAGTGGGTAGCGTGTTAAATGAGACAGATTGTTGGGTATGCTCTCAAGTACCTCAGGGTCACAGTAAATCAGGGCTAGTACCATTTCCTTTAACGTTAGGGGAGGTACTTGAGCTAAGTGGTGGGAGACCGGTGGACCGGAGGTTTAACATCTCCAGCCCTCCTAGTTTGAAGCTCCACCAATACCATGTGGATAGGTCCCTCTTATGTTTTAACATCTCCAATCCCCGTAAGCCGGGAAATTGGGAAGTGTCATGGAGCAACCTTACCATGACCTTTTCACACAGAGCAGATAGAATGCCTACAGATACAGAGCTCGTACGCCACATAGCCAGTAGAGGAAAATCTTTCCGGTATCGATATACCTTAGGAAGTAGGATTACTAGAGTTGGAGAGGTATCACCAGGATACTGTGCACATATCGTACAAACCGATACGTGCATTAGGCAGATGGAAGAATTAGGGTCAGGAGATTTCACCTGGAAGGTTTGTAACATGGTCATGTCCTTCTCCGTCCCATATGTTCTCCCCGATGATGCATATTTCATATGCGGGAGAAAGGCGTACAAGTGGCTTGCCCCAAACTCTGAAGGATTGTGTTATATTGGAAAAGTATTGCCTGAAGTGATGACTGTTACACATGACAAAATGAAGGACATACACCGTGGTGCCCAAGCTCCTTATACTCACACTCATTACGAGCACCGAGTTAAAAGACAACTGTCAGAAAGGTTAGAGCATCCGGCCTCTGATCTTATCCATGAATCCACCGGGATTCAGGTTCTGGTAGCGTTAGATTTCACTCGTACCGCTCGAGGAGTGATGAATTATAGATACATTTCCGCACTCGCCAATTTGTTAGATAATATCACTGAAATGTATGATGACACGTTTAGATACACTGGAAGAGAACTTCAAGCTTACAAAACAGAACTAGTTCAGCATAGGATGGTTCTTAATTATCTTACAGCAGTAACAGGCGGATATTGTGTTACATTGGCAACACAGTACGGCATAAAGTGTTGCACGTATATCACAAATAGCACCGAGGATCCGGTAGAGGTCATAGACCAAAAGATGGACGATATTCTGCAATTAAAGTGGGAATTTCGTCGAAAACACAATCTCACCCTTGCTGCTGTAGGTAATGAGCTGACTGGTTGGGTGTCATGGTTGAACCCGCGAAATTGGTTCTCCGGTTTAGGAGACTGGGCTCAAGGAGTCATAATGGATGTTGGAAAGTTTCTCCTATGTATCTTGGGTGTTGTTATATCGATTGGATTGATATTTAGATGCGGGCAGGCTTTAATGAGGTGCAAACAAAGTACAAGAGTGATGAGCTTGAGGAGTGAGGAAACCGTAATTAACCTGGATTTGATTTATGACCCAATGATAGAAACCAGAATGTGATGAAAATGCGATTATACGGTCCGTTTCTTTCACCTGTTTTTCTGCTTTTCTCCAAGATACAAAGACCCCCTTGGACGAGGAAGTTGACGAGACGCTATACAGACAACAGACAAGCACCAAAGAAGAAGATTTGACAACTTTAAATATGGACACTTGATGAACTTTGCCATGGATCCCCAGTTTCCCTAGTATCTTTAAACTCACGCTAGCCCAACATTTTTGTAAATCTGATGGCACTGACAAAGCTTGTTGCTCATGCCTAAGGAGCAAAACAGCGCAAAGAAGACGACTCTCAACAGATACCGAACACAACTTCAACAACAGATGTACATTTCCCTGACATAGAATATCATTGCATTTTTCGTAAGTGTTCTTTATCTTCATCTCTACAACCCTCAGGTAACGACACACATAGACGATAGGGAATACAGGCACAGATATCAGCAACCACATACCTCCCCCATTCATGTATCATCAACTAAAATGTGCATCCCCATTTTGTTACA
Organism: Pseudophryne corroboree; assembly: GCF_028390025.1. NCBI lineage: Eukaryota > Metazoa > Chordata > Amphibia > Anura > Myobatrachidae > Pseudophryne > Pseudophryne corroboree. The sequence goes on from NC_086454.1 coordinate 219,636, forward strand.
ACCACAGCCGAAACGAGCTCGGTAGAGTTTGACAGCCCATCCACAGACCTGTACCACAGGATAAGAAGGAATTCAAATGTATACTTCGCAATACCTCGAAGCTAGATTTACCACACGTACGGCACGATGATACATGACCCTCCAAACATGGACTCATACACACATGCTTCTACTTTCTCACTAGGTCATACCCTCTTCACACCTACTCCACTCTTCTCCCCTACCCAACCATGGAAATCAATTAACCCCTGACTTACATTTTTCTCCTTAAATGTTTTGTGGCAGTTATTATTGACTGCCAAAGGGTGGACTGTCAAAGTCAGAAAAAATGTCTCAATGCACGTTGCCATATTTGCACCGCACACTGGTCCGCGCTGCGCGTGCGTACGCTCTCCCGTGGAGGCGCATACCCGCAATAGCGTGCACTCGCAGGCGCGGTATGCGTATTTACGGTAGAGTTTATGTAGTCGTAGCGTGCGACTCATTCGTTACAAATGTTCACAATTAATGTAGTTTATAGATCATGGTCCCTTTGATAGATTCTGAAAGTTTGGTTAAAATACAATGTCCCAGAGCTGAGGAATCCCTCTTTATATCGTACGAAGGGTCTAACAGGAATCATACAGCAGTGTTTGGTACCCATCGGAAGAGTATTTAAGTAGTAATATTCCGGTGTTGGTTTGGAGCGTATTAATCGCTCGTGCGAATAGTTATGGACATAAGAAGTTTATGTCCATTTCTATTATTTACACATACTCAGGTATGCGGCGGGAAACCCAGTTTCCCACCCACCTGAGCTGTTGGAAATCGTCACAGCCCACCTGTATGAATCACCCTATGACCTTTTGTTATGATGCAGGGCCGAATTCCTTCGGCCAATGGACAATGGGATTGTAGGACCAGGAGATTGCATTGTGTGTGGGGCATAAATAGGCAGGCCGACCACATCCAGCTCTCACTCTTCAACGGTTCTCATTGCTGAAAATCGGGTGCTGGATGTCCAGGCGCATGCGATCGTTTCCCCTTGTGCGTAAGTTTCTCCCCGTAATCATTCTTTCTGTGAGCCAATTTCTCTCTATCTCTCTCTCTCTCTCTCTCTCTCTCTCTCTCTCTCTCTCCTCTTTTCTCTTATATCTCCCATAGTATTATAGTATTGTATTGTATTTCATTTAGGTCAGAGTAGTATTGTCTTTTTGTATTTTAGTTCTGTGGTTAGGAAGTCTCTGTTATATTGTAGTGTATCATTTGTACTGTTATCCCCTTTTACAAGTATATTAGATATAATACAGTTAATAGGCTTTGGAACCTAAACCAGTATCTGTGTGTTTTCTATAGTGTTAAGTGTTCACTTGAGCGTCGGTGACGCTCAAGCAGCTTTGTAGTTAGTCAGGTTACACAAGGTTGCACTTACACCCTGTACTCGCATTAAGGTATTCTTTGTATTTCTTTGGTATAAGGTTTAAACATTAAGGTATAGCGTTGTGAGCGTCTGCGCCGCTAATGATCTCCTCGTGGTCTCGAGCGTCCGCTACGCCATAGCGAATCATTACTCTAGTCATAGCCAATAACGTGTCCTGTGATCACTGGGCCGTGAGCGAACGTGACGCTTGAGCGTCTCGCCTACGGCTGAGCGATCGCTACGCCAATAGCGTACCATTACGGTACTTCTTAAGCAAACAGCGTACAGTGTTCTTAGCTTCATAAAGGGTTGTTATACGACAAAGGAATTTAGCATTGTCAGACCCATCAGATGAAGTCACCTGGTCACTGTTGGTGAGTCCATAAAAACATGCTAAGCACCTCAATTTTTCTCTATGTTAGATTGCAGAGTTTATTATAATTATTCTAATTAGCAGTACAGGTTGAGTATCCCATATCCAAATATTCCGAAATACGGAATATTCCGAAATACGGACTTTTTTGAGTGAGAGTGAGATAGTGAAACCTTTGTTTTTTGATGGCTCAATGTACACAAACTTTGTTTAATATACAAAGTTATTAATAATATTGTATTAAATGACCTTCAGGCTGTGTATATAAGGTGTATATGAAACATAAATGAATTGTGTGAATGTAGACACACTTTGTTTAATGCACAAAGTTCTAAAAAATATTGGCTAAAATGACCTTCAGGCTGTGTGTATAAGGTGTATATGTAACATAAATGAATTCTGTGCTTAGACTTAGGTCCCATCACCATGATATCTCATTATGGTATCTAATTATTCCAAAATACGGAAAAATCCGATATCCAAAATAGCTCTGGTCCCAAGCATTTTGGATAAGGGATACTCAACCTGTACTTAGTGCTACAGAGTGTGCATCTGCATTTACTTGTCAGCATGTATCAGCATGTTAGCACCTCTTATTAGGTTTGGAATTAGAGTGTGCAGTTCAGGAAAGCATGGGAAGGACCCGGGTTATGGGTAATCCAGGTTATCCGACACATTCAAACCCTATGGAGAGCTGGCAGAGGAGAAGCCCAGGCAATAACCCAGGCCAGCCTACAGTGTGAACACGTTTCACGTCCCTGTGACATAGTCTGAAACCAATGTTCAGTGACCCAAGTTGGATCCGGGATTATGGTGTGAAAGAGGGGACAGTGTGTTGTAAAATGCGAACACTGGAGAACAAGACAGAGCACAGGTCTGAGCATGGTAGAGATGCAGAATTACAGAGCACAGGGCTGAGCATGGTAGAGATGCAGAATTACAAAGCACAGGGCTGAGCATGGCAGAGATGCAGAATTACAGAGCACAGGGCTGAGCATGGCAGAGAGGCAGAATTACAGAGCACAGGTCTAAGCATGGTAGAGATGCAGAATTACAGAGCACAGGGCTGAGCATGGTAGAGATGCAGAATTACAGAGCACAGGGCTGAGCATGGCAGAGATGCAGAATTACAGAGCACAGGGCTGAGCATGGTAGAGATGCAGAATTACAGAGCACAGGGCTGAGCATGGCAGAGATGCAGAATTACAGAGCACAGGGCTGAGCATGGTAGAGATGCAGAATTACAGAGCACAGGGCTGAGCATGGCAGAGATGCAGAATTACAGAGCACAGGTCTGAGCATGGCAGAGATGCAGAATTACAGAGCACAGGGCTGAGCATGGTAGAGATGCAGAATTACAGAGCACAGGGCTGAGCATGGCAGAAATGCAGAATTACAGAGCACAGGGCTGAGCAAGATGCAGAATTACAGAGCACAGGGCTGAGCATGGCAGAGATGCAGAATTACAGAGCACAGGTCTGAGCATGGCAGAGATGCAGAATTACAAAGCACAGGGCTGAGCATGGCAGAGATGCAGAATTACAGAGCACAGGTCTGAGCATGGCAGAGATGCAGAATTACAGAGCACAGGTCTGAGCATGGCAGAGATACAGAATTACAAAGCACAGGTCTGAGCATGGCAGAGATGCAGAATTACAAAGCACAGGTCTGAGCATGGCAGAGATGCAGAATTACAGACCACAGGTCTGAGCATGGCAGAGATGCAGAATTACAGACCACAGGTCTGAGCATGGCAGAGATGCAGAATTACAAAGCACAGGTCTGAGCATGGCAGAGATGCAGAATTACAGACCACAGGTCTGAGCATGGCAGAGATGCAGAATTACAAAGCACAGGTCTGAGCATGGCAGAGATGCAGAATTACAAAGCACAGGTCTGAGCATGGCACCAGGTCTGAGCATGGCAGAGATGCAGAATTACAAAGCACAGGGCTGAGCATGGCAGAGATGCAGAATTACAGAGCACAGGGCTGAGCATGGCAGAGATGCAGAATTACAGAGCACAGGGCTGAGCATGGCAGAGATGCAGAATTACAGAGCACAGGGCTGAGCATGGCAGAGATGCAGAATTACAGAGCACAGGGCTGAGCATGGCAGAGATGCAGAATTACAGAGCACAGGGCTGAGCATGGCAGAGATGCAGAATTACAGAGCACAGGGCTGAGCATGGCAGAGATGCAGAATTACAGAGCACAGGGCTGAGCATGGCAGAGATGCAGAATTACAGAGCACAGGGCTGAGCATGGCAGAGATGCAGAATTACAAAGCACAGGGCTGAGCATGGCAGAGATGCAGAATTACAGAGCACAGGGCTGAGCATGGCAGAGATGCAGAATTACAAAGCACAGGTCTGAGCATGGCAGAGATGCAGAATTACAGAGCACAGGGCTGAGCATGGCAGAGATGCAGAATTACAGAGCACAGGTCTGAGCATGGCAGAGATGCAGAATTACAGAGCACAGGGCTGAGCATGGTAGAGATGCAGAATTACAGAGCACAGGGCTGAGCATGGTAGAGATGCAGAATTACAGAGCACAGGGCTGAGCATGGCAGAGATGCAGAATTACAGAGCACAGGGCTGAGCATGGCAGAGATGCAGAATTACAGAGCACAGGGCTGAGCATGGCAGAGATGCAGAATTACAAAGCACAGGGCTGAGCATGGCAGAGATGCAGAATTACAGAGCACAGGTCTGAGCATGGCAGAGATGCAGAATTACAAAGCACAGGTCTGAGCATGGCAGAGATGCAGAATTACAGAGCACAGGGCTGAGCATGGCAGAGATGCAGAATTACAAAGCACAGGTCTGAGCATGGCAGAGATGCAGAATTACAAAGCACAGGTCTGAGCATGGCAGAGATGCAGAATTACAAAGCACAGGGCTGAGCATGGTAGAGATGCAGAATTACAGAGCACAGGGCTGAGCATGGTAGAGATGCAGAATTACAGAGCACAGGGCTGAGCATGGCAGAGATGCAGAATTACAGAGCACAGGTCTGAGCATGGCAGAGATGCAGAATTACAAAGCACAGGTCTGAGCATGGCAGAGATGCAGAATTACAGAGCACAGGTCTGAGCATGGCAGAGATGCAGAATTACAGAGCGCAGGGCTGAGCATGGCAGAGATGCAGAATTACAGAGCGCAGGGCTGAGCATGGCAGAGATGCAGAATTACAGAGCACAGGTCTGAGCATGGCAGAGATGCAGAATTACAGAGCACAGGGCTGAGCATGGCAGAGATGCAGAATTACAGAGCACAGGGCTGAGCATGGCAGAGATGCAGAATTACAGAGCGCAGGGCTGAGCATGGCAGAGATGCAGAATTACAGAGCGCAGGGCTGAGCATGGCAGAGATGCAGAATTACAGAGCACAGGGCTGAGCATGGCAGAGATGCAGAATTACAGAGCAAGGTTACACAGTGCCTATATAAATAATAATAATAATAATAATAATAATAATAATGTCAGCAAAATCCTCACTTTTTGTCACATTGTACCCCAGAAAAAAAAATTAGGTCAAACTTATTCCAGCTTTATGTACACATTTCCCCTTATAACATTCAACTAAAGAAAAAAAAGGCAACAGTTCTTAAAGTTATTAATAAACAGGGTTGGAAAAGCGATCGGTTTCCTCATCTCATACTGCGTGGAGCCGTCTGCTGCAGTTACAGCCATTGGTCTCTACCAGCTTCAGCACTTACATTGAGGAATATCTGCAAATTCTTATTTGCAGAATGGTTCACGTTCAAGCGGCGATGTTCATCCACAGATTTTCTATTGGACTTACAATACTTCTTTCTCGCCGCTCTGCCATATAGGCCAGCGTTGTGTAACGCTTGTGAGACAGTTGTTACATGATCAGCCACAGACTTGTAAATCCTTCAAAGTTGCCAATAGCCTCTTTGTAGCGGTATCCGGCCTCTAGGTCGACAGTAACTAGGTTGACAGGGTCTTTCACATTTTTTGAGCTTTTGCATACTTTCCGATCCACGTGGACTACGATTGGGAATAGTAACCTGTGCAGAGTGCAGCGGTAGCGGAGCGAGGGGACACGGTGCACTAATTGTGGTTCTCTGTTACTGTACGGTGAAAACGGCAATAAAAAAAAACACTCATGTCGACCTTTTGACCTGACGACCTAGAGTCCCTGTCGACCTACAAACCCTGTCGACCTAGTTACTGCCGACCTTGCATACCACACCCTTTGTAGCTTCCCTGCTCAGTATCCTCCAGTTTGGAGGGACGACCCAATGTAGGCAAGGTGTGTATGGTGCCATACGCTTTCCATATGAAAGTTTTTTACTGTACTCAGAGGGAAGAATAAAAGCCCTTGACATCTTTTTGTATCCTCATAACTTTTACCTTTCAGCAGCTTTACCCCAAAGCCTCTGGTGCAGCAAGTGTACGGGCAGAACGATGCGCCGATATATCTGTAGACGGCGTTCACAGACCTATCGCTGGTACACAATGGCTGATGGACCATCGATATATCGGTCATTCAATTGAACAGCCGATATATCGGGAAGTGCGTACACAGTACTAGGGTATGATCCAAACCAGTTATTTTAGTAATGAAATTATATTACTTGTTAGGATTTTCTGCCAATGTGAATTATAATGTGTAAACATAGCTGGGAGAAATGTTATTTCATTTATTTTATTTTCCCAGGGTGCAATGTGACAGAAGGAAATGATTGTGACAGGGAAGGATGATGCGCTGTTATTCTATCAGGTCTGAGAATCAGGCAGAAGTAGGAAAAGGAAAAAGGTTCTGAGAGATGACAATTTAGAGGGTACTTGTACAATTTTCAGATCTTCTTCCAATTGCCTGATTCTGGATTTTGACCATGCCTTCAATTTAAGGAACTTAGCCTCTGATTTACTTGCCTCTTCTTTCTTCAACTTTACTTCACCTACAAAAAAAAATACTTTATTAAAAGCAAATAAGGAGATTTATGGTAAGAACTTACCTTTGTTAAATCTCTTTCTGCGAGGTACACTGGATTCCACAGGGAATAACATCGGGATGTAGAGTTGGATCTTGATCTGAGGCACCAACAGGCTAAAAGCTTTGACTGTTCCCAGGATGCATAGCGCCGCCTCCTCTATATCCCCGCCCCCAGGCACTGGAGCTCAGTTTTGTTAACCAGTCCAATGCAGTAGCAGGTAAAAGAGACGACAACAGTTAGTAGCCACATATAACTATATTCTTACGACTGGAGAAGGTACCACCGGCTGATGCCATACAAACCCAAAGAAGCTAAGTGCGTCAGGGTGGGTGCCCTGTGGAGCCCAGTGTACCTCGCAGAAAGAGATTTAACAAAGGTAAGCTCTTACCATAAATCTCCTTTTCTGTAGCGGGGTACACTGTGATTCCACAGGGAATTACATCAGGGATGTCCTAAAGCAGTTACTCATAAGAGGGGTCGCACTGTAGCGGGCACAAGAACCTGGCGTCCAAAGGAGGCATCCTGGGAGGCGGAAGTATCAAAGGCATAGAACCTTATGAATGTGTTCACTGAGGACCACGTAGCCGCCTTACACAAATGTTCAAGGGTCATACCACGGCGGCCCACCCAAGAAGGTCCAACAGACCGAGTAGAATGGGCTTTGATGGTAGCTGGAGCTGGAAGGCCAGCCTGTACATAAGCATGTGCAATCACCATTCTAATCCATCTGGCCAAGATCTGCTTATACGTAGGCCAGCCACGTTTGTGAAAACCAAAAAGAACAAAGAGAAAATCAGAACTCCTAAGCGAAGCTGTTCTCTTCACATAAATACGGAGAGCCCGTACCACATCCAAAGACCGCTCTTTGGAGGATAAACCAGGAGAGACAAAGATCGGAACCACAATCTCTTGGTTAAGGTGGAAAGATGACACCACCTAAGGCAGATAATCAGGGCGAGTTCTAAGAACCGCCCGGTCCTGGTGAAAAATCAGAAAGGGTGACCGACAGGACAAGGCACCCAAGTCGGAAACCCGTCTAGCAGAGGCAATAGCTAGCAAAAACAAGACCTTAAGAGTAAGCCACTTAACATCCACAGACTCAAGAGGGTCAAACGGAGACTCTTGCAAGGCATCCAGAATAACAGACAAATCCAAAGGAGCCACAGGAGGAACATAGGGAGGTTGAATATGTAAAACACTCTGAGTGAATGTATGAACGCAAATTTTCTCTGAAACCATATCGACAAGGCAAAAATATGAACCTTGAGGGAGGCCAGACGAATGCCTAAGTCCAGGGCCTGTTGCAGGAAAGCCAAGAGTTTGGCAGTACTGAACTTGTATGCATCATAATTCTTAGCCGCACACAAGGTGAAGGAAGAATTCCAGACCCTATGATAAATCCGAGCAGAAGCCAGCTTACGGGCCTTCAACATAATTTGAGTGAACGCCTCAGAAAATCCTTTGGCCCTCAGAACTGAAGCTACAAGAGCCGCGCCGTCAAAGCCAGTTGGGCCAGATCCTTTTAGACACAAGGGCCCTGAACGAGGAGGTCTGGGCATTGCGGAAGTAGAAGAGGACGCTCTATCGAGAGACCCTGTAGGAATGAGAACCAATGCCGTCTGGGCAACGCCGGAGCGATTAGAAGTAGTATTCCTCCTTCTTGCTTGAACTTCCTTATTACCCTGGGCAGGAGTGACACCGGAGGGAACACGTATGGCAGCCGAAAGTTCCATGGAATTGCCAGCGCGTCCACGAACGCTGCTTGAGGATCCCTTGTCCTTGCTCCAAAGACCGCAACCTTGTGATTGTGTCGAGACACCATCGGGTCCACATCTGGTAGGCCCCACTTGTCCACTAGAAGTTGAAAGACTCCTGGATGAAGGCTCCATTCTCCGGCGTACATGTCCTGACGACTGAGGAAGTCCGCTTCCCAGTTGAGGAACCCCGGAATTAACACTGCCGATATGGCTGGCAGATGGTGTTCTGCCCAAAGAAGAATCTTTGACACTTCCATCATTGCCATGCGGCTTTGAGTGCCGCCTTGATGATTATGTACGCCACCGTGGTGGCATTGTCTGGCTGTACTTGAACAGGCCTGTTTTTTACCAGAGGCAGGGCCAGTTTCAAAGCATTGAACACTGCCTGCAACTCCAGAATGTTTATCGGGAGGAGAGATTCCTCCCTGGTCCACAGACCCTGAAGAGAGTGCTGCTCGAACACCGCGCCCCAACCCCGCAGACTGGCATCCGTCGTTAGAAGGACCCAGTTGGAGATCCTGAAGGGACGACCCCTGCTCAATTGCTGGTCCTGTAGCCACCAGGTCAGTGACAGGCGAACCTATGGAGTCAAGGAGATCGTGCGAGTCCTAATCCGGTGAGGCAGGCCATCCCATTTGGAAAGGATTAATTTCTGTAGAGGGCGGGAATGAAATTGAGCGTACTCCACCATGAGTCAAAAGGCACACGTGGATGAGATAGGAAGCATCTTATCTTGTCCTGAAGTTTCAGGACTTTCTCTGGAGACAAGAACAACCATTGGATGTGAGTGTCCAATAATGACCCCGGGTGCACCATGCTCTGAGCAGGGACCAGTGAGGATTTCTTCCAGTTGATGAGCCACCCGTGGGCTTGCAGGAATTGGACCGTCAGTTCCAGGTGACGGAGGAGAACCTCTGGAGAGTTCGCCAAGATCAGTAAGTCGTCCAGATACGGCAGGATCCTGACACCCTGATGGCGTAGCAGAGCCATCATGACAGCCATGACCTAGTTGAAGATTCTCGGTGCAGTGGTCAGACCAAAAGGTAATTGCCAATAGCAAACCGCAGGTATTGCTGATGCGACATGGCAATAGGTATATGCAGGAAAGCATCCTATATGTCCGGAGATACTATATAGTCCATGGGCTCCAAAGCCAGAACAATAGAGCAAAGAGTTTCCATATGGAATTTGGAAACCCTCACAAATTTGTTCAAAGACTTGAGGTTGAGAATGGGCCGGGAAGACCCATTCGGTTTCGGAACTAGGAACAACGTTAAATAGTACCCCCTGAGTCTCTAGACCAGAGGCACTGGCACTATCACCCCTGCGTCCAAGGAGGGATTGTACCACCGAATGGAAAGTTTTTGCTTTTACCGGATCCGAAGGGATGTTTGTTGAGCAAAACTGGCGAGGGGGACGTTTCTTGAAAGAGATTGTGTATCCGTGAGTGACGATTTCCTTTACGCAGGCATCTGAAGTCGTCTGTAACCATACCTGAGCAAACCGCAGAAGTCGGCCTCCCACCCTGGGGTCCCCCAGGGGGAGGACCGCCCCGTCATGCAGCAGGCTTGTCTGTTTTGAAAACAGGCTGACGTGCAGCCCAGGAACGTTTAGGTTTGGGCTTAGTGGATTTGGAAGTACGAGCCTGTTTCGGGTACGCCTGACCCTTTGCTTTACTTGGAGGTCGAAAGGAGCAAAAGGAAGTACTTTTAGCCTTCGTAGCTGAGGGATTAGTACTAGGCAGACAGGCCGTCTTAGCGGATGCTAAGTCAGCAACAATGTTTTTGAGATCTTCCCCAAAAAGGATATTTCCCTTAATGGAGGTCACCTCCAAGTTCTTTTTATAGTCCAGAGCTACAGATCAGGGCCGCAACCAGAGAATCTGGCGAGCCAGAACGGACGTAGTAGACGCTTTGGCCGCCAGGACACCGGCATCAGATGCCACCTCCTGAATATAATGAGAGGCTGTAATAATATATGAAAGACTCTGTCTAGCATTATCAGGAAAATCAGACGGTAGCTCCGCTTCAACTTCCTGAATCCAGGCTTCAATAGCCTTTGCAGCCCAAGAACCCGCAATAGTAGGCCTATGCACAGCTTCTGCAAGAGTGTAAATAGACTTCAAGCAACCCTCCACACGCTTATCCGTCAGTTCCTTCAGAGAGGTGACGGTAGTGACAGGCAGAGCAGATGACACCACCAGATGCGCGACCTGTGAGTCCACCGGTGGCGGTGTTTCCCAATTTTTACTTAACTCCGCAGCGAGGGGATAAAGAGCTAGCATATTCTTAGACAGGGAGAATTTCTTTCCTGGATACTCCCAGGATTCCTGACGTATGTCAACCAAATGGTCAGAATGGGGTAAAACTAATTTAGTAACCTTCTGACGCTTGAACTTATCAGGTTTCTTAGAGTTATCTGGAGGTTCTGCGTCATCATCAATTTGAAGAATCAGTTTGATAGCATCCAAGAGGTCAGGAACATCCACTTGTGTAATAGATTCCCCATCAGAAGCCTCTGCATCAGTGTCTGAGGGGTCAGTATATACGCCATCTTCATCGGATGAAGTATCCGAAACATGTGTGGATTGTGTGGAAGTAATGGCCTGCTTAGAGGACCCCTTGGTCCTAGGCGGGCGAGGGTTAGGTTCTTTTTAGCCAAATACTGATTTAATTGCTGTAACTCAGTGGATAGATTATCTGCCCATGGCGGATTAACTGCAGGGACAATATGTGGCTGTAATGGCACAGGAGGTCCCACAGGAGACGCAAGTCTAGTTACTAGCGTAATCAGCAAATTAGAAAAAGCAGCCCAAGGTGGGTCTTGGTGTGCCACCTGTGCTGCAGACTGACTGAGGGGTATAAAACCCCCAAGTACCTAGACCCTCAGCTGCAAGGTTTTCCCCAGATAAATCCATGGCGTCAGCACTGCATGACGCAGGATCAGCCATGGATCTACCGCCCTGTTTAGCAGACATTGTTGGGAAGCGTAACCTTAGGGCGCAATAGTACAATATAACCAGAAAAAGTACCTGACAAAAAAACCCTGTATGTGTGACTGCAAAGCAGAGCATAAACAGAGAATTTAAGAGGCATATGGTGACTGAAACACACAGAGAAAAAATAAGATTTTACTTACCGGTAAATCTATTTCTCGTAGTCCGTAGTGGATGCTGGGGACTCCGTAAGGACCATGGGGAATAGACGGGCTCCGCAGGAGACTGGGCACTTTAAGAAAGAATTTGGATACTGGTGTGCTCTGGCTCCTCCCTCTATGTCCCTCCTCCAGACCTCAGTTAGAGAAACTGTGCCCGGAAGAGCCGACAGTACAAGGAAAGGATTTTGGAATCCAGGGTAAGACTCATACCAGCCACACCAATCACACCGTATAACTTGTGATAAACTTACCCAGTTAACAGTATGAACAACAACGGAGCATCAGATCAACCCTGATGCAACCACAACATAACCCTTATTTAAGCAATAACTATATACAAGTATTGCAGAATAAGTCCGCACTTGGGACGGGCGCCCAGCATCCACTACGGACTACAAGAAATAGATTTACGGGTAAGTAAAATCTTATTTTCTCTAACGTCCTAGTGGATGCTGGGGACTCCGTAAGGACCATGGGGATTATACCAAAGCTCCCAAATGGGCGGGAGAGTGCGGATGACTCTGCAGCACCGAATGAGCAAACACAAGGTCCTCCTCAGCCAGGGTATCAAACTTGTAAAACTTTGCAAAAGTGTTCGAACCTGACCAAGTAGCTGCTCGGCAAAGCTGTAATGCCAAGACCCCTCGGGCAGCCGCCCAAGAAGAGCCCACCTTCCTTGTGGAGTGGGCTTTTACTGATTTTGGAAGCGGCAATCCAGCCGCAGAATGAGCCTGCTGAATCGTGTTACAGATCCAGCGAGCAATAGTTTGCTTTGAAGCAGGAGCACCCAGCTTGTTGGATGCATACAGGATAAATAGCGACTCAGTTTTCCTGACTCTAGCCGTTCTGGCTACATAAAACTTCAAAGCCCTGACCACATCTAGTAACTCAGAATCCTCCAAGTCACGAGTAGCCACAGGCACCACAATAGGTTGGTTCATATGAAAAGATGACACCACTTTTGGCAGAAATTGTGGACGGGTCCGCAATTCTGCCCTGTCCATATGGAAAACCAGATAGGGGCTTTTATGTGACAAAGCCGCTAATTCTGACACACGCCTAGCTGAAGCCAAGGCTAATAGCATGACCACCTTCCACGTGAGAAATTTTAACTCCACGGTTTTGAGTGGCTCAAACCAGTATGACTTCAGGAAACTCAACACCACGTTAAGATCCCAAGGTGCCACTGGAGGCACAAAAGGGGGCTGAATATGCAGCACTCCCTTTACAAACGTCTGAACTTCAGGAAGAGAAGCCAGTTCTTTTTGAAAGAAAATGGATAGGGCCGAAATCTGGACCTTAATGGAACCCAATTTCAGGCCCAAAGTCACTCCCGACTGTAGGAAGTAAAGGAAACGGCCCAGCTGGAATTCCTCCGTAGGGGCATTCCTGGCCTCACACCAAGCAACATATTTTCGCCATATACGGTGATAATGTTTAGCCGTCACGTCCTTCCTAGCCTTTATCAGCGTAGGAAAAACCTCATCCAGAATGCCTTTTTCTGCTAGGATCCGGCGTTCAACCGCCATGCCGTCAAACGCAGCCGCGGTAAGTCTTGGAACAGACAGGGCCCCTGTTGCAACAAGTCCTGCCTTAGAGGCAGAGGCCATGGGTCCTCTGTGAGCATTTCTTGCAGATCTGGATACCAAGTCCTTCTTGGCCAATCCGGAACAATAAGTATTGTTCTCACTCCTCTTTTTCTTATGATTCTCAGCACCTTGGGTATGAGAGGAAGAGGAGGAAATACATAAACCGACTGGAACACCCACGGTGTCACTAGTGCGTCTACAGCTATCGCCTGAGGGTCTCTTGACCTGGCGCAATACCTCTGTAGCTTTTTGTTGAGGCGGGATGCCATCATGTCCACCTGTGGCAGTTCCCACCGACTTGCAATCTGCGTGAAGACTTCTTGATGAAGTCCCCACTCTCCCGGGTGGAGGTCGTGTCTGCTGAGGAAGTCTGCTTCCCAGTTGTCCACTCCTGGAATGAACACTGCTGACAGTGCTCTTACGTGATTCTCCGCCCAGCGAAGAATTCTGGTGGCTTCCGCCATCGCCACCCTGCTCCTTGTGCCGCCTTGGCGGTTTACATGAGCCACTGCGGTGATGTTGTCTGACTGAATCAGCACCGATTGGTCGCGAAGCAGGGTCTCCGCTTGACTTAGGGCGTTGTATATGGCCCTTAGTTCCAGGATATTGATGTGAAGGCAAGTCTCCTGACTTGACCACAGACCTTGGAAATTTCTTCCCTGTGTGACTGCCCCCCACCCTCGGAGGCTTGCATCCGTGGTCACCAGGACCCAGTCCTGAATGCCGAATCTGCGGCCCTCGAGAAGGTGAGCACTCTGCAGCCACCACAGGAGAGACACCCTGGCCTTGGGGGATAGGGTGATCAGCCGATGCATCTGTAGATGTGATCCGGACCACTTGTCCAACAGATCCCATTGAAAGGTCCTCGCATGGAACCTGCCAAAGGGAATGGCCTCGTATGATGCCACCATCTTTCCCAGGACTCGCGTGCAGTGATGCACGGACACCTGTTTTGGTTTTAATAGGTCTCTGACCAGTGTCATGAGCTCCTGAGCCTTCTCCATCGGGAGATAAACCCTCTTCTGGTCTGTGTCTAGAATCATGCCCAGGAAGGGCAGACGAGTCGTAGGAATCAACTGCGACTTTGGAATATTTAGAATCCAGCCGTGCTGTTGTAACACTTCCCGAAAGCGTGCTACGCTGATCAGTAACTGCTCTCTGGACCTCGCCTTTATGAGGAGATCGTCCAAGTATGGGATAATTGTGACCCCTTGCTTTCGCAGGAGCACCATCATTTCCGCCATTACCTTGGTAAATATTTTCGGTGCCGTGGAGAGACCAAACGGCAACGTCTGGAATTGGTAATGACAATCCTGTACCACAAATCTGAGGTACGCCTGATGAGGTGGATAAATGGGGACATGAAGGTATGCATCCTTTATGTCCAGAGACACCATAAAATCCCCTCCTTCCAGGCTTGCGATGACCGCTCTGAGCGATTCCATCTTGAACTTGAACCTTATCAGGTATATGTTCAGGGATTTTAATTCAATATGGGTCTGACCGAACCGTCCGGTTTCGGTACCACAAACATGGTCGAATAATAACCCTTTCCTTGTTGAAGGAGGGGAACCTTGACCACCACCTGCTGAAGATACAATTTGTGAATTGCAGCTAACACTATTTCCCTCTCTAAGGGGGAAGCTGGCAGGGCCGATTTGAGGTATCGGTGAGGGGGCATCTCTTTGAATTCCAGCTTGTATCCCTGAGACACAATCTCTAGTGCCCAGGGATCCACCTGGGAGTGAACCCACTTGTGGCTGAAATTTCGGAGACGCGCCCCCACCGGGCCTAGCTCCGCCTGTGGAGCCCCAGCGTCATGCGGTGGATTTAGTGGAAGCCGGGGAGGACTTCTGTTCCTGGGAACTAGCTGTGTTGTGCAGCTTCTTTCCTCTGCCCCTGCCAAGAAAGGACGCACCTCAGACTTTCTTGTCTGTTTTGTGATCGAAAGGACTGCATTTGGTAATACGGTGCTTTCTTAGGTTGTGAGGGAACATATGGCAAAAAATTTGACTTTCCAGCAGTAGCTGTGGAGACCAGGTCCGAGAGACCCTCCCCAAACAACTCCTCACCCTTGTAAGGTAAAACCTCCATGTGCCTTTTTGAGTCGCCATCGCCTGTCCATTGCCGAGTCCACAGGACCCTTCTGGCAGAAATCGACAGTGCATTTATTCTAGAGCACAGAAGGCTAATGTCTCTTTGAGCATCTCTCATATATAGGACAGCGTCTTTTATATGCCCCAGGGTCATTAATATAGTATCCTTGTCCAAGGTATCAAGTTCCTCAGATAAGGTATCCGTCCATGCTGCTACAGCACTACACACCCAGGCCGACGCAATTGCCGGCCTTAGTAAGGTACCTGAATGTATATAAATGGACTTCAGGGTACCCTCTTGCTTTCTATCCGCAGCATCTTTTAGGGTGGCCATATCCTGTGACGGCAGGGCTACCCTCTTGGATAAGCGTGTGAGAGCTTTGTCCACCCTAGGGGAGGATTCCCAGCGTAACCTGTCCGTTGGCGGGAAAGGATACGCCATAAGCATCCGTTTGGAAATCTGCAGTTTTTTATCTGGAGATTCACAAGCTTTTTCACATAACTCATTTAGCTCATGTGAAGGGGGAAAGGTCACCACCTGCCTTTTTTCCCCATACATATGAACTCTCTTGTCAGGGACTGGGGTTTCCTCTGTGATGTGCAACACATCCTTTATTGCTAGAATCATATAACGGATGGCTTTAGCCAATTTAGGCTGTAACTTTGCATCATCGCCATCGACACTGGAGTCAGAATCCGTGTCGATATCTGTGTCAACAATTTGGGATAGTGGGCGCTTCTGAGACCCTGACGGCCTCTGCGACATAGGATCAGGCATGGGCTGAGACCCTGACTGTCCTAAGGTTTCAGCTTTATCTAACCTTTTATGCAAGGAATTAACATTCTCATTTAAAACCTTCCACATATCCATCCAATCAGGTGTCGGCGCCGTCGGCGGCGACCCCACATTCATTTGCTCCCGCTCTGCTTCCACATAGCCTTCCTCGTCAAACATGTCGACACAAGCGTACTGACACACCACACACACAGGGGATGCTCTTTTTGAAGACAGTTCCCCCATAAGGCCTTTTGGAGAGACAGAGAGAGAGTATGCCAGCACACACCCCAGCGCTATATGTCCCAGGAATCACACAGTAACTTAGTGTTAACCCAGTAGCTGCTGTATATAATGTTTTTGCGCCTAATTTATGTGCCCCCCCTCTCTTTTTACCCTCTTCTACCGTGAATCTGCAGGGGAGAGCCTGGGGAGCTTCCTCTCAGCGGAGCTGTGGAGAGAAAATGGCGCTGGTGAGTGCTGAGGAAGAAGCCCCGCCCCCTCAGCGGTGGGCTTCTGTCCCGCGTTTCTGTGTAAAATTATGGCGGGGGCTCATGCATATATACAGTGCCCAACTGTATATATGCCCAACTTTTGCCAAGAGGTCCTAATTGCTGCCCAGGGCGCCCGCCCCCCCCCCCTGCGCCCTGCACCCTACAGTGACCGGAGTATGTGGGTTTAATGTGGGAGCAATGCAGCTGTGCGCTACCTCAGTTTGAATACTGGAGTCTTCTGCCGCCGATTTTGAAGTCTTCTTGCTTCTTTCACCCGGCTTCTGTCTTCCGGCTCTGCGAGGGGAACGGCGGCGCGGCTCCGGGATCGGACGACAAAGGGTGAGATCCTGTGTACGATCCCTCTGGAGCTAATGGTGTCCAGTAGCCTAAGAAGCAGGACCTATCTTCAGTGAGTAGGGCTGCTTCTCTCCCCTCAGTCCCACGATGCAGGGAGTCTGTTGCCAGCAGATCTCTCTGAAAATAAAAAAAACCTAACAAAATACTTTCTTATAGCAGGCTCAGGAGAGCTCACTAAGTAGCACCCAGCTCGTCCGGGCACAGATTCAAACTGAGGTCTGGAGGAGGGGCATAGAGGGAGGAGCCAGAGCACACCAGTATCCAAATTCTTTCTTAACGTGCCCTGTCTCCTGCGGAGCCCGTCTATTCCCCATGGTCCTTACGGAGTCCCCAGCATCCACTAGGACGTTAGAGAAATACCAAAATAGTATATCCTGTGAAACACTATATTATATGAGAACCCTTATGCACTTAGCCCCCCTCAGGGAACAGAATATAGGGATAGCAATATGTGTGAGATACACGGAATAGAGACCACACAGCAGCTATTGGCACACACAGTCACATGTGCAATGCAGAAATGATCACAAACAACAATAAAACTGCACTAGACTAGCAATACTAAGTAACTGGACTAATAAGTAAAGCTACGTATGTATATAGATATAACAATGCACAGTAAACACTGGATGTATATCAAAGGGTACTTGTACTAAATATCACTATAGTTATGCACTTGTTCTTAACTAACGCTGTCTAAACGACATGTAGAATACTTAAGTGTCCTGTAAATGCACAGCGCTGATGATGCAGGCGGCTTTACAGAGGAGACATCACCCAGCAGTCCCAGGATCAGCGTAGCTGTGTGTATTGGCCCCCAAAAGCTAACAGGGAGTGAGGGAGAAGAGAGATGCAGCTACGGGGTGGGAACATTTGCAGTAAATGGCGCCTGGGGCTGCGGGAGGGGCTACAGGTCAGCGCCCTTTCCCCTTTGCTGGACTTCACCACCTGGTACTGCGGGGCCTATAGAAAACGTATTATGAGAATCCGACCTGTGCCCCTTGCCCTGGTGGTCGAGTGGGATCCCTGAACGGCCAGTGTCCACGCCAGTGCACGCGGTCCCTCTCCAAAGACCGCGCCGGATCACGATTTCAGCGGGTCCCGCCTGGGGGACCCTCTTACCTCCTCCCAAAGATGCGATCCAGGAGAGCAGCGTCGGAAGTGTGCCTGAAGTGACCGGAGCCCTCCGCTGTAAGTACCCGGCGCTGCTGGGGTAGGTGAGGGAGTCGCAGCATGATATATCAAACTGACATATAGCACTTCTAAGTGCCTGTGCTGCGGCCCTTGAAGTCTTCTTTTCTTCAAAAAGCTCTTTTCAGGGCTGCACTGCAGGGCACCAACTTACAAACTGAGCTCCAGTGCCTGGAGGCGGGGATATAGAGGAGGCGTTGCAGTGCATCCTGGGAACAGTCAAAGCTTCAGCCTATTGGTGCCTCGGATTAAGATCCAACTCTACACCCAATGTTATTCCCTGTGGAATCCAGTGGACCCCGCTGCAGAAAATATATTTATTAATGGATGATCACTGAATCCCCCTAAAGTAGCTAACTGCACTTTAAAGATTGGGTATAGAATGTCCAGAGCTCCTGATTTACACAACGGGGGGTAATTCTGACTTGATCGCAGCAGGAATTTTGTTAGCAATTGGGCAAAACCATGTGCACTGCAGGGGGGTGCAGATATAACATGTGCAGAGAGAGTTAGATTTGGGTGGGTTATTTTGTTTCTGTGCAGGGTAAATACTGGCTGCTTTATTTTTACACTGCAAATTAGATTGCAGATTGAACACACCACACCCAAATCTAACTCTCTCTGCACATGTTACATAAGCCCCCCCTGCAGTGCACATGGTTTTGCCCAACTGCTAACAAAAATCCTGCTGTGATAAACTTGGAATTACCTCCAACATTTCTAAAAGTGCAAAACACCTTGTCGACCCACTTTATTCCCCGTCATGGGTGTCCTCTAATGGATATAAGAGAAAAATCGTTATATACATATTTTTATTAATTTTAAGCATTGCTTAAGAATTTGGCTCAGCGACTCTTAAGGTCAACCCTGCTGCACAGCCAACGGCCAATATATCGCTAGATACTGTATATTGGCACATCAGTGTGTGTGTACAGGCGGTCGGGCAGCCGGCGGTGACTGACAGCTGAACTGGGCGGGCGTGTGTATATGCCCGCCCAGTTCATGACGTCAGTCCTCGACGGATCGGGCAGTGTGTATGCACAACGCGATCTGGTTTTAGATCTGCAGATATATATGTAGGTGTGTACCCAGGGGTGTGGTGTGGTATGGTATGCCGGCGGCCGGGCTCCCGGCAACCAGCATACCGGTGCCAGAAGCCCGGCCGCCGGCATACCGACAGCGTGGCGAGCGTAAATAAGCCCCTTGCGGGCTCGCTGCACTCGCCACGCTGTGGGCACGGTGGCGTGTTACGCGCACCACACTATTTATTCTCCCTCCAGGGGGGTCGTGGACCCCCACGAGGGAGAAAAACTGTCGGTATGCCGGCTGTCGGGATTCCGGCGCCAGTATACTGTGCGCCGGGATCCCGACAGTCGGCAACCTGAAGACCACCCGTACCCAGCATAAGAGAAGCAGCTTCACGGCATTAACACAGAGGTTTTTATAACTTTCAGGATAACAAGACTCATATAGCTACTAATGCTACCACACCCGTCCCTATAAAGCTTCACTATTACCTTGTAACTTGAATATTGCAGTGTCTGTGGTCTGTGCAGACCCGGCTGGCATTTCTCCTGGGCTCGCCAGCCCTTGCAGCTGACTCTGAAGTTGCTGTATAGTCTGGAACTTCTCCTGGATTTCCCCCTGGTGCTTCTCCTGGATTGACTGCAATGCTGAGTTATGCTGGAGACTGAGTGTGCAAAGCTCGGCCTCGTACTTCTCCATCATGTCTCTGAGCTGGGCTCTCATTACATGCTTCTCTGCGTCTAGCTTGGACTGCAAGTTCTCTTTCTCAGACAGGTGACGCCTGCACTTTTCATTCATTTCCTGTACAATAAAGAACAGTGATGTCACAGCATGGCGAGCGTAGACTACAGCTGTAAGCAGCGCCTTGATCATCTATTGCATGTATCTATCCAATGGCAGCATTTAGCATCATCTGTGACATTATCTCCAAGCGTTCTATAAGCTGGTGTGTATGTCATGTCTTCAGAGAGAAGGAACACAAAATGATGCACCCTGAGCTGGCTCCTTCTGCCCCAGCATATGTAATATCATGACATCATGGAAGAGGCAGTTGGGGATCAGGAAGTTGAGTGCCGGGTGCGTCACAGAGCTCTCCAGGCTGTTGTTCCAGGCAAACATAAGTGCCATGGAGGGAGCAAAGGTGTTGCCCCCAGGTTAATGACACCGGTCGCACACCCCTAGTTAAGGCACTGTTAGATATTACAGGGACGGGCCAGACAGTCCTAAGGCTTCATAACAGTGGCTGTTACCCAGAGCCAGTAAACTAAGCAGGACTGCTACAAAGAGGACAGGCATTTTTGTGCCTCCTAATATGTATTGTTGCGTTTAATATATTTCACAGAGATAACCTCACTTACCTCTAGCTGCTGATCTTTACTATCAAGTTCCTTTTGTAAGACATCAATCACTTGGTTCTTTCCTAGTAATACCTCTTCCTCCTCGTGAAGCTTTTGTTTTAAAGCCTTGAGAAGCTGTAAGCACAAATAATTCTATATAATACACAAGAGGTGATAGTGGTAAGTTATAGCATCAGACACTGTGAGTTGTGTATTGTAAGGAATACTGTACCTCAGAGTTGTGGGACCTGTATAAGAGCACTCTACATGAGCTGGTGACTTCTATCATCTTTATAATGTACAGCATTGGACAATGTAAATTCCATCCCACCCCGCATGCACAGCTTTGAGAATCTTCTCACATTATGGCTGAATAGGTGTAACTGGGCGCTCAGACGTAAGATGCACTTGAACCGTTTAAGTCACGCACATGTCAACAGAAATGAGACCTGGATATAGTTGGATCTCTTGCGCCAAGGATAGGGTGGTTCAAGACCACACTACTGATGAATGCGGCTTTAAAAATAAGAATTTACTTACCGATAATTCTATTTCTCGTAGTCCGTAGTGGATGCTGGGGACTCCGTCAGGACCATGGGGAATAGCGGCTCCGCAGGAGACAGGGCACAAAAATAAAGCTTTAGGATTAGGTGGTGTGTACTGGCTCCTCCCCCTATGACCCTCCTCCAAGCCTCAGTTAGGATACTGTGCCCGGACGAGCGTACACAATAAGGAAGGATATTGAATCCCGGGTAAGACTCATACCAGCCACACCAATCACACCGTATAACTTGTGATCTGAACCCAGTTAACAGTATGACAAACGTAGGAGCCTCTGAACAGACGGCTCACAACAATAACAACCCGAATTTGTTTGTAACAATAACTATGTACAAGTATTGCAGACAATCCGCACTTGGGATGGGCGCCCAGCATCCACTACGGACTACGAGAAATAGAATTATCGGTAAGTAAATTCTTATTTTCTCTAACGTCCTAAGTGGATGCTGGGGACTCCGTCAGGACCATGGGGATTATACCAAAGCTCCCAAACGGGCGGGAGAGTGCGGATGACTCTGCAGCACCGAATGAGAGAACTCAAGGTCCTCCTCAGCCAGGGTATCAAATTTGTAGAATTTTGCAAACGTGTTTGCTCCTGACCAAGTAGCAGCTCGGCAGAGTTGTAATGCCGAGACTCCCCGGGCAGCCGCCCAGGATGAGCCCACTTTCCTTGTGGAATGGGCCTTGACAGATTTAGGTTGTGGCAAGCCTGCCACAGAATGTGCAAGCTGAATTGTGCTACAAATCCAACGAGCAATCGTCTGCTTAGAAGCAGGAGCACCCATCTTGTTGGGTGCATACAATATAAACAGTGAGTCAGACTTTCTGACTCCCGCCGTTCTTGAAATATATATTTTCAATGCCCGGACCACGTCCAACAACTTGGAATCCTCCAAATCGTTAGTAGCCGCAGGCACCACAATAGGCTGGTTCAGGTGAAACGCTGACACCACCTTAGGCAGAAAATGAGGACGCGTCCGCAGTTCTGCCCTGTCCGTATGGAAAATCAGATATGGGCTCTTATATGATAAAGCCGCCAATTCTGATACTCTCCTGGCTGAAGCCAGGGCCAGTAGCATGGTTACTTTCCATGTAAGATACTTCAACTCCACCGATTTGAGCGGCTCAAACCAATGGGATTTGAGAAAATCCAAGACTACATTAAGATCCCACAGTGCCACTGGGGGCACAACCGGGGGCTGTATATGTAGTACTCCTTTTACAAAAGTCTGGACTTCAGGAACTGAAGCCAATTCTTTCTGGAAGAAAATCGACAGGGCCGAAATTTGAACCTTAATGGACCCCAATTTGAGGCCCATAGACAATCCTGTTTGCAGGAAATGTAGGAATCGACCCAGTTGAAATTCCTCCGTGGGGGCCTTCCTGGCCTCACACCACGCAACATATTTCCTCCAAATGCGGTGATAATGTTGTGCAGTCACCTCCTTCCTGGCTTTTACCAGTGTAGGAATGACCTCTTCCGGAATGCCTTTTTCCCTTAGAATTCGGCGTTCAACCGCCATGCCGTCAAACGCAGCCGCGGTAAGTCTTGGAATAGACACGGTCCCTGCTGAAGCAGGTCCCGTCTTAGAGGTAGAGGCCACGGATCCTCCGTGAGCATCTCTTGAAGTTCCGGGTACCAAGTTCTTCTTGGCCAATCCGGAGCCACTAGTATCGTCCTTACTCCCTTTTGCCGTATAATTCTCAGTACTTTTGGTATGAGAGGCAGAGGAGGGAACACATACACTGACTGGAACACCCACGGTGTTACCAGAGCGTCCACAGCTATTGCCTGAGGGTCTCTTGACCTGGCGCAATACCTGTCCAGTTTTTTGTTGAGGCGGGACGCCATCATATCCACCATTGGTTTTTCCCAACGGTTCACAATCATGTGGAAGACTTCTGGATGAAGTCCCCACTCTCCCGGGTGTAGATCGTGTCTGCTGAGGAAGTCTGCTTCCCAGTTGTCCACTCCCGGAATGAATACTGCTGACAGTGCTATCACATGATCTTCCGCCCAGCGAAGAATCCTTGCAGCTTCTGCCATTGCTGTCCTGCTTCTTGTGCCGCCCTGTCTGTTTACGTGGGCGACTGCCGTGATGTTGTCCGACTGGATCAACACCGGCTGACCCTGAAGCAGGGGTTTTGCCAGACTTAGAGCATTGTAAATCGCTCTTAGCTCCAGTATATTTATGTGAAGAGACATCTCCAGGCTTGACCATACTCCCTGGAAGTTTCTTCCCTGTGTGACCGCTCCCCAGCCTCTCAGACTGGCATCCGTGGTCACCAGGTCCCAGTCCTGAATGCCGAATCTGCGGCCCTCTAACAGATGAGCACTCTGCAACCACCACAGAAGAGACACCCTTGTCCGTGGCGATAAGGTTATCCGCTGATGCATCTGCAGATGTGATCCGGACCATTTGTCCAGCAGATCCCACTGAAAAGTTCGTGCGTGGAATCTGCCGAATGGAATCGCTTCGTAAGAAGCCACCATCTTTCCCAGGACTCTTGTGCATTGATGCACAGACACTTTCCCTGGTTTTAGGAGGTTCCTGACAAGTTCGGATAACTCCCTGGCTTTCTCCTCCAGAAGAAACACCTTTTTCTGAACCGTGTCCAGAATCATTCCCAGGAACAGCAGACGTGTCGTCGGGGTCAACTGAGATTTTGGAAAATTCAGAATCCACCCGTGTTGTTGCAGCACTAGTCGGGTCAGTGCTACTCCGTCCTCCAGCTGTTCTTTGGACCTTGCCCTTATCAGGAGATCGTCCAAGTAAGGGATAATTAATACGCCTCTTCTTCACAGAAGAATCATCATTTCGGCCATTACCTTGGTAAAGACCCGAGGTGCCGTGGACAATCCAAACGGCAGCGTCTGAAACTGATAATGACAGTTTTGCACCACGAACCTGAGGTACCCTTGATGTGAAGGGCAAATTGGGACATGCAGGTAAGCATCCTTTATGTCCAGGGACACCATAAAGTCCCCTTCTTCCAGATTCGCTATCACTGCTCTGAGTGACTCCATCTTGAACTTGAATTTTTGTATGTACAGGTTCAAAGATTTCAGATTTAGAATAGGTCTTACCGAGCCGTCCGGCTTCGGTACCACAAATAGCGTGGAGTAATACCCCTTTCCCTGTTGTAGGAGGGGTACCTTGACTATCACCTGCTGAGAAAACAGCTTGTGAATGGCTTCCAATACCGTCGCCCTGTCTGAGGGAGACGTTGGCAAAGCAGACTTTAGGAACCTGCGAGGGGGAGACTTCTCGAATTCCAACCTGTAACCCTGAGATACTACCTGCAGGATCCAGGGGTCCACCTGTGAGCAAGCCCACTGTGCGCTGAAATTCTTGAGTCGACCCCCCACCGCTCCTGAGTCCGCTTGTAAGGCCCCAGCGTCATGCTGAGGGCTTTGCAGAACCCTGAGAGGGCTTCTGTTCCTGGGCAGGGGCTGCTTGCTGCCCTCTCTTACCCCTTCCTCTGCCCCGAGGCAGATATGACTGTCCTTTTGTCCGCTTGTTCTTATAGGACCGAAAGGACTGCGGCTGAAAAGACGGTGTCTTTTTCTGTTGGGAGGGGGTCTGAGGTAAAAAGGTGGATTTTCCGGCAGTTGCCGTGGCCACCAGATCCGATAGACCGACGCCAAATAATTCCTCCCCTTTATACGGCAATACTTCCATATGTCGTTTGGAATCCGCATCAACTGACCACTGTCGCGTCCATAAACTCCTTCTGGCAGATATGGACATCGCATTTACTCTCGATGCCAGAGTGCAAATATCTCTCTGAGCATCTCGCATATAAAGGAAAGCATCCTTTAATTGCTCTATAGTCAATAAAATACTGTCCCTATCCAGGGTATCAATATTTTCAGTCAGGGAATCCAACCAGACGACCCCAGCACTGCACATCCAGGCTGAGGCGATGGCTGGTCGCAGTATAACACCAGCATGTGTGTATATACTTTTTAGGGTAGTTTCCAGTCTCCTATCAGCTGGATCCCTGAGGGCGGCCGTATCAGGAGACGGTAACGCCACTTGTTTTGATAAGCGTGTGAGCGCCTTATCCACCCTAGGGGGTGTTTCCCAGCGCGCCCTAACCTCTGGCGGGAAAGGGTATAATGCTAATAACTTTTTTGAAATTAGCACTTTTCTATCTGGGTTAACCCACGCTTCATCACATACATCATTTAATTCCTCTGATTCAGGAAAAACTACAGGTAGTTTTTTCACCCCCCACATAATACCCCTTTTTGTGGTACTTGCAGTATCAGAGATATGCAAAGCCTCCTTCATTGCCGTGATCATATAACGTGTGGCCCTACTTGAAAATACGTTTGTTTCATCACCGTCGACACTAGATTCAGTGTCTGTGTCTGGGTCTGTGTCGACCGACTGAGGTAAAGGGCGCTTTACAGCCCCTGACGGTGTCTGAGACGCCTGGGCAGGTACTAACTGGTTTGCCGGCCGTCTCATGTCGTCAACTGATTTTTGTAATGTGCTGACATTATCACGTAATTCCATAAACAAAGCCATCCATTCCGGTGTCGACTCCCTGGGGGGTGACATCACCATTATCGGCAATTGCTCTGCCTCCACACCAACATCGTCCTCATACATGTCGACACACACGTACCGACACACAGCAGACACACAGGGAATGCTCTTATCGAAGACAGGACCCCACTAGCCCTTTGGGGAGACAGAGGGAGAGTTTGCCAGCACACACCCAAGCGCCATAATATATATGGGAACAACCTTATATAAGTGTTGTTCCTTATAGCAGCTTAAATATATCAAAATATCGCCAAAAAATGCCCCCCCTCTCTGTTTTACCCTGTTTCTGTAGTGCAGTGCAGGGGAGAGTCCTGGGAGCCTTCCTCACAGCGGAGCTGAGCAGGAAAATGGCGCTGTGTGCTGAGGAGAATAAGCCCCGCCCCCTATTTCGGCGGGCTTTTCTCCCGGAGTTTTAGATATCTGGCATGGGTTAAATACATACATATAGCCTCAATGGCTATATGTGATGTATTCTTTTGCCATAAAGGTATTAAATATTGCTGCCCAGGGCGCCCCCAGCAACGCCCTGCACCCTCCGTGACCGCTTGGTGTGAAGTGTGTGACAACAATGGCGCACAGCTGCAGTGCTGTGCGCTACCTTCATGAAGACTGAAGAGCCTTCTGCCGCCTGTTTCCGGACCTTCAATCTTCAGCATCTGTAAGGGGGGGTCGGCGGCGCGGCTCCGGGACGAACCCCAGGGTGAGACCTGTGTTCCGACTCCCTCTGGAGCTAATGGTGTCCAGTAGCCTAAGAATCCAATCCATCCTGCACGCAAGTGAGTTGAAATTCTCTCCCCTAAGTCCCTCGATGCAGTGAGCCTGTTGCCAGCAGGACTCACTGAAAATAAAAAACCTAAAAACTTTTTCTAAGCAGCTCTTTATGAGAGCCACCTAGATTGCACCCTGCTCGGACGGGCACAAAAACCTAACTGAGGCTTGGAGGAGGGTCATAGGGGGAGGAGCCAGTGCACACCACCTAATCCTAAAGCTTTATTTTTGTGCCCTGTCTCCTGCGGAGCCGCTATTCCCCATGGTCCTGACGGAGTCCCCAGCATCCACTTAGGACGTTAGAGAAAAGTGGATGGACTGGGCAGTGGGACCGCAGAGATGTTGAATTTATTTCCATGCACGCAATGCAACCGTCTTGCGTGCAAGTCTGAATCAGCCCCAGAGAGCACTTTAGGTTTAGCTGCATCCATCTGGTACAAGGCCTATGTACCATTTACTCATGTCCTCCACGTGGCCAGAGTATGACTGAACGCCTGCTTCTTTCACATACCTGATGGAGGTCAGCGCTAGCATCAGATTTTGCTGCAAGTTTAAAGATCTCTTGGTCGTGTTTCTGCAACAGCTCCTTCAAATCCTTCTCTTTCTCCAGAATCATGTTCTGATAAACCCGGATCTGCAAACATGAGAATTATGGAGAGAGCGGAGTGTGCTGGTGGGATAACAGCACACTACAGATGTAGCGACGCTCACCATGGCTACATCTGACGTCTACGTGCACTTCTGGTGCAGCTAGGTGCCCCTGCTGGGCTGCATATTCTGCCGCCCCCATTTATGCGAATGCGGCGTGCACGCCTTAGACAGTCACGTGGTTGCGGCAAAGGAGGCGCCTAGATGTAGCCATGATGAGCGTGGCTACATCGGTATAAGCACAGGCCACAATCACATAGGAACATATCTGTTGTGAAGTACTCACATTCTCCATGTACATTGCTTCCTTCTCCTGGAACTCAATCTTCTCCTTGTTTAGTAAGGCTTTTAAGCTTTCGGTCTGCTCTTGAAGGAGACTGTATCGCTCTTCGCTTTCTCCAACCTTTTTGGTCAGGTTCTGGATTAAAATCTGAAGGTCATGACTGGAGTCTTTTGGTGTGACCTGGTCCAGGATAAATGACAATGAGACTGTATGCTACAACACGAGCAACATGTAAACAGACCAGTATTTCCCAATTCCAGTCCTTAGGGACCACCTGGTCCACCAGGGCAGGTTTTACAGATTTACTCAGTATCACCACAACGGAGGACCTGGAGTTGGGAAACATTAACACAGACATTCGTAACTGATACAGGGTGAGCGCTACGCCAGTATGCGCTGTATATCTTGTGTGAGAAGCACAGCCAAATATGTGCCTACAGCATACTGGCCCGAAAGCATTTTAGAAAGATCAAACCTTATGACTGAAGAGGAGGAACAGGTAAAGTGTTGTTCTGTAAGGGTGCATGCAGACTAGCAACAATTATGCGCCTACACACCTGTTAGGTTAAGTA
Organism: Pseudophryne corroboree; assembly: GCF_028390025.1. Lineage (NCBI taxonomy): Eukaryota > Metazoa > Chordata > Amphibia > Anura > Myobatrachidae > Pseudophryne > Pseudophryne corroboree. Next base: position 247,546 of record NC_086454.1, read on the forward strand.
TCGTTTGCTGCAGAGTACCTGCAAGTGAAAACTGATTATTTTAGAATATACACCTATTTTACTGCCAACTCTGCATCAGCACCTTCATGAGTATCTACAATTCAGTCTCCGTGGACTGAGTGAGCAGACTTTTTGGGTAAAAGACTGGTCAACCTTAGATAAAAAGTAAGAGTTATGGTAGACTTACCATTGTTAACTCTCTTTCTGCGAAGTACATAGGATCCACAGGGAAACATTAGGGTGTAGAGATGAATCTGGATCCAGAGCACCAACAGTTTAAAGCTTTAGCTGTAGCAGGATGCATAGGGGCCTCCTCTATAACCCCACCTCCAGACACTGTGAGCTCAGTTTTGTTAACCATTCCAAATGAAGGAAGCAGGCAAGAGAGAATATATGCTCCCGAAAGGAGAGGGTAACCAGAGGCCAATGCCATACAAACCCAAAAGAAGCCAGGTGCGTCAGGGTGGGCGCCCTATGGATCCTATGTACTTCGCAGAAAGAGAGTTAACAATAGTAAGTCTACCATAACTCTTACTTTCCGCAGCAGGGCACATAGGGTTTCCACAGGAAAACATCGGGGTTGTCCTAAAGCAGTACCTCAAGGGAAGGGACGTGCCTGGGCGGACAGGAGAATCCAGCGTCCAAAGGAAGCATCCTTGGAAGCGAAAGGTATCACAGGCATAGAACCTAAGAAACGTGTTCAATGAAGACCACGTAGCCGCCTTGCACAATTGTTCAGCGGACGCCACACGGCGTGCAGCCCAAGAAGGTCCAACAGACAGAGTAGAATGGGTATTGATTGTAGCTGGAGCTGGAAGAACAGCTCGAGTATACGCTTGTGCAATCACCAGTCTAATTCATCTGGCCAGCGTTTGCTTATTAGCAGGCCAGCCACAATTGTGAAATCCGAAAAGGATAAAGGGAGCATCAGATAGTCTAATGAAGGCTGTACGGTCCACAAAGACACGGAGAGCCCTAACCACATCCAAAGAACGTTCTTTCGCCGACAGGTCTGGAAAGATAAAGGCTGGGACAACAATCTCTTGATTGAGGTGGAAGGATGACACCACCTTAGGCAGATAACCAGGCCGAGTACGAAGAACTGCCCTGTCCCAGTGAAATATCAACAAGGGTGGACGACAGGATGATGCACTTAAGTCCAATACCCAGCAGGAAAAAGACCTTGGCCATGAGCTATTTAAGGTCCACAGGGGCTAATTCAGACCTGATCACTGCTGTGCATTTTCGCACAGCAGCGATCAGGTCTGAACTGCGCGTGTGCTGGCGCATGCCAGACAACCGACGGCTGTCTGACAGGCACAGGCAGTCGCTGGGCAGGAGGGGGCGGGCCGACGGAGCTTGGCCGGCGTTTAGGGGGCGCGGTCCGTGCAACGCAGGCGTGCCCGGACCGTTGGGGGGGCGAGCTGTGGTGGCTCTGTGACGTCACACGCAGCCGCTGCGACCTTCACAGACACAGACACGAGTAGCTCCTGCCAGCGTGCAGGAGCTGCCCTGGCGGGGAGCTACTCTTCAAGTACAAAAGCATTGCCGCTGTGCGATGCTTTTGTACTTGTGCGGGGGTGTCGGGCCTGACACGCGGGGCAGACTAGCCCTGTGCTGGGCGTCCCCCCGCATGTCTGTGTGACTGATCACTAAACTAAACTGACTAAATTTAGCACATCTACGATCAGGTCCGAATTAGGCCCACAGATTCTAGAGGTTCAAATGGAGCTTCTTGAAGAGCCTCCAATACAACAGGCAGATCCCATGGAGCCACTGAAGGGACATAGGGAGGATGAATATGTATCACGCCCTGAAGGAATGTATGTACATCAGGAATGGAGGCAATCTTGCACTGGAACCATACAAACAAGGCCGATATCTGTACCTTGAGAGAGGCCAGACGAAGTCCTAAGTCTTGGACCCCGTCCCCTCCCGTCTTCTCCGCTCCCTCTCCCCCACTGCCTGCTCCCACCTTGCTCACCTCTTTAACCTATCACTCTCTACCGACATCTTTCCCTCACCATTCAAACATGCTCTGGTCTCACCTATTCTCAAACAAACCAACCTCGACCCTTCATCACTCACTACCTACCACCCCATCTTTCTTCTCCCATTCGCCTCCAAACTATTTGAATGACTGGTCTACAGCCGTCTCACAAGCTACCTCTCTGACAACTCCATCCTTGATCCAGTACAATCTAGCTTTCGCCCACTCCACTCCACCGAGACTGCCCTGGTGAAAGTCATCAATGACCTGCTTTCGGCCAAACCCAAGGGGCACTTCTCTCTGCTCATCCTTCTGGACATCTCTGCTGCTTTTGACACCGTGGATCACCCTCTCCTCCTCCGCACACTCCAAAACGTTGGCCTCTCTAGCACCGTCCTTGACTGGTTTACCTCTTACCTCACTAAATGCTCCTTCTCTGTGTCTGCCTCCGGAACCACCTCACACCCTTCCATCCTTCCTGTTGGTGTCCCTCAGGGTGTGCTCATTAACTCCTTTGGCCTTCAATACCACCTTCTCTATGCTGATGACACACAACTCTACCTCTCATCTCCTGATCTGTCCCCCTCTGTCCTCTCTCAGGTCTCCAGCGCCTCTCCGCCATCTCCTCCTGGATGTCTGAGCGCTCTCTAAAGCTCAACATGGACAAAACTGAACTCATTATCTTTTCCCCAGCCAGAGCAACACCCCCTACAAATATCTCTATCACTGTTGACAACACAATCATCTCCCCCGTTCCCCAACACCACGGCCTGGGCGTCACTCTTGACTCCTCCCTCTCCTTTGCACCCCACATCCAAGCTCTGGCGCAATCCTGTCTGTTCCAGCTACGCAACATTGCTCACATCAGGCCATTTCTCTCCCAGAGTTCAACTAAACTTATCATCCACTCACTGGTCATCTCACGACTCGACTACTGCAATGTTCTCCTCACTGGCCTTGCTTGCTCCCATCTCGCTCCCCTCCAATCTGTCCTCAACTCCGCAGCTAGGCTCATCTTCCTCTCCCACCACTCCACATCTGCCACTCCCCTTCGACAAAATCTACACTGGCTCCCATTTCCCTACAAAAATGCTCTTCAAACTCCTCACCCTCACTTACAAGGCCATCTCTAATTGCACTGCTCCCAACATCTCCAACCTCCTCTCCCTTCATACTCCCTCCCGCCCAATACGGTCGACCGATGACCGTCGCCTCTCCTCGGCCCTGGTCACTGCTTCCTATGCACGAGTTCAAGATTTTGCCAGTGCTGCACCCCTTCAGTGGAACGCGCTCCAACACTCCATTAGACTCTCCCCGACCTTGCAAAGCTTCAAACAGACACTGAAAACCCACCTATTTATCAAAGCATACCCCTCCGATGCATAACCTAATCCTTAGGCTGCTCCTCCATCCCCTGCCCCATGCCTTGAACATCTCTGCTTTGCTTGCATACTGCCATCAGGGTTCCTCCCACTTGCTTGCACCTCATGTCATCTGTCTGTCGCCCCTCCCCACTAGATTGTTAGCTCTTCAAAGCAGGGCCCTCTTTCCTCTTGTTATCAAAGCCCTCTTCTAAACACATTTCACCCGCAGTTCTCTCCTACTCAGCAACCATCTTTACCTGCTTTCTCTCCTACTGGTAAAGGCTCATCTCTGTCTATGGCTGCCAGCCCCAAGTAGTACAATGATTACTCCCTCGTTACTTACATCTAAGCTGTATTATGTTTTGAGAATTGTGGTGCTCTTTGTTACCTGTACTCTATTTTTGTTATTTATTTACTGTAATGCAATGTCTCCCTGTACTGTCCTTTGTATGGCGCTGTGAAACACTTGTGGCGCCCTATAAATAAAATTTAATAATAATAATAATAATAATAATAAATAATAATCCTTGTTGAAGAAAAGCCAAAAGTCTGGAAGTTCGGAATTTCGAGGTATCATATTTCTTAGTAGCACACCAAGTGAAGTAAGCCTGCAACACTCTAATAAATTCTGTCAGAAGCCGGTTTCCGGGCCTTCAGCATAGTTTAAATGACAGCCTCTGAGAATCCTTTTAGTCCTCAGGAGTGAAGCTTCAAGAGCCACACCATCAAAGCTAGTCTGGCTAGGTCCGGATGAAGACAGGGGCCCTGCCATAGGAGTTCCTGTTACTTAGGAAGTAGAAGGGGACGCTCTGCCGATAGTCCCTGGAGATCTGAGAACCAGTGACGTCTGGGCTATGCTGGAACAACCAGAATGAGATTTCCTCCTTCTTGTTTGAACTTGCGAAGAACTCTGGGCAGGAGTGAGACTGGAGGGAATACGCAAGTCAGACGAAAGTTCCACGGAACTGCCAATGCTTCCACGAACATCGCCTGAGGGTCCCTGGTTTGGAATCCGAAGACCAGAACCTTGTGATTGTGTAGAGATGCCATGAGATCTGCCACGTCTGGTAGGCCCCATCTGTCGACCAGAAGTTGAAATACATTGGGATGAAGGGCCCACTCTCCTGAGTGAACATCCTGATGACGACTGAGGAAGTCTGCTTCCCTGTTGAGTACACCTGGAATGAACACTGCCGATATGGCTGATAGATGGTGTTCCGCCAATGAAGAATTTTGGACACCTCCAACATTGCCCAGCGACTTCAAGTGCCACCCTGATGGTTGAAATATGCCACCGTGGTGGCAATGTCTGACTGTACTTAAACAGGCCTGTTCTGCAGAAGTGGCCGAGCAAGAGACAGAGCATAGAACACTGCTTTCAACTACAGTATACAGATTGGAAGCAGATATTCTTCCCTGGTCCAACGACCCTGGAACGAGTGCTGCTCTGTTACCGCTCCCCAATCTCGAAGACTGGCATCCCAGTTGAGGATCCAGAAGGGTTGACTCATAGTCAATTGCTGATCCTGTAGCCACCAATCAGCGACAACCGAACCTCCGGAGTCAATGAGATCATCTGAAATCAGAATCGACTTTATTGGTCATGTATACTCACGTATACTAGGAATTGTTTGCGGTTTACAATGCTTCGCATCCGGTGAGGCAGACCATTCCATGTGGAAAGAATCAACCTTTGTAGAGGATTGGAATGAAATTGAGCATACTCTATCACGTCGAAGAATGACACCATCAGAGTATTTGCATCGCCGAGTTTATTGACACCCTGGGACGATTAAAGAAAATTACGTATCCTGTCCTGAGTTTTCAGAACCTTGTCTGGGGGTAGAACCAGTCTCTGACTGTGCATATCCAGACGAGCCCCTAGGTGTACCATGCTCTGTGATGGGACCAAGGAGGACCTCTTCCAGTTTATCAGCCAACCGTGTGTTTCAAAGAAGGTTGCCGTCAGTTGGAGATGACCGAGGAGAACTTCCTGTGACTTCGCCAGTAGCAGAAGATCGCCCAGATACAGCAGAATTCATATTCCCTGCTGACGATGGTAGGCCATCATAACAGTCATAATCTTGGTAAAGACACAAGGAGCTGTAGTCAGTCCAAATGGCAGAGCCTGGAATTGGTAATGAAGGCTGACAATAGCAAACCACAGAAACTGCTAATACAACTTGGCAATAGGAATATGCAGATATACATCCTGTATATCCAGGGATACCATGAAGTCTCCAGGTTCCATAGCCAGAACTAATGAGCAAAAAGTTTCCATGCGAAACTTGGATAACCTCACAAATTTGATCAATGATTTGAGGTTGAGAATAGGCCGGTGAGACCCATTGGGCTTCGGAACAAAAAACAGGGTCGAGTAATAGCCTCTGCCCCTTTGGGGCTGAAGGACCGGCACAATCACTCCCGTATGAAGGAGGGAATTGACCACCGTTTGCAGAGTCTGCGCCCTTACCAGGTCCGATGGAAGGCCCATGGTAAAGTACTGTTGAGAGGAACGTTCCTCGACTGGGATTATGTAACCGTGGGAGACAACTTCTAGCACCCAAGCGTCCAAAGTGGTCTAAGGTCAAACCTTGGCAAAGTGCAGAAGTCAGCCTCCCACCCTGGGGTCCCCCAAGGGGAGGCCCACCCCATCGTGCTACGGGCTTGTCAGGCTTATTGGAAGGCTGACATGTTGCCCAGGGCTGCTTGGTCTTGGGCTTGGAGGATTTAGGGTTGCGAGACTGTCTAGAGAAAGACTGTCCTTTCGCTTTACCCTGAGGTAAAAATTAGCAAAATGTGGTACCCATGACCTTCTTTGAAGTATTCAAGAGGGGTAGAAATGCTGTCTTGGCAGCCACCAAATCAGACACAATCTTGTTCAATTCTTCACCAAACAGAAGATCCCCAGAAAAGAGCAGGATTTCTAAGGTTTTCTTAGAATCCAGGTCCACCTTCCATGACCTCAACCACAAAATACAATGCGCCAAAACAGATGTAGCAGATGCCTTGGTGGCCAACACACCAGCCTCAGACGAAGCTTCCTGAATGTAATAAGAAGCTATTCTAATATAAGACAGGTATTGTTTGGCCTCTCCTGATATAGGCACCTTTGCTGCCCATGAGGCAGCTATAGTAGGTCTATGGACAGCACCTGTAAGAGAGTAAGTAGACTTCAGGCAACCTTCAATACGTTTATCAGTCGGTTCCCTTAGGGAAGTGACCATAGTAACCAGTAGAGTGGATGAAACCACGAGGCGAGTGACATGCGAATCTACCGGAGATGGATTTTCCCATTTATTACATATGTCCTCAGGCAGAGGATAACGAGCTAATGCCCTTTTTGAGACAGGAAACTTTCTGCCTGGAGTATTCCAGGGTTCCAGTCTGATGTCCAATAAATGATCAGAATGGGGTAATACGGCTTTAACCACCCTCTGGATAGGATGTACTAAAGGAAAAATGCGATAAAACCCCGTTTTCGGGGGTTTTATTGCATTTTTGTATGTACAGGGTATCGCCATCTTTGGATGGCGATACCCTATAGAAGCCTATGGGCTTCTTATCGCCGTCTGCCGCAACCCACCGCTGAAAGTACAATGTCTTGATTAAGATGAAACGCGGAGTAGAAAGGAAGGTCTAGTCCTGAGGAGTGCCCTATCAGAATGGGAAAAAAAGTAGTGAAGGCTTGCAAGAAAGAGCAGCCAATTCAGAAACCCTTCTTGCTAAAGCAATTACCAGAAGAAAGACAACCTTTAAAGTGAGGTAATGCAACTCCACATATTCCAATAGTTCAATGGGCGCTTTCTGAACAGCCTCCAATACTAAATTCAAGTCCCAAGGTATGTATGGAGGTTGGATACAAAGAACACCCTGAGGAAGGTCTGAACTGCCGGACCCTTAGATAAACCATCCTGGAGAAAAGACAAAAGGCGGTAACATGGAAGACTGCCACCGATAGCTGCTTACACCAGGAGATATATATCTTCCAAACATGATGGTATATTTTGGAAGTAATCGGCTTGCGAGCTTGAAGCATAGTCTCAACTACGGACCTGGAAAAACCCTTTGTACTCAGAATCTGGCTTTCAAGAGCCAAGCCGTAAAAGCCAATCGAGACAAATTGGGGTGCAGACATGGAACCTGATGAAGGAGGTCTGGTCACAGAGGCAGATGGTACGGATCTTCGGCTATCATGTCTTAAAGTAAGGCATACCATTGACGATGAGGCCAATCCTGGGTGATCAGAATGAAAGCCTCTCGTCTGATTCGCTAAAGAACTCGAGGAAGCATTGACAGAGGTGGGAAGAGATAACCCAGACAGAAATTCCAAGGAGCTGTCATGGCATCCACAAGAGATGCTTGAGGATCTTGTGCACAAGAGCCGTACATCGGAAGTTTTCTGTTCAGGCAAGGAAGCCATAAGATCGATTTTGGATGTCCCCACCTGGTATGACATCCACAAACACCTCTTGGAGCAGTTCCCACTCCCCTGGATGAAATGTGTGATAGTTTAGAAAATCCGCTTCCCAGTTGTCCACTCCTGGGATGTGGACAGTGGAAATGGCAGGAATCCACAGCTACACCCATAGTAGGAAGTGAGAGACCTCCTGCATAGCACGCCAGCTGTGAGTGCCACCCTATTTGTTGATTTAAGTCACTGCTGTGGTATTGTCCAACTGGATGCGAACAGGATGGCCCTGTAGAGCGGTTTGAGATTGCACCAACGCATACTGGATTTCTCTCAATTCTAGAATGCTGATGGGAAGTGATGACTCTGGTGCGGACCATAGACCCTGCACATTTGTGTCCTGAACAATCGCACCCCAACCTGTTAGGCTGGCATCGATAGTGACTAGTACCCAGTTACAAACTGAAAAGGGGGCACCTCTGGTCAGATTCAGACACTGGAGCCATAGAAGTGAATAACGAGTCTGAGGTGACAATCTGAAGTGGTCTGTACAGCCAAGAACCTGTCTTTGACCAAAAGCAGAGAAGCTGGTTCTAAAGAGTTCAGGTATGAAATCTGGCAAACGGCACTGCCTGAAATGCCGCCACCATCTTCCCCAGCAGTTGCATGCACCTGAGGACCGAAACCTGTGGCAATTGCAAGAAAATCCTCACACTGGACTGGAAATCTTAACTATATCTGGTGGAAGAAAAACCTTTTGAAAAGGAGACCTAAAAACACCATCTGTTGATATGGGAGGAGGGTTGACTTGGAAAATTTATGATCCAGCTGAAAGATTGTGTATCGATCGTTAACTGAAGATGTTGTTGCAAAAGAGTCACAGAAGTAGTCTTGAGTAGCAGGTCATCTAGATATGGTGTAACATTGACGCCAGCAGACATGAGCAGAAAGATCATGTGGGCCATGACCTTGGTGAACACACTGGGTGCTGTAGAGAGTCCAAAAGGCAAGGCCTGGAACTGAAAATTCCACAATCTCATGGCAATATGGAGAAGATGATGATGACCCTTCATATGGGGAGTTGGAGGTAGGCATCTTTAATGTTTATTGCAGCAAGATACTTTTTCCACGAGAAACAGACTGGAGTAAAATCCCCGGCCCTGTTGGTGTAGAGGAACTAGAGTAATTACTCCAGAACTGGAAAGCGAATTAACCACCAGTGTCAGGATTCATCACATGATCGGATCCCAGAATATGATATTCCTCAAATTGTAACATTTAAACATAGAAATGCAGAATTTGACGGCAGATAAGAACTACTTGGCCTAATCTCAACCCTTTTTGAACATTAGTTGTTTGTAAGGATATTCATATGCCTCTCCTAAGCATGCTTAAATTGTTGTACAGTCTTAGTCTCTACCACCTCTGATGGGAGGCTATTCCACTTATCCAATACCCTTTCTGTGAAGTAATTTTTCCTTAAATTTTCCCTGAACCTGCCACCCTCCAGTTTCAGTGTATGCCCTCGAGTTCTAATACTTCTCTTCCTTTGTTAAGACCCTTGGTGTATTTGAACGTTTCTATCATGTCTCCCCTTTCCCTTGTCTGCTCCAAACTATACATGTCAAGATCTTTTAGCCTTTCCGGGTAAGTTTTGTGATGTAGGCCATGCAGCATTTTAGATGCCCTTCTTTGTACACTCTCTAATGTATTTATATCCTTCTGGAGATAGGGTCTCCAGAACTGGACACAGTATTCCAGATAGGGCCGTACCAATGACCTATACAGTGGTAGTATTACTTCTTTTTTCCTGCTGCTGATTACTCTCCCTATGCAACCAAGCATCTGACTAGCCTTTCTCATTGCTTTGTTGCATTGCTTTCCTGCCTTTAAGTCACTTGAAATAGTGACACCTAAATCCCTTTCCTCCTCAGTAGTTTCCATTAAAATGCCCTTGATACTATAACCTTTGGGTTTTTGAGGCCCAAATGCATGATTTTGCTTTTTTTAGCATTAAACTGTAGTTGCCACGTTTTTTTTTTTTTTTTAAATTGCGCATTATTTATTTATTGAAAGTTCTGAATAACCACCCCAACACAAAAAAAAAAACACTGCAACAAACAATAATGGTAGATACAGTAAGGTACCAGTACGCAACCAGAACTATGGTCAGGCAATGGACACAAGATATTGTTACAGTGCACATCCGACAAGTCAGTAAATACAATATGCCCCACAGTATAACAATAAGCAGTAAGAACCCACAGGCGCCATGTGAGCTCACATATCAAGGATAAAGTAAAAAAGACTGACACACGAGGCATAGAAAAATACAGAAGTATTGACACTGCAGACCAAAAATAAAACACTCGTACAGTTATGTAGAATAAAATAAAAAATAATGAAAATCCTAAGACATCTGCCATATATAAAAACAAAACTAAAAAACCCTGCAACATATAACAGAAACAAAACCCCCCCAAAAACAAACCACCTCAGAACCCCCCACCCTGTATAGCCTAACCCCAAACTAGTTACACCTGGATCCCCAACCACCCCCATTAAACTACTGGACCTTGCTGTCTAACACCTAATACCCCCCTCCCCATCCCCTGAAACCAGGATAAATAAAATAAATAAATGACTGGGGCTAGTAAAAAAAGAAATATGGCCAAAATGTATATATCATAGGTCTCCCTCATAGAAGAATATGAAATTGCAAATATGGAGATATAATAAATGACCCTGAGATGTAGGGAATAGTGCTTGTTGTACCCTACAGACATAACGGTGTACACAGATATGTAAACTCTTAAATAAGAGATGGTCAAATAAAACATAACTTGGAACCATTTGCAGTGGCGCACCCAGAGGGGGGTTTCCGAGCACCCAGAAACCCCCCTCCACCCAAAAAAAAAATAATTTTTATTTTTTATTTTTTTATTGCTGCATGAGTATTATTAATGGCTGTCTAGCGTCCTCTGCAGCCTGCTGTCTTCCTGGTGGCCCTTGTAAGTGCTTAATAAAAGTTTACTTTACTTTAATTATAGTACATATATATCCATGTGCATACATATATACACAGGTATATACATACATACATGCATACAAACAAACACACACATATATGATATATATACACATGTGTGTATATATACGTGTACTGTATGTATATATATATATATGCATGTTTAATATGCTATGCATATGTGTATATGTATGTGTGTGTGAGTATATATATATATATATATATATATATATATATATATATATACACACACACACACACACACACACTAGTTTTATGGACCCAGCATATACTGGGTCACCTCAGTCCCCACCCCCGTGATTGGCTCCACCCAGTTCTGGAAACCCCCCCATGGAAATCCTGCGTTTGCCACTGATTTGAATAATGAAATTATAGCAATGGTTAGAAGGATAAATAAGCTCGTAACTAAGATGTCCAAATGAAACATAGCTTGGAACCATGAAATAATTAAATTGTACCAATGAAAAGATATACAGAAAATATATAATAGAATATGAGAGCGCATAGTATATTAGAGAGTATCACTAATATAATAAAACACAGCAAGGGTTCCCGGCAACCAGCGAAGCAACACACAAACTTGACAAAAAAATAATAATAATTAGTCCGGGGGGTAAGCCCATTCTGGAACCAAGTAGGCCAGCGGATCACGAGCAGTAGCCAGTAAATAAACGGAGGTGGATATAATCTTTTTAGACTTTGCCAAAGCTTTCGACACAGTACCACACATGCAACTTATCTATAAGCTACAAGAAATAGGGCTAGGGAGCACAATATGCACTTGGGTCAGTAATTGGTTAGATAATAGGGAGCAGCGCGTTGTGGTCAATGGATCGTTTTCAAATTGGACTGAAGTGCTAAGTGGTGTGCCACAAGGGTCTTTATTTGGACCACTATTGTTCAACATTTTCATTAACGACCTAACAGCAGGTCTAGAGAGCATGGTGTCTAAGAGGGTTAGCTTAACTACTATATGGAGCAGAGTATTGATTGATCTCTTTAGATGTGCCATGAATTTTTAATTTATGTCAATGTGGTTTTAGTTTTTTATTTATTTTTTGCATGCAAAATAGTTGTAGAGGTAAGGGAAGGATTTTATTATTATTATTATTATTATTATTATTATTATTATTATTATTATTATTATTATTATTTTTCTTGATACTGTAATGGTACAATAGAGAATTATCATTAAGATAAAATAAATTAATACATTTATTATTATAATAAGTCTGTAAGCGCTGACTGTATTTTCCTTTTTTTTAGTTTTTGCATATTACGGGTAGGGGGTTGAGAAGTCCCCCTGCTTATAGTGAGCTGCATGCCGACTAGGGACATATACATATAATTGAATCTAAACTAATAAAATTTAATTGTATTGGCGCCAGGGGGGCTACTTTATTGTAGGTGTTTTTGTTTAGTTACTTGAGGACTTGGATACTATGGAGAAATGTGATGTTGAATTGTTTTTACGTAACATTCAGGATTCGGCAGGATTTCTGGTAGAATCCATAAAAGACCTGGGTTCCATGGCCGCAGGAATTTCTTCCATGTCTGTATCGCCTCGTCGAGGACTGTGGTTGCGCCAGTGGTCTGCCAACGCAAAATCCAGGAGAATTGTGGAGACCCTACCCTACACAGGTCAGGCTCTCTTTGGGGAAGCGTTAGATGCATGGATCTCCATGGCTACGGCTGGTAAGTCACCTTTTCTTCCCTCAGCTACACCTGCTCCGAAGAAACCCTTTACTTCAGCTACATCACAGCCCTTTCGGTCTACCAAGCCCAGAAAGGCCAAGCCGTCCAACACCTTCTTTTGGGGAGGTCGTCCCAAGTCCAAGAAACCTGCGGTTGCAGGTTCCCAGGAACAGAAACCTGCTTCAGGTACACCAAACTCCTCCACATGACGGTGGACTGCACGCCCCGGTGGTGGGGCCGGTGTGAGCGAGACTCAGGCATTTCAGTCACGTCTGGGTGTCATCCGGCCTGGACCCCTGGGTGCAAGATATTGTGTCCCAGGGGTACAGGCTGGAAATTCAAAATCTCCCTCCTCACCGATTTTTCAAATCAGGCTTGCCAGCTCTGCTGGCAGACAGGACTGTCCAGCAAAAAGCTGTCCAGAAGTTGGTGGAGGGACAGGTCATTGTGCCAGTACCGCCCTTATGCAAAACAAAGGTTACTATTCGAACCTTTTCGTGGTACCAAAACCGGATGGTTCAGTCAGGCCCATTCTGAACTTAAAATCACTAAACCCCTTTCTGAGGGAGTTCAAGTTCAAAATGGAGTCTCTAAGTGCAGTGATATCAGGTCTGGAGGAGGGGGAATTCCTGGTATCCCTGGATATCAAGGATGCATGCCTCCACATTCCGATTTGGCTGCCGCATCAAGCTTATCTTCGATTCGCACTGTTGGACTGTCATTTTCAATTCTAGGCCCTACCATTTGGCCTCTCCACAGCACCGAGGGTATTCACCAAGGTGATGGCAGAAATGATGATTTTCCTCCGCAGACAGGGGGTGAACATAATTCAATATCTGGACGATCTGTTGATAAAGGCATCGTCCAAGGAGAAGCTGTTACGGTCCATAGCACTCACGACCCAGTTTCTCAGAGAACATGGTTGGCTCCTAAATCTTCCAACATCACATTTGGAACCAACCAGGAGGTTGTCCTTTCTGGGAATGATCCTCGACACGGAGATGTAGAGGGTGTTTCTCCCAGAGAAAAAGGCGTTGGTGATTCAAACGATGGTTCGGGATGTCCTGAAGCCAGCCTGGGTGTCCATTCATCAGTGAATTCGCCTTCTGGGGAAGATGGTGGCTTCTTACGAGGCTCTGCAGTACTGGATCTCCTGGACAAATGGTTTGGATCCCATCTACACATGCACCAGAGAATACGTCTGTCGCCAAAGGCCAGGATTTCACTCCTCTGTTGGCTGCAATTACCTCACCTTCTGGAGGGCTGCAGGTTCGGGATTTAGGACTGGATCCTTCTAACCACGGATGCAAGTCTCGGGGGCTGGGGCGCAGTCTCTCAAGGGGCAACCTTCCAAGGAAGGTGGTCAAGTCTGGAAGACGGCCTGCCGATAAACATTCTGGAACTAAGAGCCGTCTACAACGGTCTTCTCCAAGCGGCCCATCTTCTGAGAAATCAGGCCATTCAAGTGCAGTCGGACAATGTGGTAACAGTGGCTTACATCAACCGACAGGGCGGAATGAAGAGCAGAGCTGCAATGGAAAAGGTAACAAAAATCATCCTCTGGGCAGAAAAGCATGCGCTGATGCTGTCAGCAATCTTCATTAAGGGAGTAGACAACTGAGAAGCGGACTTCCTCAGCAGACACGATCTCCATCCAGGGGAGTGGGGTCTACATCCGGAGGTGTTCAAGGAGGTAACAGATCTTTGGGGCGTACCCCACATCGACATGATGGCCTCTCATCTCAACAAGAAGCCTTGGCGGTATTGTTCCAGGTCGAGGGATCCACAAGCTGTGGCGGTGGACACCCTAGTGACTCCGTGGGTGTTCCAGTCTGTGTACGTGTTTCCTCCACTTCCACTCATCCCAAGAGTTCTAAAGCTCATAAAGAGAACAAGGGTTCAAGCGATCCTCATTGCTCCAGACTGGCCAAGAAGGGCTTGGTACGCAGATCTTCTGGATCTACTGCAAAAAGTACTGAGTCCTCTTCGGGAGGACCTGCTGCAGCAGGGGCCGTTCGCCTATCAAGACTTACCGCGGCTACGTTTGACGGCATGGAGGTTGAACGCCCGATACTAGCTCGAAAGGGCATTCTGAACAAGGTTATTCCTACCCTGATACAGGCTAGGAAAGGAGTAACGGCTAAACATTACCATCAAATTTGGAAAAAAAAATATGTATCTTGGTGTGAGTCCAAGAAATTTCCTGCGGTGAAGTTTCAACTGGGACGGTTTCTCCTCTTCCTACAAGGTGTGTATATGGGCCTGAAGTTGGGATCTGTGAAGGTCCAGATTTCGGCCCTATCCATTTTTTTTCCAGAAACAGTTGGCTGCCCTCTCTGAGGTTCAGACCTTTGTATCGCCTACGGCGATGTGAAGAGGACTGCTCGTCACAGAAAATCGGACTCTGTTTGTCCTGTACGATCCCAAGAAAATTGGGTGTCCTGCTTCTAAGCAGACGATCTCTCGCTGGATCAGGTTCACTATCCAGCATGCGTATTCTATGGCAGGCTTGCCGTGTCCTATGTCTGTCAAGGCCCATTCTACTCGTAAGGTGGGTTCTTCCTGGGCGGCTGCCCGGGGTGTCTCGGCAACGCAGCTTTGCCGAGCGGCTACTTGGTCTGGGTCGCACACGTTTGCAAAGTTCTACAAGTTCGATACTTTGGCCTCTGATGATCTGAAGTTCAGTCAATCAGTTCCGCAGGAGCCTCCGCGCTCTCCCTCCCGTTCTAGGAGCTTTGGTACATCCCCATGGTACTAATGTGGACCCCAGTATCCTCTAGGACGTAAGAGAAAATAGTATTTTGGTGCCTACCGGTAAATCCTTTTCTCGTAGTCCGTAGAGGATGCTGGGCGCCCGCCCAGCGCTTCGTTTTCCTACAAATGTTATTTGGTTCAGAACAACTTCGTTTTAGTTGAGTACTGCATTGTTACTTGGTAAGTAATGTTTCAGCAGTTGCTGAGTAGTTCAAGCTAGTTGGCATGACGTGCCTTGTATGTGTGAGCTGGTGTGAATCTCGCCACTATCTGTGTAAAATCCTTCTCTCGAAGATGTCCGTCTCCTCAGGCACAGTTTCTAGACTGAGTCTGGTAGGAGGGTCATAGATGGAGGAGCCAGCCCACACTCTCAAACTCTTAAAATGCCAATGGCTCCTAGTGGAACAGTCTATACCCCATGTACTAATGTGGACCCCAGCATCCTCTACGGACAACAAGAAAAGGATTTACCAGTAGGTAACCAAAATCCTATTATTAGCATGCATAAAACGGGGAATTGATGCTAGGGATGAGAGTGTTATACTCCCATTATATAAATCACTAGTGAGGCCACATCTTGAATACTGTGTGCAATTTTGGGTACCATACTACAAAAAGGATATTCTGGAGCTAGAAAAGGTTCAGAGGTGGGCAACCACACTATTTAAGGGCATGGAGACGCTGGAATATGAGGAAAGGCTTGCAAGGCTAGGCAAGTTTACACTGGAAAAGAGGAGACTAAGAGGAGATATGATCAACATCTACAAATATATAAGGGGACAATACACAGAGCTTGTGCGGGACCTGTTTTTGGTAAGATCAGCACAGAAAACACGTGGACACTCGCTTAGGTTAGAATCAGAATCAGCTTTATTGGCCAGGTATACTTGCTTATACTAGGAATTTGTCTTCGGTTTGCTATACAACAGCCAAGTAGGTAACAGATAAGCAGGTGGGGGGCAAGTAAAGTCACACAGGTATACTGTAGGGACACAAGTTAGTTACATGTACGTCTAGTCAGTCAATGTCAGGAGTTCAGCAGGCGGACCACTTGGGGAAAGAAACTTTTGAGGTTTCTGGTGGACCTGGCGGGGACGGCCCTGTAACGCCTGCCTGAAGGAAGCAAGTTAAACATGCTGGTCTTTTACTATCTTCGTTGCCCGATTTTTAGCTCTAGAGGAGAGGAGATTCCGCACAATGCGGCGTAAAGGTTTTTCACAGTAAGGACAATACGTGTTTGGAATTCCCTGCCTGAGGGAGTTGTAATGGCGGACTCAGTCAACACCTTTAAGAATGGGTTAAATAAATTCCTAATGGATAAGGATATCCAGGGTTATGGTGCGTAGTCGCGCACTATAGTTACTGTGGAAAGAGGAATAAAAAAAACAATGACTGACATCAGCATCAGACAAAATTTAGACCAAAATAATCCTGCAAAGCAGACAACAAATAGGTTGAACTTGATGGACAAATTGTCTTTTTTCAACCTTAGATACTATGTTACTATCTTGCACAGAGGGTAGGCCACAGTTTCATGAATATTGTAGAATGGAAAACCATACCTCCCCCTAACACCTCAACGGATTGCATTGCAACACGATACAGATCTCCCCCATGATCAAGGAAGTCACACTGCGGAGCCTCAAATTAAACTGTAGTGGGGGTCCAAACAGTCATCAACGATAAAATGGAGGCAGCTGCGGACACCCCACGCGCCATCACCAACTGCAAAGAACGGTGAATATGCTTAGGAGAAATCTGCAAATCCCCCAATTCAGTCATGATGCATAGGTCAGAGGTTCCTACCGCTCTAAGCACAGGCTGTAGCGGAGCAGCAGGCATCACACGCACAGGCTGTATATGGAGCAATATATCACAGAAATAAGTATATAGTGGTCCTCCAGGTGTATGTGGGTGTCACAGCAGTCTAAGCAGAGGCACAGCAGACAGGGTGAATATATAAATCCCTTCACTACCACAGTATCAGAGAAACAATATTGGAGGCACTTACTGCTGAGCACAGGAGAGAAGCTGCACAGACAGCCCAGCACCACCCCAGACACACAGACCCCGCAAGGGAGGTAAGATGGCGGCTCTGTAGCGGGAAAGTGCGCCCGCAGCGGTCAGCTCCCCAGTCCCGGCAAGGAGAGGCTCCACTGTCACGCCCGCTGCAGTCCGCCAGAGCCCAGAGTCCTCAGCCGCCAGCCGGAGCTGTCAAGAGATAGCAGCGACCGGAAGTGGCTCTGCGCTCAGCACAAGATCCCCAGGCAAGGCCGGCGGAGCGTCCCCCACACAGGCCGCACAGGAGAGAGTCAGGAAGGGCACGGCAGCACTGCAGGCACAGCCTCACCATACTCACCGGAGGGGGAGTATCTATTCATACACCTGTACAGCGAGTTGCAAACAGCCCAGCGCCAGGGATCAGTATGTTATAAACGGATGTATGGAGGGAGCTACCAAAGATTGCAAATGTTTAACAAAATTAAGTTCACGGCTGATGTCATAGTTGCCACGTTCTTGCCCAATTCTTAAACCTACCTAGGTCATAAAATCATTTGTTTTACCCCTCCCAGTGTGTCTACCCAGTTGCATATCTTTGTATCATCTGCAAAAAGGCATACTTTCCCTTCAATACCATCTGCAATGTCACCAACAAAGATATTAAAGCGAACTGGTCCAAGTACAGATCCCTGGGGTACGCCACTGGTAACATTTCCCTCCATAGATTGCACTCCATTTACTACAACTGACTGTTTCCTATACTGCAACAAGGTTCTTATCCATTTAACTGTTTTATAATCCAACCCAACACTCTTTCAAGTTTATTTAGCAGTCTGCGATGTGGGACAGTGTCAAATGCCTTACTAAAGTCTAGATATGCTACATCTACAGCTCCTCCTTGATGTATTATTATTGACACAGAGTCAAGAAAGTCAATAAGATTTGTTTTGCATGACCCCCACCAGTAAATCCATGCTGTTTTGGATCCTGTACGTTGTTTAATTTAAGATATTCCACAACTCTTTATTTTTATAGTTTTTCCATTACTTTAACTACTACTGATATAAGGCTTACTGGTTTGTAGTTACTTGCTTCTTCCTTGCTTCCACTTCTGTGCAGTGGAACTACATTAGTTCTTTTCCAGTCCTCTGGAATGGCACCTGTATCTAGTGACTGGTTAAATAATTCTGTTAATGGTGCCACCAGCACATCTTTTAGCTCTTTTAGTATCCTTGGGTGTATCCCATTGATTTATCCACTTTTAGTTTTGAAAGTTCAGTTAGGACCTTCTCTGTAAATGTACTTTCATTTACCTTATTTTTATGAATGTCCTTGCAACATAACTGGGGCCCCTTCCCTTATTCTGTAGTAAATACTGAGCCAAAATAATTATTTAGATGATCTGCTATTGCCTTGTCTCCCTCCACCAAATTCTCATTCTCTGCCTTAAGTCTTATTATTACTCCATTTGATTTTCTTTCACTTATATACCTAAAAAAAGGTTTTGCCCCCTTTATCTACCGACTGGACCATTTTCTCCTCAGCTTCTGCCTTTGTACATCTAATCACTTTCTTAGCATCCACCAAGATACACCTCTTTGTCGTTATAATGGAGTCTGTTTGTATTTCCTAAATGCCATCTTTTTTTGCTTTCACACTAGTTGATACTTCTTTTGTGAACCACTTTGGCTTCCTTTTCCTGGTGCTTTTCCTAACCCTTTTGATACAAAGGTCTGGTGCCCTTAGTATTGCACTTTTCAGTTTTTCCCACCTCTCCTGCACTCCTTCCAAGTTCCTCCAATCCGCCAATGAATCACTTAAACATCTCCCTATTTTTGCAAAGTCAGCATTTCTAAAATCCAACACCTTTGTTTTTGTGTGACAGGAGTTGGATTCTGTCTTTATACTAAACAGTAATGCTTGATGATCACTGGATCCCAGGTGCTCACCCACATACATGTCTGATATCCTGTCACCATTTGTGAGAATTAAATCTAATATTTAGTCTTTGCGAGTGGGCTCCCGCACCAATTGCTTGAGAGATGCTCCCTGTAAGGAATTTAGAAATTTGCCACTTGTAGTTAAACTTGCAAAAGACCCCTCCCAATTTACATCAGGTAAATAAAAGTCTCCCATGATTATGACTTTTCGCTTTAAAGCAATTTTAGTGATGTCCAACAATTGGTTCCTGTCCAAATCCTGCCCCTGGCCTGGTGGTCTATAGATCACCCCAATGCAAATAATGTCCTTCTCCACGGTTTCTATGGTGACCCAAAAGGGCCACAGTTTTGTCTTCAATATTTTGCATTAAAGTAGCATTTATTCTTTTGTTCACATACATTGCTACCACTCCTCCTATTGTTCCCATTCTATCCTTCCTAAATAAATTGTATCCTGGTATAGCTATATCCCAGTCATGATTCTCATTGCACCATGACTCTGTAATTGACACAAAATCCAGGTTATCCCTTATCAGTATAGCAATTAGCTCTGGAATTTTGTCTCCTAAGCTCCTAGCATTTGCACACATAGCTTTAAGAATTTTGTTTGTGCATATGTTATTAGTAGCCATGTCGAGACAGTACAAAATAAATGTCAAGTTTAAAGTTGAAATTACCTGTTTGGTATCGGGTTGTTTTTTTACACCTCACTAAATGTAAAGATATAGTACACCTGACCAAAAATAGCCAAATGATCAAAGGAGGTAAACTCCAGACAGCATGCAATATAATAAACTATGTTTCACTGAGCAACTTCCCCACACATGCAATAACACATAACAAGAAAATCTTGACATCAAAAAACACACATGCATTTGCATAAGAGAGAACTGTAGTGAGCAGATTGGGGATGTCTTTTCGTAGTTTTAAAAGACAGATAATATGCATAAGATGAAAATGTGATTTTTGCAGCATGAAAAATGAATCACATCTTTTTGAAGCATTAAAGCAGTCCATTTGTGGTAAAGTTGGTCTATAGACGTTTCCCTTCTGCTTACCGTCGGTTTAACACATGTATAACGCTAATATTATAATTTCAGTTTTATGTCAGCACTTCTATGGAAGCACTACCAGTCTACAGCTAACAGCCTTATACTCAACTTTAAATATATACGTTATGGTAAGAACTTACCGTTGATAACAGTATTTCTCCTAAGTCCACAGGTTCCACAGGATACATTGGGATATGGTTGTCACTATCAGGGTAATTCATCACCATTTCTTACCTTCCAAGTGTCTCCTGAGACTGGCCCAGCACTCCAAGCCTGGATTCCACCTGCTCTGTCTGTGTGCAGCACGTTGTGTAACATGGCCTCAGTCTCTCACATGCTAAAGTTCAAACAGACTTTCCCCCCAGATTCAAACATGGGCGCAGCCATGTTTGGATTCATCACATGTTGCTTTACAGCCTATCAGCTGCACTCTGGACTCTGCCTGATTACCCAGCAGCTGCACTCTGGACTCTGTAATTATCCAGCCAATCCCTGCTCACCAGCTGGAATAAATATCCTGCTCCAGGGCTGGATAATGGGTGAGTGCTTTGGTTGTCAAACCTTGAACACGTCTCTCCTGTCTGTGGAATTTACAGTTCGAGTCTCCAGGTATTCCAGCTCCTGTGTTCAACTCCTGTGATTCAGCTCCACTTAGAGACCCGCACCGGTTACCAGCTTGAAGTGCAGCCTGACTTCCGTTGTTCCAGCTCTGCTTCTTGGTTATCTGCTGTGATACCGAACATCGGCTTTCAGATTCCAGCATTGGACTCTGTTCTGCTTCCAGCAGTGTTTGGTATCTCTCCACTCCCGTTGTTTGTGATCTCCAGCTACATCGGTGTTCCGCCATCGATCTCCAGCTCCATCGTTGTTCCGCCATCGATCTCCAGCTCCATCGGTGTTCCGCCATTGATCTCCAGCTCCATCGGTGTTCCGCCATCGGTGTTCCGCAATCAATCTCCAACTTCATCGATATTCATCAACATCGATACTCATCACAATCGGTACTCACCATCGGACTCTAGCATCATCGGTGAGTTCTGCTACACCTTCCCGTCTGGTCCGGTTCCATCCGGCATCCCCGGCAGTTCTTCTGTGTTATTCTCAACCTCTGTGCATCTATCTCGACTCCGGCTCTCAGAGTATAACCTGCTGGTCAGTACCTGCTTGTTTCCCTCTACAGTGGTTAGTTGTGGCCAACGGACTTTACATCTCCGGGTCTTGCAGTGATTTTATTACCAACTCATTCTATATTGCCACAGTATCTTTCTACCACTGTGCTAAAGGAACTGTACTGTTGTTTTCATTGCACAATCTACCGTTGAATTACCTTAACTGCATAGGTGTATCAGAACTGTGTGTTTAATAAACAGACTTTATTTTACCACGTTGTCTTCGTCACGCCTTCGGGCTTCAGTGCCTAATCCTCTGCATGTCTACGAACCCTATCCAACCATCCCGGTTCACTTACACTCCAGCCTCTACAACTGAGGCCTCCCCAGGTCAGCCTCAGCCCTCAGTTGTGACAATGGTGGAGCAACAGCCGATCTGCACCAAACTGTCAAAGCTTTTTGGCCTCCCAGCATGCAACGGGCCCGTCCATATACCCCGCCTCCTGGCTCGGGCAAATCAGTTGTTTTCCAAGGCAGGAGCATCATGTAGAGCCCTAGTCAGGCGAGAAGAACACACATGCACACCCATCCATACAAGGGGGAAGAAGGGGGTGCGTCAGGGTGGGATCCCTGTGGAACCTGTGGACTTAGGAGAAATACTGTTGTCAACATTAAGTTCTTAACATTACGGATATTTCTCCTGCAGGGTCCACAGGGTATCCACAGGAAACAATGGGATGTCCGAAAACAATTTAGTGGTGGGGACGCTCCTGATTGGACAGGAGAATCCTTCGACCAAATTCAGCGTCCTGAGAGACAAAGGTATCCACGGCATAATATCTAATGAATGTGTTAATGTAAGACTATGTGGCTGCATTACATATATGTTCTGCTGAAGCACCACATTGTGCTGCCCATGGTGGACCTACCTTACAAGTAGAGTGAGCAAAGACATTATCCACAACAGGGAGATCAGCTTGAGAATATGATTCTGAAATCGTCATCCGAAGCCACCTTGCCAGTGTTTGCTTATCAGCAGGCCATCCTCTCGTGAAATCCGTAGAGAATGGAGAGAGAATCTGTCTTTCTGATGGCACTGGTATGATCCACGTAGATCCTCAAGGCATGGACTTCGACCATTGATGCATCTCCTGCAGAAAGGTCCGGCCCTTGGAAAGCCGGGACTACAATTTCTTCATTAAGGTGGAATTTAGACACCACCTTAGGAAGATACCCAGATTTGGTTCTGAGAATTCCTCTATCTGGATAAAAAAAAAAAAAATCAGAAATGGGGGACGACATAACAATGACCCTAAATCTGAAACTCTTCTAGCTGAAGCCATGGTCAGCAGAAAGAGAACTTTAGCTGTCAACCATTTAAGATCAACTCTTTTAAGCAGTTCAAATGGGGCAACTTGAAGGGCCTTTAGAACTAAATTTTAGTCCCAAGGCACTGTAGGAGGAACAAAAGGAGGTTGAAAGCGCAGCATTCCCTGGAAAAAAGTGTGCACATCCTGTAAATTGGCAATTTTCTTTTGGAACCATACAGTCAGTGATGACACTTGCACTCTCAAGGAAGCCACCCTTAAACCTTTATCCATTCCTGCCTGAAGGAATGCTAGGATTCTGGAAACTCTGAAAGACCTGGGGTCAAAATTCCGTTCACTGCACCAATGAATATAGGCTTGCCATATTCAGTGATAAATGCGAGCTGAGGACGGTTTCCTTGTTTTGAGCATTGTTTGAATTACCTGTTGTGAGAATCCTCTTGAATTCAGGATGGAGGTCTCAAGAGCCATGCCGTCAAAGACAGTCGATCCAGATGTCTGTGATGACAAGGCCCCTGAATCAGTAAATCTGGACCTTGAGGTAATAGGAATAGAACATCCATCGACATCCTCTGCAGATCTGTGTATCAATGTCTTCTGGGAAAGCCGGAGCTATTGGTATCACAGCACTTTTTCCTTGTTTTACCTTTCTCATCATCCTGGTTAACAAGGCGATGGGAGGAAACACATAGGCGAGATGAAAGTCCCATCTCACCAACAGGGCATCCACAAATATTACTTTGGGATCCTTTGTTCTTGAGCCGTATGCTGGCTCCTTGTGGTTCTGACGGGATGCCATAAGATCTATCTCTGGCAGCCCCCATATGTCGACCAGGGTCTGGAAGACTTCCGGATGTCGAGCCCATTCGTTTGCATGAATGGTGTGCCGACTGAGAAAATCCGCTTCCCAGTTTAGGACTCCTGGAACAAACACTGCAGACAAGGCTGGAAGATGAAGTTATGCCCACTTTAACGTGTGACTTACTTCTTTTATTGCTTTCCGGCTGCGAGTTCCTCCCTGATGGTAGAGGTACGCTACTGCCGTTGCATTGTCCGAGCGGATGTGGACTGATTTTCCCTGAAGGATGTCCTTTGCCTGATTCAACGCCATGTATATGGCTCGGAGTTCCAATACATTTATTGGCGGGCAACTTTCTTCCTTAGTCCACTGCCCCTGGAAGCAATTTTTTTCCTGACACTGCTCCCCAGCCCTGAAGACTGGCATCCTTTGTCAGAATTTCCCAATCCGATATCCAAAAGGGTCTCCCTTTGTCCAGATGGGCTGTCTGTAGCCACCAGGCTAATGACCTCCTTACTTTCTGAGTAAGGACTATTGTCTGTGTTTTTATTGTCCGATGAAAACCATTCCAATTGGTAAGAATCAGATGTTGCAGCAGCCTTGAATGGAACCGAGCATGCTCTACCATGTCGAATGTTGACACCATCAATCCCATTGCTGCGTGAATGGATACTTTCCAACTGTGCAGAAGTTCCTGAATCCTTAACTGAAGTTTGGCTATTTTGTTCAGATGTAAAATGACTTTCGGAAGGTTCAAATCCAATACAGCCCCCAAGTGAATCATCCGCTGTGAGGGAACCAGAGACAATTTTGCCCAATTTATGAGCCAACAGTGCTTCTGCAGACACTCTATTGTCTGTTGCAGATGACACAGAAGCAATTCCTGAGACTGTGATAGGATTAAAAGATCGTCGAGGTATGGAAAAATTCTTATTCCCTGCTGGCAGAGATAAGCTGCCATTATCACCATAATTTTGGTGAATACTCTGGGAGCTGTGGCCAATCTGAATGGTAGAGCCTGAAACTGAAAATGCTGTTGAAGGATAGCGAAACTGAGATAGCGCTGATGGGACAGGGCTATAGGAACATGTAGGTAAGCATCCTGAATATCCAGGGACATCATAAAATCTCCTGGCTCCATGGCCAAAATAATGGAACGTAAAGTGTCCATATGAAAACGAGGCACCCAAATGTACTTGTTCAACATTTTAAGATTGAGTATGAGCCGGAAGGACCCATTTGGCTTCTGGACTAGAAACAGGTTGGAGTAGAAACCCTGTTCTCGCTGTGCAGGAGGAACCGGAATGATTACTCCTGACTGAAGCAATTTCTGAACTGCCTCTTGCAAAGCCCGGGCCTTCGTCTCTACCAAAGACGGGCTGGTACAAAAAAAACCTTTGAGGAAGGTTCTTCCTGAAAGCAAACGCATAACCGTGAGATACCGCTTCTTGCACCCATGCATCCGTGATAGACTGCTGCCAGATTTGTGCAAAATGAAGAAGTCGGCCTCCCACCCTGGGGTCCCCCAGGTGGAGGCCCGTACCATCAGGCTGATGGCTTATCTTCTGTTTTAGAAGCCGATCCTCTGGTAGCCCAATGCTTTTTAGTCTTACCAGACCTGTTGTATTGGGACTGTTTGCCATCCCTTTTTCCTTTTGCTTTCCCCTTGAGACCGAAAAGGTAGAAAAGAAGGGATTTTAGGCTTAAATTTGTAAGTGGAAGGAAACTTTACTTTCTTGGAGTCTGCTTCTGACTCCAAAATACTGTTTAACGCTTTACCAAAGAGAATATTTCCAGTAAAAGGTAAAGACTCCAAAACCTTCTTAGATTCTGAATCAGATTTCCAAGTGCATAGCCAAACTGCTCTGCGAGCGGCTACTGCTGATACTTGAGAGGCAATGGTACCCATATCCAAGGCTGCCTCTTCTAAGAATATTGCAGCCTTTTTAATATGTGCAATATGGGATTTTCTCTCTGTATATGTCATTGAAGTTTCTCCTTCCAATGCATCCGCTCAGGCAGCCACTGCCTTAGCCATCCAGGCTGAAGCCATGGCCGGTCTACTGACTGCCCCAGACAGGGAAAAAATGGTTTTCAGCATACCATATACTCTCCTATCCATGACATCATTTAATGATGTTGAAGGCAGAGGTAATGTAGATTTTCCGCACTAATCGAATAACATGTGTATCTACTATAGGGGCTACCTCCCTCTTTAAACAGTCTCCAGCCGGAAGAGGATAATTGGATTAGGAATTCTAAATTTCTTACTGGGCGTAGCCCAAGCCTCTTCCATAATTTCCGTCAGCTGGTCTGATCTAGGAAACTCAGTCTTAACTGTTTTGGGAAGTTTAAATACAGGTGCCTTGGATTTTAACACAGGCTCTGCTGATTCTTTTAAGGATAGAATGGCTTTCATTGCAATAATCAACTCCGATATATTCACTGAGCTGAGACCTTCTTCCTTATCTTCATATGCAGAACCAGAGTGTAATGAGTCTTCCTCCTCTGATAAATCCTCATCTGAAACATGTGTAGACTGTGAGGATGTTGTTTCGTGTCTATGTGATTTACTTACCACTGGCTTTGCAGCCTGCTTTTGTTGAGAGGCTACTGCTTCCCCTGCTAGAAATGAAAAACCGCAGGTGGAATGCTGCACATAAGGGTTAATAATGTAACCTATCCCTGGTACAGTAGTTGGAATTATCCGCTCAGCTATGTTGGATAATGTCTGTGCAAACATAGCCCATGGGGTATCAACTTGCACCTGCGCCTGCCTTGAATTTTTCAAGAGACTTTGATGAAAGCTAAAACAGTTTGCACACAACCCATCCGGAACCAGATTCTGAGAGGTTAAACCAGCTTTGCATGACAAACATGAAATGAGTGTTGGTGCTGCTGTGTATTTTCCTCACCTTTGCCGCTCTTAGAAATAATCACTTTCACAGTGTGCTACACAATTTGTGACTGTAATCACTTGAAGACGTGTCAAAGTGACATACATGGTTTGACAGCAGGATGGTGGGCTCCCGAGGCTCCGCAGCCTCTAAATGATCCTCGACAGGAAAAGTGTGATATACCATGGAAAGACTAGAAGGTTCCCTACCCTGGGGCCAAAAGGAACAGAACCTGGGAGAGATTTAGATTTTGGGGCCGAAACATGATGGTAAAAGCTCTTACCACCCATAGCCTGTGAAATAATTTGTTAAGTTCCGAACCAAACAGGAATTTGCCTTCAAAGGGAACCACCTCTAATGTGTGTTTAGATTCAATATTAGCATTCCAGAACAAAAGCCACAAGGAATGTCGTGCTGACACCGCCAATGCGTAAATGCGAGACTGTACAGACATGGAATCTAACCATGCATCCTGCACATTGGTGAGAGCCTCCATTATCTGGTCTGCTAAGGCGATAGCCTCAGACTGGTTACTGGACTGAAAGTCAGAAACTACCTGAGCCAGGCGTCCACGGCCTTAATCACCCAAGTGCTAGCCAAGATAGGCCAAAGCAAGACTCCTGACAGCGTGAACATGGACTTTAGTACAGCCTCACTCTTCCTGTCCATAGGATCTTTAAGCATAACCAAATGAACTGTGGGGATAACGGTTGCCATTGCATTACACCTTTGGTAGAACTTCCCAAGATTTGGTGTCCTCTTGTGCAAAAGGATAAATATATTTGAACTTCTTTGGGGCCTGGAACTTCATATCTGGCTTGAGCCAGGCCATCTTTAATGTCTCTCTGTAGTGTGAGAAACACAGACACGTTTCTTTTTACGTTTGAAGAAGGAGGCAGAGCTGGTTTCAAGAACTGGAGAATCCTGTAACTGTAAAGTTCGACAAACTGCGTCAATTAATAGAGCAATCCCCGCTGCTATATTGGGAATCCTGCCACTCAGGATTCACCTCTCCCTCTTCCTGAGAAGATGCGGCAGATCCCATATCATCTCCTGGAAAGTCTAGGGGGGTATGCTTTCTTGTGGTTGTAGCACCTGCTGAGGCTACCATCCTATTTAAAGATGTAGCCATCTCTGAAAGACACTTGCCCATATTACGGGCCCATAGTATTTCCTCAGAGGAATCAGACAAGGGTTGTGGTTGAGCGCAGGGTAGTGAGTCACTGACTTGAGACTGGTGTAACTCCGCTATAGCCTTCCCTGACTTGCCTGTAGAGGCTCCCGGCTGCAGGTCCCTTAGTAACCTGGAACACGCTGAGCAGAGTGAACACTGGTCTGTGCACCCTTTAGGCAATTTCTTACCACAAGTAGAACACACAAAATAAACAGCCTGCCTTTCCCTTGGAAATTTTGTCTGGTTTCTCTGACAAGATGTCAAAACACCATGAAGGTTTGTACAATTTTGCAACTGCTTAAGTCCTAACCAGGAATAGTGCAGCAGAAGAAAATTCCCTTTGTCAAAGTCCATCTGGGGGACACTACATAACCTCTGGGAATTCCCAAAGCAAGCTAATCAGGGGGGAGGCGCATCAGAACTGGTGTCACACACTCCAAACATATGGAAGTGGTAGAGTTTTGTGAAAGTGTGCATGGATGACCAGGTAGCTGCCCTCCACATCTGCTACACAGAAGCGCCATGCCACACTGCCCAAGACGCCCCAACAGCACAAGCTGAGTAGACCCTGATAGAAGCCAGAATGGAAACATTCGAAGACAAATATGCCTGATGAATAGAAACCTTTGAGGATCAAATCAACACCAATAAAGAATCCATATGCCTCAGGGAAGGTCAAGATAAAGGCATAAAAGCAAGAACAACATCCAAAAGCGCCAAGGATGAACCATCAGCAGATGCCGAAGCCTGCTGAAACGCTGGAAGAACAATGTTCTGGTGAATATGGAAAGAAGACACAACACTCAGGAGAAAGGAAGGTCTTGTGCATACGATCACCCAATCCGAATGCTATATGAGAAGTGGAGGATTACAGTAGCGAGCAGCCTATTCATAAACTCTTTTGGCTGATGAGATGGCGATGAGATGTCGACAAAAGTAACACAACCTTCAGAGTGAGATATCGCAACTCCACAGATTCAAGTTGCTCAAAGGGAGCATTCTATAATACCTCCAATGCTAAATTTAAGTCCCAAGTAGGGACCGGCGGGACATAAGGAGGCTGGATACGAAGAACACCCTGAAGGAAAGTCTGGATTTCCGGAATGGTAGCAAACTTCCTTTGAAGAAAAGATTGGCAGGGCCAAAACCTGTCCTTTAAGAGAAGACAGGCAAAGAACTTTAGACAGTCCCTCCTGGAGAAAGGACAAAAGACAAAAGACACAAAAAACCTCTGGCTGTAGTTTTTGACGCTCACACCAGGATATAACTTCCATATACAATGGTAAATCCGGGAAGTAAATGTTTGCAAGCCTGGATCATGGTCTCAACAACATACCCGGAAAAACCCTTAGCTCTCAGAATCTTGGTTTCAAGAACCAAGCCATCAAAGCCAACTGAGGTATATAGGGGTAAAGACAAGGACCTTAATGAAGTAGAGCTGGGTGCAGAGGAAGATGGTACGGATCGTTGGCCAAGATGTTCTGAAGTATGGTGTACCAATGATGCAGAGATTAGTCTGGGGCAATGTGAATGACTTCGAGTTTTTTGTCGAATCCACTGAAGGACCCGTGGAAGCACTGCAAGGGGTGGAAATAGGAACCCAGACAGAACAACCAAGGAGCTGTCATGGCATTCACCAGAAGACCAAGTGCCATATCGTGGAAGTTTCTTGTTCAAGCCAAGAGATCGTTGTCTGGTGATCCCCACCTGGACACTAACTCCACAAATATCTCCTGGTATGATCCTAATTTCCTGGATGCACTTTGTGGTGGCTTCGGAAGTCCGCATTCCAGTTGTCCACACCTGGAATATAAACTGCGGAGATTGCTGAAATCCAAAGCTCGGCCCAATGAAGAATGTGAGAAACTTTACTCAATGCACGCCAACTGCGTGAGCCACCCTGCTTGCTTATTTAAGCCACTGCCGTGGCATTGTCTGACTGGATACGCACCGGTAGGTTCGAATCCTGTATTAATTTAAAGTGTACAAATTGAAGAAGTCGGCTTCCCACCGTGGGATTCCCCAGGTGAAGGCCGTGTCCTCAGGCAGGGGGCTTGTCTTCTGTTTTAGAAGTCGGTCGTCTGGCTGACCAAGGCTGTTTGGCGTTAGTCTTAACAGTTTTATTTGATTGAGACTGTTTGACATAAGCCTTTGCTTTACCTTGAGGTAGAAAATTTAGGTTTTGATGCGGATGTCAATGGAAACCACGCTGATTTTGAGTTTGCTTCAGACAATAAAATGTTGTCCAATTCTGTTCCAAACCTGTTAGGGCAAATACAGTCTTTAGATAGCTATTATTTGTCTGTCTGTTCCATCATTCAAAGATATTGAAGGCAGAGGTATTGTAGACTTGGGTTGCACCTGTCGAACTACGTGAGCATCTGCCTTGGGAGGTACTTCCCTTTTCACACAGTCCCCAGGTGGAAGAGGATAGTAAGAGACCAATTCCTTTGATATTTTAACGTCTTACTAGGTGTTTCCCATGCCTCTTGTATAATTTCCGTCAACTGATCAGTTTGGAAATTCAGCCTTTACTGTTTTTGGACGTTTAAAGATTGGAGCCTTAGACATTAGTATAGGCTCTTCCATTTCTTCCATTGACAACATGGATTTCACCACACACATGAACTCAGGTATATCCACTCAGGTGCGGTGCTTCTCCCCTTTTGAGACAGTGTCAGAGAGAGAAGATTCGGCTTCATCCTCTGACGTATCCCAAGATTCTGACAATTGCGTAGATTGTGAGGGAAGCACCCTATAGCTATCCGTTTTCACATCACTAGGCCTGTCTGTCTGTAACAATTGCTGAAAGGCAGCGGAGGTCTGAGCCAAATCTTGGACTAACTGCGACAGCACATCCATCCATGAGGGTTGTTGCTTAAATGCAGAAGGGTTATGTTGGTACCTCATTCCTGGAGATATAGCTGGAACAGCCAAACAATCCGCTATATTCAATAGAACCTGTGCAAAAGATGCCCAAAGGTGGTTCTTGTGCTTCTACAGGTTCCTGGCCTAAAGCCGGTTGGTCAACATGTTTAAGGTTTGTGAACCTATGACAGTTTGCACACAACCCATCCTGCTTTACAGGACACACATGATATTAGTGTAGGTGCAGGTGCTGCATCGTTACCCTTGCCTCGTGAGGACCTAACCCTGCTTTACAGGACAAACATGATATTAGTGTAGGTGCAGGTGCTGCATCATTACCCTTGCCTCGTGAGGACCTAACCCTGCTTTACAGGACAAACATGATATTCATTTAGGTGCAGGTGCTGCATCATTACCCTTGCCTCGTGAGGACATAACCCTGCTTTACAGGACAAACATGATATTAGTGTAGGTGCAGGTGCTGCATCATTACCCTTGCCTCGTGAGGACATAACCCTGCTTTACAGGACAAACATGATATTAGTGTAGGTGCAGGTGCTGCATCATTACCCTTGCCTCGTGAGGACCTAACCCTGCTTTACAGGACAAACATGATATTAGTGTAGGTGCAGGTGCTGCATCATTACCTTTGCCTCGTGAGGACCTAACCCTGCTTTACAGGACAAACATGATATTAGTGTAGGTGCAGGTGCTGCATCATTACCCTTGCCTCGTGAGGACCTAACCCTGCTTTACAGGACAAACATGATATTAGTGTAGGTGCAGGTGCTGCATCATTACCCTTGCCTCGTGAGGACCTAACCCTGCTTTACAGGACAAACATGATATTAGTGTAGGTGCAGGTGCTGCATCATTACCCTTGCCTCGTGAGGACATAACCCTGCTTTACAGGACAAACATGATATTAGTGCAGGTGCTGCATCATTACCCTTGCCTCGTGAGGACCTAACCCTGCTTTACAGGACAAACATGATATTAGTGCAGGTGCTGCATCATTACCCTTGCCTCGTGAGGACATAGCAACATTATTATTCACACCACAGTGTAACAATACGCAACAATGTGACAGCCTTCACTTAGGTATAGTTAAAGTGAAGTACAATCAGAACTGACACTGTTTGCACCAGCATTGACGGTATGAAAATGAGAAGGATAGAGAAAGCTGACAGGAAAATGGAGACTGTATAAAGTCAGACAGCAGAACCAGCAGTCACATACAATGCATGAATATACATTTGCAAATGGGCACTTATTCAACTACACAGTACCACAGAGGGAGTTATGGAAATCAGTGCTGTATCACCTAGCTCCTGGGAGCGGGATACAGGGAGACCAATGTATATAGCCGCACAGCATATGTACACTGTCGCACATTTGCATTGGGCACTTATTCAACTACACAATACCACAGAAGTAGTTATGGAAATCAGTGCTGTATCACCTGCCTCCAGAGAGCGGGATACAGGGAGACCCGGCTTCCATAGTTCAATACTGCTGCCAGAAAAACGGCTATCAGTAACACACACTCCAGTGAACACATCCACACAGCGACTATAACGCACCACGTGTTCTTAGTCTCACTGCATCTTAGACTGAAGCGGGTAAATACAGTTCATGGTGGAAAACGCACAAGAGACTGGCCACGAACTGGGGGGAGGGGTGACTAGGGAAGAGCCCATGATCCCTGAGGTCTAGGCGGACGACCGCGTCAGCGACTGTCCGGTAGCCGAGTAAGATTGCATTAAATGCGTCTTAGACCGATAAATGGTCGAAACGCCTTCCCTTTTCCCCTTGCTCCAGCCGTAGCCTGGGATCGCCAGCGTGGACCTGCTAGTACATCCCGCTGACGCCCGCCGTAACACCAGTGTTTACATGAGGGTAACTGTTGTTGCGACATCGGTGGGAAGTTGTTGGAGCGACCTTTGCAAAATGTGTTTAAGACACAAAGCAAAGGCGCTCAAAAAAAAAGGCTATATAAAATAAATGTTTCTTAAAAAAACAAAAGCTTGTGGCTGTAAAACAGCCACACCGTTTCTACAGTGGTCTGGCTCCTGCCGCACCAAGCAAAAAACTGAATTCCCTGGGCCAGGAGGCGGGGTTATAAGGAGGCTGAACCGAGGCATCCTGGCAGCTCAAAACTTTAAGCGTTTGGTGCCCGATCCTCTCAAGCCACCTACAACCCCAATGTATAGCCTGTGGATCTACTGTGGACCCCAATGGAGGTCACGTAATCAGAGTGAAAGTACAGGGAAAGCAATTATAATGTACAGTGAGAAAGAGAGACGTACAAGCAGCAGCACTAACATAAGTCACATACAATGCAATGGGCACAGATATCAACTACTGAGCCATGTGGAGAAGTCTGGTCGGATGCAGCGCTGTATACAACCTGACAGTGAGTAGAGGAATACAGGAAGACTCAACTCAACGCTCCTGGAGACCTGCAGAGCTCAGCTTTGGCGGCCCAGCGTCTCTAGTGAAGGAGGATGAGAGGGAGGAGCAGCCTAGGGCGGGAAGACCGCAGTGGAATGGCGCCTTGGGCTGGGGTAGCGCCGCTGGGGAAGCACTGACCTCCCCTTGTTGACTTCCACCACTGGTACTGCTGACCTATAATGTAGGGTCCCCAGCGCCAGCGTACATAATGCCCTGGTGGTCCAGTGCGTCCGCGGGGCATACAATGATCCAGGAGCACTTCATCGCCTCCAATCCGTCTCCAAGGACCAGCAGCATAAGGGCTGCACAATACGCGCGTCCTGCAAGCGGGAACCCACCTTACCTGTTCCCCATATTCGTCTGGTGCAGTCCTGGGTGTCCCCTGTGCCTCCTGCTAGTAGAAGTGTGCCAAAATCACTGACCCACTTATGGTATCGCGGGCCGGAGGGGGTGCAGGAGCATCAGCACTGGCGTCCCCTGGCCTACCAGGCAAGTATGCTCAGTAAAAATGTAAAAGCTTGGGCTGCGTTTCTGCAACCCCTGTTCAGTGGTGACCAGCTCCTGCAGGCACCGAAAACATCTGAAGTGTCTGAGCATGGGGGCAGGGTATGAGGGAAGAGGAGCCCAGTGCATCCTGGGAGGCTCACAAGCTTAAGCTGTTCGGTGCCAGTCCTGGTCTCCACCAGCCATACCCAAGGTTTTCGCAGTGGAGCCCATGGCCCCAGAAGAAGAAAAAATAAGATTTTACTCACCGCTAAATCTATTTCTCGTAGTCCGTAGTGGATGCTGGGGACTCCGTAAGGACCATGGGGAATAGACGGGCTCCGCAGGAGACTGGGCACTCTAAAGAAAGATTTAGTACTACCTGGTGTGCACTGGCTCCTCCCTCTATGCCCCTCCTCCAGACCTCAGTTAAGGAAACTGTGCCCGGAAGAGCTGACATTACAAGGAAAGGATTTTGGAATCCAGGGTAAGACTCATACCAGCCACACCAATCACACCGTATAACTCGTGATAAACTTACCCAGTCAACAATATGAACAACAACAGAGCATCAAACAATGGATGCCAACATAACATAACCCTTTGTTAAGCAATAACTATATACAAGTATTGCAGAAAGTCCGCACTTGGGACGGGCGCCCAGCATCCACTACGGACTACGAGAAATAGATTTACCGGTGAGTAAAATCTTATTTTCTCTAACGTCCTAGTGGATGCTGGGGACTCCGTAAGGACCATGGGGATTATACCAAAGCTCCCAAACGGGCGGGAGAGTGCGGATGACTCTGCAGCACCGAATGGGCAAACACAAGGTCCTCCTCAGCCAGGGTATCAAACTTGTAGAATTTTGCAAATGTGTTTGAACCCGACCAAGTAGCTGCTCGGCAAAGCTGTAATGCCGAGACCCCTCGGGCAGCCGCCCAAGAAGAGCCCACCTTCCTTGTGGAATGGGCTTTCACTGATTTTGGATGCGACAATCCAGCCGCAGAATGAGCCTGCTGAATCGTGTTACAGATCCAGCGAGCAATAGTTTTCTTTGAAGCCGGAGCACCCAGCTTGTTGGATGCATACAGGATAAACAGCGAGTCAGTCTTCCTGACTCCAGCCGTTCTGGTTACATAAATCTTCAAAGCCCGGACTACGTCAAGCAACTTGGAATCCTCCAAGTAACAAGTAGCCGCAGGCACCACAATAGGTTGGTTCAAATGAAAGGATGACACCACCTTTGGCAGAAATTGCGGACGAGTCCGCAATTCTGCCCTGTCCATATGGAAAACCAGATAGGGGCTTTTACATGACAAAGCCGCCAATTCTGACACACGCCTAGCCGAAGCTAAGGCCAACAGCATGACCACTTTCCACGTGAGATACTTTAGCTCCACGGTCTTCAGTGGCTCAAACCAGTGGGATTTCAGGAAACCCAACACCACGTTAAGATCCCAAGGTGCCACTGGTGGCACAAAAGTGGGCTGAATATGCAGCACTCCTTTAACAAACGTCTGAACCTCAGGCAGTGAAGCCAGTTCTTTTTGAAAGAAAATGGATAGGGCCGAAATCTGGACATTTATGGACCCTAATTTTAGGCCCATAGTCACTCCTGACTGTAGGAAGTGCAGGAATCGACCCAGCTGGAATTCCTCTGTAGGGGTCTTCCTGGCCTCACACCAAGCAACATATTTTTGCCATATACGGTGATAATGCTTTGCTGTCACGTCCTTCCTAGCCTTTATCAGCGTAGGAATAACTTCATCCGGAATGCCTTTTTCCGCTAGGATCCGGCGTTCAACCGCCATGCCGTCAAACGCAGCCACGGTAAGTCTTGGAACAGACAGGGCCCTTGTTGCAACAGATCCTGTCTGAGAGGCAGAGGCCATGAGTCCTCTGTGAGCATTTCTTGCAGTTCCGGGTACCAAGTCCTTCTTGGCCAATCCGGAACAATGAGTATTGTTCTCACTCCTCTTTTTCTTACAATTCTCAGCACCTTTGGTATGAGAGGAAGAGGAGGAAACACATAGACCGACTGGAACACCCACGGTGTTACTAGTGCGTCCACAGCTATCGCCTGAGGGTCCCTTGACCTGGCGCAATACCTTTTTAGCTTTTTGTTGAGGCGGGACGCCATCATGTCCACCTGTGGCAGTTCCCATCGATTTGCAATCTGCGTGAAGACTTCTTGATGAAGTCCCCACTCTCCCGGGTGGAGGTCGTGCCTGCTGAGGAAGTCTGCTTCCCAGTTGTCCACTCCCGGAATGAACACTGCTGACAGTGCTTGTACGTGATTCTCCGCCCAACGAAGAATCCTGGTGTCTTCTGCCATTGCCACCCTGATTCTTGTGCCGCCCTGGCGGTTTACATGGGCCACTGCAGTGATGTTGTCTGACTGAATCAGCACTGGTTGGTTTCGAAGCAGAGGCTCCGCTTGACTCAGGGCGTTGTATACGGCCCTTAGTTCCAGGATATTGATGTGCAGATAAGTCTCCTGACTTGACCACAGCGCTTGGAAGTTTCTTCCCTGAGTGACTGCCCCCCATCCTCGGAGGCTTGCATCCGTGGTCACCAGGACCCAGTCCTGTATGCCGAACCTGCGGCCCTCGAGGAGGTGAGCACTTTGCAGCCACCACAGAAGAGACACCCTGGCCCTGGGGGACAGGGTGATCAGCCGATGCATCTGAAGATGTGAACCGGACCACTTGTCCAAAAGATCCTCGCATGGAACCTGCCGAAGGGAATGGCTTCGTATGACGCCACCATCTTTCCCAGGACTCGCGTGCAGTGATGCACCGATACCTGTTTTGGTTTTAGGAGGTCTCTGACCAGAGTCACGAGCTCCTGAGCCTTCTCTCCGGAAGAAACACCTTCTTCTGGTTTGTGTCCAGAATCATGCCCAGGAAGGGCAGACGCGTCGTAGGAATCAGCTGCGACTTTGGAATATTCAGAATCCAGCCATGCTGTCGCAACACTTCCTGAGAGTGTGCTACGCTGATCAGCAACCGCTCCCTGGATCTCGCCTTTATGAGGAGATCGTCCAAGTATGGGATAATTGTAACCCCTTGCTTTCGAAGGAGCACCATCATTTCCGCCATCACCTTGGTAAATATTCTCGGTGCCGTGGACAGGCCAAACGGCAACGTCTGGAATTGGTAATGACAGTCCTGTATCACAAACCTGAGGTACTCCTGATGAGGTGGATAAATGGGGACATGCAAGTACGCATCCTTGATGTCCAGAGACACCATAAAATCCCCCTCCTCCAGGCTTGCAATGACCGCTCTGAGCGATTCCATCTTGAACTTGAATTTCTTCAGATAAATGTTCAGGGATTTTAAATTCAAAATGGGTCTGACCGAACCGTCCGGTTTTGGTACCACAAACATAGTGGAATAGTAACCCCTTCCCTGTTGAAAAAGGGGAACCTTCACTACCACCTGCTGGAGATATAGCTTGTGAATTGCTGCCAACACTACCTCCCTTTCCATGGGGGAAGCTGGCAAGGCCGATTTTAGGTAACGGTATGGGGGCGTCACCTCGAATTCCAGCTTGTATCCCTGAGACGCAATTTGTATAGCCAAGGATCCACCTGTGATCGAACCCACAGGTGGCCGAAATTTCGGAGACGCGCCCTCACCGCTCCTGGCTCCACCTGTGGAGCCCCAGCGTCATGCGGTGGATTTAGTGGAAGCCGGGGAGGACTTCTGTTCCTGGGAACTAGCTGCATGGTGCAGCTTTTTTCCTCTACCCCTGCCTCTGGCAAGAAAGGATGCACCTCTGACTTTCTTGCTTTTTTGTGATCGAAAGGACTGCATTTGGTAATACGGTGCTTTCTTTGGCTGTGAGGGAATATATGGTAAAAAATTTGACTTCCCAACCGTAGCTGTGGAAACTAGGTCAGAGAGACCGTCCCCAAACAATTCCTCACCCTTGTAAGGTAAAACCTCCATGTGTTTTTTAGAGTCGGCATCACCTGTCCATTGCCGAGTCCATAGGACCCTTCTGGCAGAAATCGACATTGCGTTTATTCTAGAGCCCAGTAGGCAAATGTCCCTCTGGGCATCCCGCATATATAGGACAGCGTCTTTTATATGCCCCAGGGTCAGTAGAACAGTGTCCCTGTCCAGGGTATCTATCTCCTCAGACAGAGTATCTGTCCATGCAGCTACCGCACTACACATCCAGGCCGAAGCAATTGCCGGCCTCAGTATGGTACCTGAATGTGTATAAACGGACTTCAGGATACCTTCCTGCTTCCTATCCGCAGGATCCTTTAGGACGGCCGTATCCGGAGACGGCAGGGCTACCTTCTTAGATAAGCGTGTCAACGCCTTATCTACCCTAGGGGAGGATTCCCAGCGTAACCTATCCGTTGGCGGGAAAGGATACGCCATAAGTCAGGGGAGGGGAGCTGTTTGGTCCGGCCCACCAGCTTGTGTCAGTGAGACACGCTGCCGCTCAGTCCGGCGGCAGCGTGTCTCAGCTGTCAAAACAGGGAGACAGGGAGGAGAGCGCGGCTGTCGAGTGGGAGCGGCGGCGTGTAGTACTGCAAACCAGCCGCCGGTCCGTGAGCCAATCAGAGCCGCGGCTGCCGGTCCGCGAGCTCTGATTGGCTCTCGAACCGGCGGCTGGTTTGAAGTACTACACGCCGCCGCTCCAGTCCCACCCGACAGCCGCGCTCTCCTCCGTGTCCCACGGTAAGCAGCACGGAGGTGAGGGGGGAGGGCATCTGTATACCTGGCACTGTGGGGGGCATCTGTATACCTGGCACTGTGGGGGGCATTTGTATACCTGGCACTGTGGGGGGCATTTGTATACCTGGCACTGTGGGGGGCATTTGTATACCTGGCACTGTGGGGGGCATTTGTATACCTGGCACTGTGGGGGGCATTTGTATACCTGGCACTGTGGGGGCATCTGTATACCTGGCACTGTGGGGGGCATCTGTATACCTGGCACTGTGGGGGGCATTTGTATACCTGGCACTGTGGGGGCATCTGTATAACTGGCACTGTGAGGGGCATTTGTATACCTGGCACTGTGGGGACATCTGTATACCTGGCACTGTGGGGACATCTGTATACGTGGCACTGTGGGGGCATCTGTATACCTGGCACTGTGGGGACATCTGTATACCTGGCACTGTGAGGGGCATCTGTATACCTGGCACTGTGAGGGGCATTTGTATACCTGGCACTGTGAGGGGCATTTGTATACCTGGCACTGTGGGGGCAATTGTGGATCTGGCACCGCACTATTGGGGGCATATGTGTATCACGTCCCATTTTAACTGGCCACACCCATTTTTTTGGCACACACAGTACCTCTAAGGGGCAGACCTACTGGGAGGCAGGGTAATTTTTTAAGTTGAGAATTTTTGTATGGCCCCCCGAAGGATTTTATAAATATCCAAATGGCCCTCGGTAGAAAAAAGGTTCCCCACCCCTGCCATAAGTAATCTTTTGGAAATCAGTACTTTCCTATCAGGGGAATCCCACGCTTTTTCACATAACTCATTTAATTCATGTGTGGGGGGAAAAGTCACCTCTTGCTTTTTCTCCCCAAACATATAAACCCTCTTGTCAGGGACAGGGTTTTCCTCCGATATGTGCAATACATCCTTCATTGCTATAATCATGTATCGGATGGCTTTAGTCATTTTAGGCTGCAACTTTGCATCATCGTCATCGACACTGGAGTCAGAATCCGTGTCGACATCTGTGTCAACCATCTGGGATAGTGGGCGCTTTTGAGACCCTGACGGCCTCTGAGCTGTAGGATCAGGCATGGGTTGAGACCCTGACTGTCCCAAGGCTTCAGCTTTATCCAACCTTTTATGCAAGGAGCTTACGTTATCATTTAACACCTTCCACATATCCATCCAATCAGGTGTCGGCGCCGTCGGCGGTGACACCACATTCACTTGCACTTGTTCTGCCTCCACGTAACCGTCCTCGGCAAACATGTCGACACAAACGTACCGACACACCGCACACACACACACACACACACACACACACACAGGGAATGCTCTGAGGACAGGACCCCACAAAGGCCTTTTGGGGAGACAGAGAGAGAGTATGCCAGCACACACCCCAGCGCTATATAACCCAGGGATTACACAGTAACTTAGTGTTTACCCAGTAGCTGCTGTTTATGATAATTTTCGCCTAAATTTATGTGCCCCCCCTCTCTTTTACCCTTTTTCTACCGTGATACTGCAGGGGAGAGCCTGGGGAGCTTCCTCTCAGCGGAGCTGTGGAGAGAAAATGGCGCTGGTGAGTGCTGAGGAAGAAGGCCC
This sequence comes from Pseudophryne corroboree, assembly GCF_028390025.1. Taxonomy (NCBI): domain Eukaryota; kingdom Metazoa; phylum Chordata; class Amphibia; order Anura; family Myobatrachidae; genus Pseudophryne; species Pseudophryne corroboree. Next base: position 287,224 of record NC_086454.1, read on the forward strand.
CGCCCCCTCAGCGGCGGGCTTCTGTCCCGCTTCTATATACAAATAATGGCGGGGGCTCGTACATATATACAGTGCCCAGCTGTATATATGTGTCTTTTTGCCAAGAGGTATCCTAATTGCTGACCAGGGCGCCCCCCCCCCCCTGCGCCCTGCACCCTACAGTGACCGGAGTGTGTGGGTTAGTGTGGGCGCAATGGCACACAGCTGCAGTGCTGTGCGCTACCTCATGTGAAGACAGAAGTCTTCTGCCGCCGATTTTGATGTCTTCTTGCTTCTGCCGGCTTCTGTCTTCTGGCTCTGCGAGGGGGACGGCGGCGCGGCTCCGGGAACGGACGATCGAGGTCAGGCCCTGTGTTCGAACCCTCTGGAGCTAATGGTGTCCAGTAGCCTAAGAAGCACAAGCTAGCTGCAAGCAGGTAGGTTTGCTTCTCTCCCCTCAGTCCCACGTACTGTAGCAGTGAGTCTGTTGCCAGCAGATCTCTCTGAAAATAAAAAACCTAACAAACACTTTCTTTCTAGCAAGCTCAGGAGAGCCCACTAGGAGCACCCAGCTCTGGCCGGGCACAGATTCTAATTGAGGTCTGGAGGAGGGGCATAGAGGGAGGAGCCAGTGCACACCAGATAGTACCTACTCTTTTTTAGAGTGCCCAGTCTCCTGCGGAGCCCGTCTATTCCCCATGGTCCTTACGGAGTCCCCAGCATCCACTAGGACGTTAGAGAAATAAACTATTAACATATCTATTTATTTATTTTAATTCTTACTTCGCAGCATTTTTTCCATACCTGCCTAAAACTTTTGCACAGTACTGTATGTATGCCAGCCGAAATATCCAGGGTATCACCATGTCCTGTCAGTCTTGTTGCTGAATCTGGATGCCATCAGATCTATTTTCGGCTGACCCCACATCTCCACCAGCCCCCAAAACACCTTTGGGTGTAGCGACTATTCCCATTGACATATTGTATGACGACTCCAGTTCTCTATTCCAGGTATAAAGACTGCTGATATTGCTGTTTTCGGCCCATGTCTCTTTCATGGATAACAACTCTTTGTTCCCCCTTGGTGGCTTATATATGCTATCGCAGTTGCGTTATCTAACTGAATTCCAAGTGGTTTTCCCCAGAATGAGGCCTTCCGCTCTTATTGTGATCCAAACCACTCTTAGGGCCCAATTCAGCATGGATTGCCCGATTGCATAGATTGCAAAGTGCTGAAATCGCTATTTGGCGATTTCAGCACTTCTGCACATGCGTACGCGCCGGTGCGCGCATGCGCGAGCACTTAACTTAATCTGAAATCGCAGTTTAAGTCCCGGGGGGGGGGGGGGGGGGGCAGGAACGGGGAATCAACGCAGCGTTTTGGAGATGTTGATGCGCCGTTCGTGGTCCGGACCACAGTGGCGTGTCCAGATTGTTGCTGTTTAGTTATGCGCTTGCATTTTCTGCATAGCAGGACTGAGGGAAGCTCCCGCCACGGCATGTCGTCAATCAGGCTGCAGCGATCCAGTCTGAATTAGGCCCTAGGCTCTGAATGTTTCTGATCTTTTCAGAAACACCCTGGCCAATACCGTGTTGAATTTTAGACCTAGGAAATCTATCCATCTGTACTTTTTCCAATTTATGAGCCAGCCATGGAACTGTAGTACCTCTAGTGCCCATAAATGAGGATTTTTCCCTTCAAAACCATTCATAACATTGATTATACATTTTTTTGAATTTTATATAGTTTAAAAAATCATTTTTCAATCATTTAAACATTATGTTATGCACATTTGCGGAACGGATCTCCTCGTCAAAAACAGGGGGACACAGTGGGGCGGAGCAGTCGCATATGATCTGACCACACCAGTTAAGTGGTTAAGAGATCTCTCTCTAGTACAAACTCTGATTCTGCCTTGAAAAACAAGTCGTCTAAATAGGGGATCATTGTTATCCCTTCTTTTCTTAATATACTTGTCATAATAGTCATGACTTTGGTAAATACTTGAGGGGCTGTGGATAGCCCAAATGACAGGGCCTGGAATTGGAAATGTTGTTTTCCAATGGCAGATTTTAACAAACAAACTGTGATTCCCATTCCATATAGGAATGTGTAGGTAAGCATCCTTAATGTCTATACATGCCAAAACCTGGTGTGTTTCCATACCATTTATAACTAATCTTACGGATTCCATCCTGAACGGCTCTACTTTTCATCTTAAATTTAAGTCTTTTAGGTTTAAAATTGGTCGGCGACTGCCATCGGGTTTCAGAAACGATTGAAATAAAACTCTCTTTTGTTGGGACCTGGGTACTGGAATCATTTCTTCTGAATTCAGAAGGCACTTTATGGCCTTTCCCAATTCCATACATTTACGTTTAAAGGCCATTTCCAGTGAGGGCTGATCACATAACCCTTTTGCATGACTTCTGTTACCCACTTGTCTGTGGAATAAATCCTTTATCTATCTCTGAACACCCAAGCATCTTCCAGGTGTATTCCCCTTCCGTCATGCAAATGTGATCTCTACTTCTGATACTGAACCCTCTTGTAGGAGCAAATGTCTGAAAGTGGGACCAAAAAAATCTATTCTTTTGTTTAAAAGATCATTTAACCGATGATTAAAAAAAAAAAAAAAAAAACTTTTTCCACCTGTGACTTCTGAGATATTTTTGTCTAATTCAGGCCCAAATAAGTATCTATTATCTATAGGTAAGTATTAAAGAAACTTTTGTCTCCATAACCTTTGCTATCCAAGCAGTAGCCAAACTAAGAATAGCTCCTGCTGCCATATACCTGTATATATAGACCTGAGAATACTTTCACACTTTCTATCTGCGTGATATCTGAGAGAAGCACCATCTGGAATGGGAAGAGCCGAAGTCTTGGATAATCTTGCTACAAGAACATCTACCTTATGAGGTTGTTCCCTATGCACAATATCATTATTAGGATTGGCATGCATATACAGGAGTCTATGTGGTGCCTGAAACTTTTTGTCAATATTTTCCCAAGATTCTGCAATTATCTCACTTGAGCAGACTATGGAAAACATAGCGACTTCTTTATAGATTTCTTGGATCTAAAGAAATCGGCGGACCTGGAGTCCTGTTCACATTTAAATTCAACATCACAGACTGCTCTGACCAGCTCATCTATGTTCTATACATTAACAGTTTCTTCCATGTCATTAACGGTATCTTCAGTCAGAACTATCCAATTGCCCTTCCTCTGCAGAGGAAAACGTTAAACTCAGAAAACCGTGTCATTGCCTCTGTACTCAGGGGCAGATGTATTATCCCGGAGAAGGCATAAGGAAGAGATAAACCAGTGATATGTGCAAGGTGATAAATGCACCAGCCAATCAGATCCTGTTAATTTACATATTGGAGATGATTGGCTGGTTCGTTTATCACCTTGCACATATCACTGGTTTATCAGTTCCTTATGCCTTCTCCAGGTTAATACATCTGCCCCTCAGTCTCTTACGAGATCTAGGCCCTGATAAAGCCAATATTTTTTTTAGAGACAATGACGTCTCCTCTAAGCCCAAAGCTGTCCTTTCAGTTACCCTGGTCCAAGAAGACAGCCCCTAACTAGTAGCAGGACTCTCTGAACAATTTTCCAGAGCTGTTACCTCATTAACAGAGACAAAGTTAGACAATTCTTCTCTCATGACAGAAGTGATGGATATAGCAATAGTTTTAACCCATGCCGGTTCCCCTGCAGGATCTGCAGGGGCCTTTGAAGGCTGATTACAATCAACAGACTTCCCCCCTCCTATCTTATATTTAGTGTTATTACCCTTATCATACATTGTTTCTGGTAAGATACTACAATTCCATACAGCCTGATTTACAGAGAACAAAAAAATATCCAACAGAAATATCTGAAACCTGCATGAAGTGAATTCTTCAGATACTTATCACAGTCTACGTGGAATTGAGCTGAGAAGGGGAGAAGAAAGAAGCTTTGCAGTCCAGTGAATGTTCTGATTGGTCGTTATTGAGGCGCGTACTCCTGCCGACTTGCCAAGAGCAATGCAGGGGACAAATTCACACACAGCCCCCTGACGACCCATCCGTTGCGATAGAGGTACGTACACCTGTTGCTGCCGACTTGCTGAGAGCAGTGCACGCGACCTCTCCCCACGGCCCCCCCCCACAGCCCCCTGACAACCTACCTGGGAAGATGACTTACACAACTGTGAAAATCACATCACAATCGGTTCAGTGGTTTCAGAGTTTATCGCAATCAGACAAACAGACTTTTCATTTCTAAGATATGTAGACTCAGAATCAGACCCTATGTCTCCATATCAAGGCACGGCACACCAAGTGTAACCCATTGAAGAATTTTAGCCACATTTGCAGGATTTGTCAAAGTATGGAAACATCTGCATATATATGTATTTGTGAGTTTAGCAGTTCTGTGCTCATGGTGCCAGTCTAGAGACACTAGTAATACCTGTACGTCCACTTTGTCATGCGGGACATTTGATGCTACAGACATCTGCAGATCGATAATGTACGCCTCTTTTTCTGCCAATTTCTCTTCCTTTGCCACAAGCAAGACATCCATCTCTGAGCCGCGCAAGCGCTGTGCTTCCAGCTCCATCCCCTGGAAAGAGATTAGCAACGAGGGGTCAAGACACTGGCTGCTGCCGCTGACAAATACAAACCGTCCAGCATACTGACTATTATGATGATTTACTAGTAGGACTGATCAGGAGCCGGAGACAGAACGTTGGCTCTCACCACAGTTATTGTTCATCAAGCCCAGCAGGTCAGAACCAGAGACAACCAATCATATTTAATGCACCTTTTTCTGGAGTTCTTCATTTTTCAGCGACAACTGAGACTCTAACTCTTCCACTCGTTTCCTCAATACAAGAATTTTCCCTCTATTGGCAGAAGCAATCTCCTGGTCTCCGTCGCCAGCGCCCTAGAATGAACACACACAGACGGTTATCAGTCAGAGATAGTTGGCAGACACGGACGGAACAGGTGTCTGTGGCGGAACATTAGCTGCACATCTGGAACACCATTCAGCTCATGAGATAAAATAGGATTTTAATACCTACCAGTAAATCCTTTTCTCTTAGTCCATAGAGGATGCTGGGTACTCTGTAAGGACCATGGGGTATAGACGGGATCCGCAGGAGACATGGGCACACTATAAGACTTTGAATGGGTGTGAACTGGCTCCTCCCTCTATGCCCCTCCTCCAGACCTCAGTTAGAAAACAGTGCCCAGGGAGACAGACATTTCGAGGAAAGAATTTATTGTTTAAACACGTTGAGCGTCATATCAGCTCACACCACGAACATGCCGCAGAACGTGGCATTCAACAGAACACCAGCCAACTGCATGAACAATACACAGCCATATGCTGCGATAATATCTAACACAACCTGTGTGTCAACACAACCAATAATAAGACACCGCCTGCCACGGCATAAACAATGTCAGCAACAGCCTGACAGAAAAGAAACACCACAAGAGTGTAAGCATAACCAATTACTGCAGACAGTACGCACTGGGACGGGTGCCCAGCATCCTCTACGGACTAAGAGAAAAGAATTTACCGGTAGGTATTAAAATCCTATTTTCTCATACGTCCTAGAGGATGCTGGGGACTCCGTAAGGACCATGGGGTTTATACCAAAGCTCCAGACCGGGCGGGAGAGTGCGGACGACTCTGCAGCACCGATTGAGCAACATGAGGTCCCCATCAGCCAGGGTATCAAACTTGTAGAGCTTAGCAAAAAAGTGTTTGAACCCGACCAAGTATCCGCTCGGCAAAGTTGAACTGCCGAGACTCCTTGGGCATCCGCCCAACAAAAACCCACCTTCCTAGTAGAATGGGTCACCACCGAATTCGGTAACGGCAATCCAGCCGTAGAACGAGCACGCCGAATTGGATCACAGATCTAGCGTGTAACCGACTGCAGAGACGCAGGAGCCCCAATCACGCTGGGAGCATACCGGACAAACAGAGCCTCTGTTTCCCCAATCTGAGCCAAATTGGCGACATAAATATTCAAAGCCCTGACTACATCGAGAGACCTTGAATCAGCCAATGCTTAAGTAACCACAGGCATTAAATAGGCTGGTTTCTGCGAAACACCTAAACCACTTTTGGCAGAACTATTATCCGAGTTCTCAATTTCGCGCTATCCACCTGGAAGATCAAACAGGGGCTCTTGTGAGACCCAGCCGCTACTTCCGACACCCGCCTTGCGGACGCCAAAGCCAAAAGCATGACCACTCTCCAAGAGAGAATTTTTAACACAACCTTTCATAAAGGTTCCAATCATTGTGACACAAGAAAACTCAACACCGCGTCAAGGTCCCACGGTGCCAATGGGGCACAAATGGAGGTTGTATGTGCAGTACTCCTTCCACGAAGGTACGAACTTCCGGAAAGGTCGCCAATTCTTTCTTGAAATAAATTTATAAGGCCAAAACCGCACTTGAATGGAGCCAAACTTTAGGCCTGCATCCACGCCTGCTTGCAAAGAATTGATAAGAACAACCCAGCTGAAGCTTCCGTAGTAACCTTCTTGGATTCACACCAAGACACATATTTTCTCCAAACACGGTGGTAAGACTTTGCCGTTACTTCTGTTCTAGCCTGAAGAAAAGTGGAAATGACTTCACTGGGAATACCCTTTCTGGCCAGGTTATGGCGTTCAACCGCCACGCCGTCAAAAGCAGCCGCGGTAAGCCTTGATACACGCCCGGATCTTGCTGTAACAGTTCCTCCCGTAGAGGAAGAGGCCAGGGATCTTCTATGAGTAAATCTTGAAGAACTGGATACCAAGCCCTCCATGTTCAGACCGGAACAATGAGGATCGCCTGAACCTTTGTTCGTCTTACGTTTATCACCTTCAGAAGAGTGAAAACGGAGGGGACACATAGACCGCCTGAAAACACCCAAGGTGTCCCGAGGACGTCCACTGCTATAGCTTGAGTGTCCCCTGACCTGGAACAACAACCCTGAGATCTCTCGTTGAGGCAAAACGCCAACATGTCCAATTGAGGCACTCCTCAAAGACTTTTCGCTTCAGTGAAACTTCTCGATGACGACTGTATTTCTCCCGGATGGAGATCACCTCTGCAGAGGAATCTATTTCTCCATCGTTCACATCCGGAACGAAGACTGCTAATATAGCGTTTACCAGTCTTTCCACCCAGCGGAAAACTTTTACGGCATCTGCCATTGCCGCTTTGCTCCTTGTTCCGCCATAGCGGCTTACTTACACCACTGCTGCCAAGTCGTCCGACAGAATGAACACGGGCAGATCACTAAGCCTATGTTCACTGAAAATAGCTCTGAATTCAAGAAAACTCATTGCAGACAAGCTTTCCAGCTGGACCTTATCCTCTGGAAATACTTCCCTTGCTAGGACTGCTCCCCAGTCTCAGAGATCTGCATGCACGGACACCAGGATCTCCACCTGGATTCCGAACCTTCTCCCTCTAGGAGGTGAGAACTGTGCAGACACCACAGGAGCGAGATCCTGGCCATTAGGATTATATTCCGCATGTGCAGGTGAGACCCGGACCACATTTCCAACTGGCCACGTGAAAACCACTCTGGCATTTGACCTGCTCACCGAAACGCCTCTTAGGCCGCACCATCTTCTTCATCAACGGAACGTATTGATGGATTGTCACTGCAAATCTGATCCGACTCTGGATCCTCAGACCTCTTTCCACAGGAAAACACAGAACCTCAACCGTTCAGTATCTACTCTGATACCCACCTCCGACATCTGTGTCGTTGGGAACAACAGCCATTCCCTGTGTTGAAGAACAGTCAGAGAGAAACAACGATTTGCACCACTTGTTTCTTGACCTCGTCTTAATCAGGAGAGCGTCTCAGTACAGAATAACAATGGCTCTTACTATTGAAAGAAACCCATCATACTGCCATCACTCCGGTGAAATGCCAAAGACAATCCTGGATATCAACCCAGGTAAGCGGAATGCGGAGAAAAACGCATTTAACCCCTTTTCTACCTTTACGTGCTGGAGCTCCCTTCGTAAGTAGAAATCTTTGTTTATTTTTATTTATTTATTTTTTTACAGGGACAGCAGGACAATGTCCTGAACCTGACGCAACTCTGGTATGGCGTCGCGTACTACCTCCCCTTCCAGAGGGGAATCGGTAAGATCTATTCGAAAAATCAGCGAGTGGAAACATCTGTAAACGCCAGAATGTCCCCTTTGGATTCTATTTTTAATTCACAGGTCCAAGTCCATTCCCGGACTGACTGAGGAGTAGTAGACGAGTTCCCACCGGAGTGGGCTCCAGCCAGATAGACCCAGCGACATGCGGTGGATGGTGGATGTGGTAGAAACAGAAAACGACATCCGCTTCTGCGAACCTAACAAGGCTGCAGAACTCTTACCTTTTCCCCTTCCACTATCTGCACCGAAAGGGGAAAAAAGAACGGTATCAAACCGGTTAAAATGACTGCATCCCACAAAAGAATGCGTCACCAACCGTTGTGAGGGAATCTAACTCACGAAGTTAGACTTACCAGTGGTATCCGCCGAGATTGACTAAACTGAGGCCTCCCCAAACAGCGGTACACCGTCCCAGGGAAACACTCCACTATCTCTTGGAGTCGGCCTCAGCATTTCTTCTGCAGTCGCACGGCAGCCTGCCACCATGTTATAGAGAAGAATCAACATAAGACACATCCCCTGTCTCTTTAGGGTAATTCTATTGGATGCCTTTCCGAATACAAACACTCCCCCATGTGCATGTAATGCAAATAACTCCAAAGTAAAGAATAAAATATCACTTAGCTTCCTGTGTACGATCCTTTGTGACAGGGCCCCGTGTCGACCAGGAGTTGACTTTCACAGTATTCTATCCGCGGCGGGAAAAGAACAAACATTCGGACTCCTTGTGAGGATCTGGGACCAACTCGTCACGGCCGACATAGAGCTTTATCAACAGAGCAACCAGCACATGAGAAGGAATACTTTTACTTCAGCATTCATTAGAAATCGTAATATGAATATACATATTGTAATACACATATACACACATATCCTATATATACATATAGATATATCATACATATAAGCAGATTTATTTATTAACAGTTTCTTATATAGCGCAGCAAATTCCGTTGCGCTTTACAATTTGAAATCAGGATTTTGGTACTTACCGATAAATCCCTTTCTCCGATTCCACAGGGGACACTGGAGTGTAGTTACAATGGGGAAATAGTAGGCAGTAATTGGGAGCTGGCACTTTAAAAATTCTCACACTGTGGCTAGCTCCTCCCCTACTATCTCCCCTCCAAGCCAGTCTACGTAAAACTGTGCCCGATGAGAGATGGAATAAACAACCCTTAAGGTAGAGGAGGTTAATGACGCCCTGTAAACCAGGATAACCCAAACTAAACCTGGAACAGAACCTGACAAAAAATCAGGCTAGCCTGAACTCAACAAGCAGTCACATGGTGATCTGCAAACCGTTAAGCAAAAAACAAGGAGAAACAGCGCTGGGCGGGCGTCCAGTGGCCCCTGTGGAATCGGAGAAAGGGATTTATCGGTAAGTACCAAAATCCTGATTTCTCCTTCATCCACTAGGGGCCACTGGAGTGTAGTTACAATGGGGACGTCCCAGAGCTCCCAAAACGGGTGGGAGAGCGCTGAGAGTCCTGTAAAAACCACTCGGCCAATCTGTGATGCCGAGGCCGCAAAAGTGTCAAGCTTGTAGAATTTGACAAAACGAATGTCGGTCCGACCAAGTAGCCGCCCGACAAAATATTCATGGAGACCCCACGGGCAGTCGCCCACGAAGGTCTTACATCGCGCGTAAAGTGCGCTGAAATGGAAAACGGAGGCTCCCTAGCAATCGCCAAGAAGATTGTCTGATGGTCAGATGTATCCAGCGGCCCAGCGTATGCTGGGACCCCAGCTATTTAGCACGGGAGCATCGTACAGAACAAAGAAGAAAAACACTTCGTCGAATAGCCTAAGACCTCTGTAGAGAGAGTCGGCGAGCCCTGACAATATTCAAAGAGGACCGAAAAACACTAGTGTCAGATTTCTATGAAAAATGGACAACCCCTCTGGAAGAAACGACCGCTGAGGCCGAAGCTCAGCCGGGGGAGTAGCCAATAGAGTACTCCCTGAAAAAGAGGCCGAACTTACGGCCGCTAGGCTAATCTCTTTTGGAAGAAAAAAACGAAAAAGGCAGAGACCTAAAATACAGGTCAGTGTGGTTTGAAGCGCAGCGGAGCAAAACCTCCCAGAGAAACCAAAGATGAATGGTAACTGAAAGAAGGGGAAAACCCCGTTCATCCTTATTTTGTCCCATAAAGTCTTCCAAAAGTGGCAAAAGCGAGAAGAGGTAACAGACTTCTGAAATCGGGGCCCAGTAGGCCTAACCGAACCAGGGAACTCCTCCCTTCTGAGGTCTCGAGAACAGTCACACGGTTAAACTAAACCAGTGTAAGATTGAACAAAGAAAAAGGAGCCTGTTGAAGTAGACAGTCCAGTCGAGGTAGGAGCCAAGGCTCCTCTACTGACAACAGGTGTATCTGTATCTTCAAGTCATGCGTGGCCCAACCAGAGCCACCGAGAGGACTAGCACGCATAATCCCCTCCTGTGTTACCGAACATGAGGTAGAAATAGAAAAGGAGGCAGGATGGAATAACCAGAAAACTCCCCGGAGCCCTGAGGGCATCCTCGGCTACTGCCGCCAGAGCTCACGTCCGAAAGTAGTAAAGGGTTAAAGAGTCAGTCAGAACGCCCTGAGGTCGATCCGAAATCTCTGCCCACAGTGGACCAGCTGATAAAACTCCGGGGAATGTTCCCTCACCCGGGAGTCTGACCTGGTGGCTTGACCTGGAAAGAAGATCGTTGTCCCCCGCTCAGAGAGGAATGTAGGCGACCACTCATTGCGTCGCAACTTGACTGAAGGGATAGAGTACCTGGTGCCGAGGAAGGAAAAATCCTCTGACGGACCGTGTTGAGAAACGTCTACGAGGAGCATAAATTGGATCTGTGTCGAACCAGAAGCTCCTGGATCCTCCGGATATGCAGAAGCCACCAAATGTACAGAGTGGGATAGTAGCAGTAGATTGTCCCATTAGGGAACCAACGTCACCTACTGCCCTTGAAAAAGAGTTATTCTGTGAACTTCCTGAACTCTGTGGGAGCGGAAGAGAGATCGAAAGGAAAGGATTGACAGTGAAAATGAGAATCCTGTAATGCGAATCTGAGAAACGCCCGTTGAGGAAAAAACCCAACGGAAATCAGTAAACAGGCATCTCTGAAGACAAGGGACACTTAAAACTCCCTTTCTTGTTCAAACTAGCAATCACAGACTGAAAGGATTCTAAGGCCAGAATAGGCCTGGCCGAGCCAACTGGCTTCGGAACGTGAAAAGAAAACAAAGGCCTGAGAACTATCCCGATTCAAATGATATGTGAAAAACAGGGATCAACACCCTTTGCGGTTAGAAGCATATGGAGCGCCGCCTGCAGTATGACTCTCTTGTCATCGTAAATCGGCCGACCCATGTCGAGGGACTTCTGAGACGGTTGTACTCCAAAATCTAGTTTGTAACCGCCCAAGCCTTCTCCCACCGACCTGCGCCTACCCTGGGACCCTCCAGGTGGTAGGAAAGTCTGACCTGTAGTGGGTGTATAGGATTACCCAAAATCAGACTGGACCGAGGATGTTGAACCTCTGCTTCAGCTTTTTTACCCTGAGATCCCCTGGCGACGGAGATATCGCCCGTGTGGAGTCGAAAGCTTGAAGGGGCACGGAAAAATCTAAAGGAAAGACCGGTAAAGGTCTGTCTTGGAGCTGGGGCAGCAGTAGTAGAAAGCAAAGTGGACTTACCTCCAATGGTTAAAGGAAATCATGCAGAAAGTTCCTTCCCCTGAACCCTCTGCCCCGTAGGTTTTCATGTTCACCTGTCACTGTCGCAGCCCCAGAGGTCGTCTGGTTAAGACATCCCAAGTGAAAATGCAGGTTCCGAGTCTGCAGACGTGGAGACCTCCAAAGAACATAAAGCAGAATCGTGATTCTGACCTGTACCAAACTATCAATTGATCCTGATGCGAAACATCCTGTAACCTAGAGGACAATTGTTCCCCAACCTACCTGCTCCGGACACGGTAGAAACCCCGCTGCCGTATATGTGTCTTCGATGGATCCCTGAGCAAGGTTGCCTCAGGAAAACAGCAGCTTGTTGGACCGGCGATACATCAAGGGGTATACCCTGGAGAGGTTCTGATACCATTTCCTGCCGTCTGCGGGGAAAGGATAGGAAAACAAACATTGTTTGATACCTGAAATTGTGTATTCGGGTGTCTGCCGGTCGCCTACCGGAGCCTGCCCAGCTCATCCGAGACTGGACCAGTCGCTGTCATTTCGTCATCGGCTTCGAACCCTGATGGACTTGACGTGTCCGCCTCCTTTACCTGCAGTATCAGATGAACTGCTGTATAATGCACCTGGATATTCTGAGACACAGGTTCAGACTCCACAGAAAACAGACATCAGTATTGTAACATGGAAGGTTAGCAAGGTTCCTTTAGAAACCTGGAGAGGTGAAATGACGTACAAGGTCTCTGGTTACCAGTGACATTACCTGCATAATCTGAGCTGTTCAAACAGGAGTGTCCTGCAGGTGCGTGGAGGGCTAAGCAGATGGCTCCACCGCATACTTCACACCTAAGAGGGAATTCTTTGACTATCCCAGGTGAGACAAACGAAAGGAGAAAAGGTGGGTTAAATAAACACAGCCCTATGTAAGGTCTGCACTATAATGTGTGACCGACACGATTCAAATAAACTCTCTGGGGCAGCGGAGACCTGAACCAGTAACGCTGCGCTGTGGGACAGGAGTCTGAGCACTAGGCTATAGGAGCTCCCTTTAGATACCCGCTACTAGCGTACTGAGCCGCTGCGCTATTTGTCTGATGCCTTACACACATTCCCCAAATTACAAATAGCATTAGTAACTAGTGACACCAAGGAATAATAAAGGGAAGGCAACACCCCGCCCTGTATGTAGTGTACCGCTAATTTAGGTGCACCAGATGTTTCTCGGAGGCTCCGCTGGCCTTTCAAAATGGTGGCCAGCCTGCGAGAAAAGATGGGGGAAAATGTTATGTGGCCAGGTGGGGTATTCTGTTATTAGAAAACCTTGCGGAAGTGTTTGTTTTATCCCCTATATATGGTATTGTATGCATATATCTATATACATACCCACACACACTTAAATATATATACAAACATATCTACATATATATCTACATATATATATATATATATATATATATATATATATATATATATATATACATACATATATATATATACATATACACACATACACTGTCTAATAGGGTAGATAAATACTGTGTATTTGTAGGGTAAAGAAATACTGCACAGTAAATTTTTAATTATTAATGAGCTGAGCCCCAGCTCCTGTAATAGAGCAGGTTTCCTGATCTACATGTAGGAAATGCCGGGCAGAGGACTCTACTGCAGGGAGGAATGTCGCTATATTTCAGCAGCCCAATGCATGGAGAAGCTAAAAAACCCCAGAGACAGGATCTGTTGCCTAGCGACAGTGAGAGCTGGGAGCCGCCGCCGGGGAGCCCGCTGAGTAAAGCGGGAATAGCCTTCACCCCCCCCTCATACCTTATACATGTAAAGCATCCTCCCTGCACAGCCAGGAGAGGAAAGGAGCCTTCAGCGGCCCGGGGAGCGGGAGACTGTGGAGCGGCGTCATGCTGCAGCGGCGCGGGGAGCGGAGAGAGCCCGCCGTACAGAGCGGGAGTTAGCTCCGCCCCCCCGCTTCGGCGCCAAATTCAAATCCGCTGCAAAGTCAGTGGAAAGCGCCAATGTCTCCCCCGGCCGCCTGTATGCTGCGGCCGGGGAGCGGAGATGCAAATGTATTACCCGGCCGCCTGTATGCTGCGGCCGGGGAGAGGAGATGTAAATGTATTCCCCGGCCGCCTGTATGCTGCGGCCGGGGAGCGGAGATGTAAATGTCCGGTGGGAGCGGTGCTGTAAATGTATCCCCCCCGGCCGCCTGTATGCTGCGGCCGGGGAGCGGTTATCTACTCGTCACTTGTAAATGTATCCCCGGACCGCCTGTATGCTGCGGCCGGGGAACGGAGAGCCCTCACTTGTAATGTAACCCCCGGCCGCCTGTATGCTGCGGCCGGGGAGAGAGCCTGAGCCCGCCAAACGGAGCGGGAGTTAGCTCCGCCCCCCTGTTCGGCGCCACTTTCATATTAAAAATCACACTATCGCCCCAAAATAAACCTCCACATTTGGGAATCAAACCCTGGTCTCCTGCTAACAAGGATTAGCTTTGCTGCAGCCTGGGAGTGAAGAGCGCTGAGCCCGCTTACAGAGCGGGCTGAAGCTCCGTCTACATAATGGCGCCAAGTTCAAAATAGTAAGTGCGCCTCTTGTACTCACCGCTGTCCTGATGTAGCTCCGTCAGGCAACCGATCGGCCCCGACACGCGCCGCACGCAGCAGTGTCCGGCCACTTTTGATACTCACCGCTGCCGTGCTGCCGGAATCTTCTGCTGGTGGAGCGGCCCCGACACGCGCCGCACGCAGCGGTGTCCGGCCAACTCAGGAGAGCTCAGTGTCTCCCTCAGCCGGGGCCCATCCCAAGCCGCATGCAGCTGCGATGGGACCCCGCCGGCAGCTCCCGCGGTGCAGACTAGCAGTGGCAGAGCTGCCAGTCTGTGCGTGTGTGAAAGAAAAATAAAATAATAAAGAAAAAAGAAAAAATTCTTCAGCTAAACCCAAGTGAACCAGCTCACCTCGGGCACTAACTAAGACTGGCTTGGAGGGGAGATAGTAGGGGAGGAGTTAGCCACAGTGTTAGAGTTTTAAAGTGCCAGCTCCCAATTATGGCCTACTATTTCCCCATTGTAACTACACTCCAGTGGCCCCTAGTGGATGAAGGAGAAATAACAATAACAAACTGGGTGATAACAGTCAGAGGTAGGAAGGCCTTGCTCGCAAGCTTACAATCTATAGGATTGTCCGGAACCGTCGGGTCCCCAGTGACATTACTGTGTTCCGAATGTGTATGACCATGTACTGAATGCCCCAGTCGTGGATCTAACCAGGAAACCTTATGGTCGACAGAAAACCTAGTATTCGTCGACAACAGGGAGTAATAACCAGGCAAAATAACATTCTTGCGACCCCGAGGGGTACGAGGGAAGTATACATATATAATTTCAATATCACTCCCCCACAAATACTACCATGTCTGTGCTCAAGCTACAGGCCCATGGAACCGTACCATACATATACATATAAATATATATACACAAGTATAAATTAGCTACAACATGTCAATTTACACCCAGTAATAACAGTTGGTGCCGACAGGGTCACCCACATACTACTGTGAACCCCATACAGTGTTTACTTTTAAAAAGCATACAACTACCGGCCTGCCGACACTGCCTCTACTGAATCAAGTACCAACAGGAGTCGGTGATGCCGACAGAGAGATTCCCATAGCTGTTTGCAACAGAGCACTCACACATGTCGACACGTGCACTAAAAGCTATAGTGGGTATATCTGACAGGGAAACCTCAGACACATATGCACAACACAATGACTACACGTCCATTATCCAAGATAGTGCCATATTTTATTCTATATTGCACTAAATCCCTGTGCCCCCCCGCTTTGGCGGGGACTGAGGAGAAAATGGGGCTGTATCATGCTGTGAGAGCTAAGCCACGCCCCTTCTCAGCGCGCTGCAGCCCCGCTATTATTTTAGCGCTGTAATTATATATAGTAACATAGTAACATAGTATCTGAGGTTGAAAAAAGACAATTGTCCATCGAGTTCAACCTATTTGTGGTCTCCTATGCATAATGATTTGACTAAAATTTCTGACTGATGCTGCTGTCAGCCGTTGCATTTTATCCCTATTTATAGTAACTATAATGCATGACTATGCACCATACCCCTGGATATCCTTATCCATTAGGAATTTATCTAACCTATTCTTAAAGGTGTTGACAGATTCCGCCATCACAACTCCCTCGGGCAGGGAATTCCAAACACGTATTGTCCTTACCGTGAAAAAGCCTTTACGCCGTATTGTGCGGAATCTCCTCTCCTCTAACCTGAGCGAGTGTCCACGAGTCCTCTGTGTTGATCTAACCAAAAACAGGTCCCGCGCAAGCTCTGTGTATTGTCCCCTTATATATTTGTAGATGTTGATCATATCCCCTCTTAGTCTCCGCTTTTCCAATGTAAACATGCCTAGTCTTTCAAGCCTTTCCTTGTATTCCATCGTCTCCATGCCCTTAATTAGTTTGGTCGCCCTCCTCTGTACCTTTTCTAGCTCCAGGATATCCTTTTTGTAGTACGGTGCCCAGAATTGTACACAGTATTCAAGGTGTGGCCTCACTAGTGATTTATATAACGGGAGTATAATACTCTCGTCCCTAGCATCAATACCCCGTTTTATGCATGCTAATATCTTATTAGCCTTCTTTGCTGCAGTCCTACTTTGGGTATTACTGCTTAGCTTGCTATCTATGAGGACACCTAAGTCCTTTTCCAGTACAGAATCCCCTAATTTTACCCCATTTAGTAGGTAGGTGTAATTTTTGTTCTTGTTACCACAGTGCATTACCTTACACTTGTCTGTGTTGAAGCGCATTCTCCATTTGGCTGCCCATGCTTCTAATTTAACTAAGTCGTTCTGAAGAGACTCGGCATCCTCCTCTGTATTTATAGCCTTACACAATTTGGTATCATCTGCAAAAATTGACACCATGCTCTCTAGACCTTCTGTTAGGTCGTTAATGAAAATATTGAACAATAGCGGTCCTAATACTGAGCCTTGCGGCACACCACTTAGCACTTCAGTCCAAGTTGAAAAAGATCCATTAACCACAACGCGCTGCTCCCTATTATCTAACCAGTTTTTGACCCTAGTGCATATTGTGCTTCCTAGCCCTGATTCTTGTAGCTTGTAGATAAGTCTCATGTGTGGTACAGTATCGAACGCTTTGGCAAAGTCTAAAAAGATTACATCCACGTCTTTACCCTGATCTAGGTTTGCGCTTACTGTTTCATAAAAGCCAAGTAAGTTGGTTTGACAGGATCGGTCCTTCATAAACCCATGTTGATTCCTTTTAATGACCTTATTGACTTCAAGGAACTTCTGAATACTATCTCTTAGAATACTTTCCAATACTTTCCCCACTATAGATGTAAGACTAACTGGTCTATAATTACCTGGTTCAGCTTTACTTCCCTTTTTGAATATAGGCACTACTTCCGCTATACGCCAGTCTTTGGGAACCATACCTGATATAACTGAATCCTTAAAGATCAAAGATAGCGGTTTTGCCAGTTCAGAGTGAAGCTCCATTAGAACCCTTGGGTGAATACTATCGGACCCTGGTGATTTATTAATCTTTAAATGTTTTAATCGGTCACAGAAAACTTCCTCGCTTAAATAAGTACCTATCAGTGGGATATTCTCATTATTGAGATTGTGTGTCAGTCCCTGAATTGGGTCCTCTCTAGTAAATACTGTTGAAAAAAAACTCATTTAGTGTGTCTGCTATGTCATTATCATTTTTGCTTAAGCCTCCCAACTTGTCTTTTAAAGGGCCTATACTCTCCTTCTTTAATCTCTTGCTATTAATGTATTTAAAGATTTTTTGGGATTCGCTTTGCTTTCCTTTGCTACTAGTCTTTCAGTTTCAACTTTAGCCGCTCTTATTTCCTTTTTGCATATTTTGTTACATTCCTTATAGTGCTGAAATGACTCTGCTTCCCCGTCAGATTTGTATTTTTTAAATGCTCTCCTTTTCTTGCCCATAAGTTCCTTTAACTTTTTGTTAAGCCACATCGGTTTATCATTTTTATTCCTTTTTTTGCTGCTCGTAGGAATAAATTTGAGTGTATTTTTAGCTAGCAGGAATTTTAGTACCTCCCATTTCTCCGTAGTATTTTTTTTCCCTAAAAACAAACCTTCCCATTCAATATCCCTGAAAAATACCCTCATCTTTTCAAAATTTGCTTTGCTAAAGTTTAGAGTCCTAGTTGAGCCAGTATAGGGCTGTTTATGGAAACTGATATTGAATGTGACCATATTGTGGTCGCTGTTTCCTATGGGTTCCCCTACTATAATACCTGATACCAAATCCCCATTGTTTGTTAATACCAGGTCTAAGATTGCATTGTACCTAATTGGTTCCTCAATTAGTTGAACTAAGTAGTTATCATTAAGTGTGTTTAAAAACATATTGCCCCTAGCAGTATCACATGAATCGTTTTTCCAGTTTATCTCAGGATAGTTAAAATCTCCCATCACTACTATGTCTCCTACTCCTGCTGCTCTTTCAATTTGCTTTAGTAACAATTCATCATCAGATGCGTTGATACCAGGCGGCCTATAGCATACACCCAATACTAACTTCTTTATTCCTTTTTCCCCGGATGCAATTTCTACCCATAATGTCTCGACAGTGTCTACAGTCCCCTCCTGAATATCTTCCCGTATATCAGGTTTTAGAAACGGCTTTACGTAAAGACACACCCCTCCACCCTTTTTATTTAGTCTGTCTCTCCTAAACAGTGTATAGCCCTCTAGATTGACTGTCCAATCATGAGATTCGTCCCACCAAGTTTCAGTAATGCCTATAATATCATACTGTTTGCTTGCTGCAAGTATTTCTAGTTCACCCTTTTTACCAGTAATGCTTCTGGCGTTTACATACATACAACTAAGATAAGTATTTTCCCTTGCGTTAGGGACATCTTTCACCTTATGTATCACCAAATAGCTTGTGCCGCCCACCCCCCGTTTTGCTCCCCAGTACTTGCACGGAGAGCGGAGGTCCGGCCCAGCGTCTCTGCAGCGGCTGTGAAGAGAGAACAATGGCGCTGGTGAGCTGTGCGGCTAAGCCCCGCCCCTTCCCGGCGCACTGTAGTCCCGCTTAAATTTGAAATATTTTATACTAGCGGGGATTCGTACACGGTGCCCAGGCACCGAATATGCCTTTTTGCCAATGAAAATGACCATCAGTAACTTGCTGCCCAGGGCGCTCCCCACCAGCGCCCTGCACCCTGCGAGTGCCGTTGGTGTGTGGGAGCATGGAGCGAAGCGCGACCGCTGCGCTGTACCTCCGTTACTGAAGTCTTCTGCCGTCATTGAAGTCTTCTGTTCTTCTAAAACTCACCCGGCTTCTGACTTCTGGCTTCTGTGAGGGAAGTGACGGCGCGGCTCCGGGAACAAGCAGCTAGGCGCACCAAGTGATCGAACCCTCTGGAGCTAATGGTGTCCAGTAGCCTAAGAAGCAGAGCCTTTGAACTAAGAAGAAGTAGGTCTGACTTCTCTCCCCTCAGTCCCACGATGCAGGGAGCCTGTAGCCAGCAGGTCTCCCTGAAAATAAAAAACCTAACAAAAGTCTTTCCAGAGAAACTCAGGAGAGCTCCCCTAGTGTGTGACCAGTCTCTCCTGGGCACAGGGTCTAACTGAGGTCTGGAGGAGGGGCATAGAGGGAGGATCCAGTCTATACCCCATGGTCCTTACGGAGTCCCCAGCATCCTCTAGGACGTATGAGAAATATAACATATAATATCTAGGTATGACTGTGTTATATACACTCTCCAGCACACTGCCTCTAGCATTCTACCACAGCTCAGCCACGGGATAAATATAACATATAATATCTAGGTATGACTGTGTGTTATATACACTCTCCAGCACACTGCCTCTAGCATTCTACCACAGCTCAGCCACGGGATAAATATAACATATAATATCTAGGTATGACTGTGTTATATACACTCTCCAGCACACTGCCTCTAGCATTCTACCACAGATCAGCCACGGGATAAATATAACATATAATATCTAGGTATGACTGTGTTATATACACTCTCCAGCACACTGCCTCTAGCATTCAACCACAGATCAGCCACGGGATAAATATAACATATAATATCTAGGTATGACGGTGTTATATACACTCTCCAGCACACTGCCTCCAGCATTCTACCACAGCTCAGCCACGGGATAAATATACATATAATATCTAGGTATGACTGTGTTGGTTCCGGTATGAATGGTCGACCATGTTATGGTCGACAGTCATTAGGTCGACCACTATTGGTCGACATTGACATGGTCGACATGGACACATGGTCGACACATGAAAATGGTCGACACATGAAAGGTCGACATATGAAAAGGTCAACATGAGTTTATTAACTTTTTTTGGTGTCGTTTTTTGCGTAAAGTGACTGGGAACCCCAATTAGTGCACCGCGTCCCCTCGCATGGCTCGCTTCGCTCGCCATGCTTCGGGCATGGTGCCTTCGCTCCGCTACCGCTTCGCTCGGCACACTTTACCGTTCCAATCGTAGTCCATGTGGATCGTAAAGTATGGAAAAGTTCCCCAAAAGAAAAAAAGTAAAAAAAACTCATGTCGACCTTTTCATGTGTCGACCATGTGTCCATGTCAATGTCGACCAATAGTGGTCGACCTAATGACTGTCGACCATAACATGGTCGACCATGTGAACGGATACCGACTGTGTTATATACACTCTCCAGCACACTGCCTCTAGCATTCTACCACAGCTCAGCCACGGGATATATATAACATAATATCTAGGTATGACTGTGTGTTATATACACTCTCCAGCACACTGCCTCCAGCATTCTACCACAGATCAGCCACGGGATAAATATAACATATAATATCTAGGTATGACTGTGTGTTATATACACTCTCCAGCACACTGCCTCCAGCATTCTACCACAGATCAGCCACGGGATAAATATAACATATAATATCTAGGTATGACTGTGTGTTATATACACTCTCCAGCACACTGCCTCTAGCATTCTACCACAGCTCAGCCACGGGATAAATATAACATATAATATCTAGGTATGACTGTGTGTTATATACACTCTCCAGCACACTGCCTCTAGCATTCTACCACAGCTCAGCCACGGGATAAATATAACATATAATATCTAGGTATGACTGTGTGTTATATACACTCTCCAGCACACTGCCTCTAGCATTCTACCACAGCTCAGCCACGGGATAAATATAACATATAATATCTAGGTATGACTGTGTTATATACACTCTCCAGCACACTGCCTCTTGCATTCTACCACAGATCAGCCACGGGATAAATATAACATATAATATCTAGGTATGACTGTGTTATATACACTCTCCAGCACACTGCCTCCAGCATTCTACCACAGCTCAGCCATGGGATAAATATAACATATAATATCTAGGTATGACTGTGTGTTATATACACTCTCCAGCACACTGCCTCTAGCATTCTACCACAGCTCAGCCACGGGATAAATATAACATATAATATCTAGGTATGACTGTGTGTTATATACACTCTCCAGCACACTGCCTCCAGCATTCTACCACAGATCAGCCACGGGATAAATATAACATATAATATCTAGATATGACGGTGTTATATACACTCTCCAGCACACTGCCTCCAGCATTCTACCACAGATCAGCCACGGGATAAATATAACATATAATATCTAGGTATGACTGTGTTACATACACTCTCCAGCACACTGCCTCTAGCATTCTACCACAGATCAGCCACGGGATAAATATAACATATAATATCTAGGTATGACTGTGTTATATACACTCTCCAGCACACTGCCTCTAGCATTCTACCACAGATCAGCCACGGGATAAATATAACATATAATATCTAGGTATGACTGTGTTATATACACTCTCCAGCACACTGCCTCTAGCATTCTACCACAGATCAGCCACGGGATAAATAATAAGAATTTACTTACCGATAATTCTATTTCTCGTAGTCCGTAGTGGATGCTGGGAACTCCGTAAGGACCATGGGGAATATCGGCTCCGCAGGAGACTGGGCACAAAAGTAAAGCTTTAGGACTACCTGGTGTGCACTGGCTCCTCCCCCTATGACCCTCCTCCAAGCCTCAGTTAGGATACTGTGCCCGGACGAGCGTACACAATAAGGAAGGATTTTGAATCCCGGGTAAGACTCATACCAGCCACACCAATCACACCGTACAACCTGTGATCTGAATCCAGTTAACAGCATGATAACAGAGGAGCCTCTGAAAAGATGGCTCACAACAATAATAACCCGATTTTTGTAACAATAACTATGTACAAGTATTGCAGACAATCCGCACTTGGGATGGGCGCCCAGCATCCACTACGGACTATGAGAAATAGAATTATCGGTAAGTAAATTCTTATTTTCTCTGACGTCCTAGTGGATGCTGGGAACTCCGTAAGGACCATGGGGATTATACTAAAGCTCCCAAACGGGCGGGAGAGTGCGGATGACTCTGCAGCACCGAATGAGAGAACTCCAGGTCCTCCTCAGCCAGGGTATCAATTTTGTAGAATTTAGCAAATGTGTTTGCCCCTGACCAAGTAGCTGCTCGGCAAAGTTGTAACGCCGAGACCCCTCGGGCAGCCGCCCAAGATGAGCCCACCTTCCTTGTGGAATGGGCTTTTACAGATTTTGGCTGTGGCAGGCCTGCCACAGAATGTGCAAGCTGAATTGTACTACAAATCCAACGAGCAATAGTCTGCTTAGAAGCAGGAGCACCCAGCTTGTTGGGTGCATACAGGATAACAGCGAGTCAGATTTCCTGACTCCAGCCGTCCTGGAAACATATATTTTCAAGGCCCTGACTACGTCCAACAACTTGGAGTCCTCCAAGTCACTAGTAGCCGTAGGTACCACAATAGGTTGGTTCAGATGAAACACTGAAACCACCTTAGGGAGAAAATGAGGACGAGTCCTCAATTCCGCCCTGTCTGAATGGAAGATCAGATAAGGGCTTTTACAGGATAAAGCCCGCCAATTCTGACACGTGCCTGGCCGAGGCCAGGACCAACAACATGACCACTTTCCATGTGAGATATTTTAACTCCACAGATTCAAGTGGTTCAAACCAATGTGACTTTAGGAACCCCAAAACTACATTGAGATCCCAAAGTGCCACTGGAGGCACAAAAGGAGGCTGTATATGCAGTACCCCTTTTACAGACGTCTGAACTTCAGGTAGTGAAGCTAGTTCTTTCTGGAAGAAAATTGACAGGGCCGAAATTTGAACCTTAATGGACCCCAATTTTAGGCCCATAGACACTCCTGTTTACAGGAAATGCAGGAATCGACCTAGTTGAAATTCCTCCATCGGGGCCTTACTGGCCTCGCACCACGCAACATATTTTCGCCAAATGCGGTGATAATGCTTTGCGGTTACATCCTTCCTGGCTTGACCAGGGTAGGGATGACTTCATCCGGAATGCCTTTTTCCTTCAGGATCCGGCGTTCAACCGCCCTGCCGTCAAACGCAGCCGCGGTAAGCCTTGGAATAGACAGGGTCCTTGCTGGAGCAGGTCCCTTCTTAGAGGTAGAGGCCACGGGTCCTCCGTGAGCATCTCTTGAAGTTCCGGGTACCAATTCCTTCTTGGCCAATCCGGAGCCACGAGTATAGTTCTTACTCCCCTCCGTCTTATAATTCTCAGTACTTTTGGTATGAGAGGAAGAGGAGGGAACACATACACTGACTGTGTAACACGGTGTTACCAGAGCGTCCACAGCTATTGCCTGAGGGTCCCTTGACCTGGCGCAATACCTGTCCAATTTTTTGTTTAGGCGGGACGCCATCATGTCCACCTTTGGTTTTTCCCAATGGTTTACAATCATGTGGAAGACTTCTGGGTGAAGTCCCCACTCTCCCGGGTGGAGGTCGTGCCTGCTGAGGAAGTCTGCTTCCCAGTTGTCCACTCCCGGAATGAACACTGCTGACAGTGCTATCACATGATTTTCCGCCCAGCGAAAAATCCTTGCAGCTTCTGCCATTGCCCTCCTGCTTCTTGTGCCGCCCTGTCTGTTTACGTGGGCGACTGCCGTGATATTGTCCGACTGGATCAGCACCGGCTGACCTTGAAGCAGAGGTCTTGCTTGGCTTAGGGCATTGTAAATGGCCCTTAGCTCCAAAATATTTATGTGAAGTGATGTCTCCAGGCTTGACCACAAGCCCTGGAAATTTTTTCCCTGTGTGACTGCTCCCCAGCCTCTCAGGCTGGCATCCGTGGTCACCAGGACCCAGTCCTGAATGCCGAATCTGCGGCCCTCTAGAAGATGAGCACTCTGCAACCACCACAGGAGAGACACCCTTGTCTTTGGTGTCAGGGTTATCCGCTGATGCATCTGAAGATGCGATCCGGACCATTTGTCCAGCAGGTCCCACTGGAAAGTTCTTGCGTGGAATCTGCCGAATGGAATTGCTTCGTAGGAAGCCACCATTTTTCCCAGGACCCTTGTGCACTGATGCACTGACACTTGGCCTGGTTTTAGGAGGTTTCTGACTAGTTCGGATAACTCCCTGGCTTTCTCCTCCGGGAGAAAACACCTTTTTCCGGACTGTGTCCAGGATCATCCCTAGGAATAGAAGGCGTGTCATCGGGATCAGCTGCGATTTTGGAATATTGAGAATCCAACCGTGCTGCCGCAGCACTATCTGAGATAGTGCTACCCCGACTTCCAACTGTTCCCTGGATCTTGCCCTTATCAGGAGATCGTCCAAGTAAGGGATAACTAAAACTCCCTTCTTTCGAAGGAGTATCATCATTTCGGCCATTACCTTGGTAAAGACCCGGGGTGCCGTGGACAATCCAATCGGCAGCGTCTGAAACTGATAGTGACAGTTCTGTACCACAAACCTGAGGTACCCTTGGAGAAGGGTAAATTGGGACATGTAGGTAAGCATCTTTGATGTCCAGAGAGACCATATAGTCCCCTTCTTCCAGGTTTGCAATCACTGCTCAGAGTGACTCCATCTTGAATTTGAACCTTTGTATGTAAGTGTTCAAGGATTTTAGATTTAAAAATGGTCTCACCGAGCCGTCCGGCTTCGGTACCACAAATAGTGTGGAATAGTACCCCTTTCCCTGTTGCAGGAGGGGTACCTTGATTATCACCTGCTGGGAATACAGCCTGTGAATGGCTTGCAATACTGTCTCCCTGTCTGAGGGAGACGTCGGTAAAGCAGACTTTATGAAACGGCGAGGGGGAGACGTCTCGAATTTCTTGAGACGGGCCCCCACCGTGCCTGAGACCGCTTGTAAAGCCCCAGCGTCATGCTGAGGACTTTGCGGAGGCGGGAGAGGGCTTCCAGTGGCCACCAGGTCTGTTAGACCTACCCGAAATAACTCCTCCCTTTTATAAGGCGATACTTCCATATGCCTTTTGGAATCATCATCACCTGACCACTGTCTTGTCCATAACCCTCTTCTGGCAGAAATGGACAGCGCACTTACTCTTGATGCCAGTCGGCAAATATCCCTCTGTGCATCACGCATATATAGAAATGCATCTTTTAAATGCTCTATAGTTAGTAATATACTGTCCCTATCTAGGGCATCAATATTGTCAGTCAGGGAATCCGACCAAGCCACCCCAGCACTGCACATCCAGGCTGAGGCGATTGCTGGTCGCAGTATCACACCCGTGTGAGTGTATATACATTTTAGGATATTTTACTGCTTTCTGTCAGCAGGTTTCTTAAGGGCGGCCGTATCCGGGGACGGTAGTGCCACCTGTTTAGACAAGCGTGTGAGCGCTTTATTCACCCTAAGGGGTGTTTCCCAACGTGCCCTATCCTCTGGCGGGAAGGGGTATGATGCTAATAACTTTTTCGGAATTAACAGTTTTTATCAGGGGAAACCCACGCATCAGCACACACTTCATTTAATTCCTCAGATGCAGGAAAAACTACAGGCAGTTTTTTCTCACCCAACCTAATACCCTTTTTAGTGGTACTGGTATTATCAGAAATGTGTAAAAACATTTTCCATAGCCTCAATCATGTAACGTGTGGCCCTACTGGAAGTCACATTCGTCTCTTAATCGTCGACACTGGAGTCAGTATCCGTGTCGGCGTCTGTATCTGCCATCTGCGGTAACGGGCGTTTTAGAGCCCCAGATGGCTTTTGAGACACCTGGACAGGCACAGGCTGAGTCGCCGGCTGTCTCATGTCATCAATCTTTTGTAAAGAGCTGACACTGTCACATAATTCCTTCCATAAGCTCATCCACTCAGGTGTCGACTCCCTAGGGGGTGACAACTCTGTTACAGGCAATTGCTCCGCCTCCACCTCATTTTCCTCCTCATACATGTCGACACAACGTACCGACACACAGCACACACACAGGGAATGCTCTGATAGAGGACAGGACCCCACTAGCCCTTTGGGGAGACAGAGGGAGAGTATGCCAGCACACACCAGAGCGCTATATATATATATATATATATACAGGGATAACCTTATATAAGTGTTTTTCCCCTTATAGCTGCTGTATTGTTATACTGCGCCTAATTAGTGCCCCCCTCTCTTTTTTAACCCCTTTCTGTAGTGTAGTAACTGCAGGGGAGAGCCAGGGAGCTTCCCTCCAACGGAGCTGTGAGAGAAAATGGCGCCAGTGTGCTGAGGAGATAGGCTCCGCCCCCTTCTCGGCGGCCTTTTCTCCCGTTTTTCTGTGGAATCTGGCAGGGGTTAAAATTCATCCATATAGCCCTGGGGGCTATATGTGATGTATTTTCGCCAGCCAAGGTGTTTTTATTGCTGCTCAGGGCGCCCCCCCCTAGCACCCTGCACCCTCAGTGACCGAAGTGTGAAGTGTGCTGAGGAGCAATGGCGCACAGCTGCAGTGCTGTGCGCTACCTTGGTGAAGACAGGATGTCTTCTGCCGCCGATTTTTCCGGACCTCTTCTTGCTTCTGGCTCTGTAAGGGGGCCGGCGGCGCGGCTCTGGGACCGAGCTCCGAGGCTGGGCCTGTGTTCGGTCCCTCTGGAGCTAATGGTGTCCAGTAGCCTAAGAAGCCCAATCCACTCTGCACGCAGGTGAGTTCGCTTCTTCTCCCCTTAGTCCCTCGATGCAGTGAGCCTGTTGCCAGCAGGTCTCACTGAAAATAAAAAACCTAAAACTAAACTTTCACTAAGAAGCTCAGGAGAGCCCCTAGTGTGCACCCTTCTCGGCCGGGCACAAAAATCTAACTGAGGCTTGGAGGAGGGTCATAGGGGGAGGAGCCAGTGCACACCAGGTAGTCCTAAAGCTTTACTTTTGTGCCCAGTCTCCTGCGGAGCCGCTATTCCCCATGGTCCTTACGGATTTCCCAGCATCCACTAGGACGTCAGAGAAATAACATATAATATCTAGATATGACGGTGTTATATACACTCTCCAGCACACTGCCTCTAGCATTCTACCACAGCTCAGCCACGGGATAAATATAACATATAATATCTAGGTATGACTGTGTGTTATATACACTCTCCAGCACACTGCCTCTAGCATTCTACCACAGATCAGCCACGGGATAAATATAACATATAATATCTAGGTATGACTGTGTGTTATATACACTCTCCAGCACACTGCCTCCAGCATTCTACCACAGATCAGCCACGGGATAAATATAACATATAATATCTAGGTATGAATGTGTTATATACACTCTCCAGCACACTGCCTCTAGCATTCTACCACAGATCAGCCACGGGATAAATATAACATATAATATCTAGGTATGACTGTGTGTTATATACACTCTCCATCACACTGCCTCCAGCATTCTACCACAGATCAGCCACGGGATAAATATAACATATAATATCTAGATATGACGGTGTTATATATACACTCTCCAGCACACTGCCTCCAGCATTCTACCACAGATCAGCCACGGGATAAATATAACATATAATATCTAGGTTTGACTGTGTGTTATATACACTCTCCAGCACACTGCATCCAGCATTCTACCACAGATCAGCCACGGGATAAATATAACATATAATATCTAGGTATGACTGTGTGTTATATACACTCTCCAGCACACTGCCTCTAGCATTCTACCACAGATCAGCCACGGGATAAATATAACATATAATATCTAGGTATGACTGTGTGTTATATACACTCTCCAGCACACTGCCTCTAGCATTCTACCATAGATCAGCCACGGGATAAATATAACATATAATATCTAGATATGACGGTGTTATATACACTCTCCAGCACACTGCCTCTAGCATTCTACCACAGATCAGCCACGGGATAAATATAACATATAATATCTAGGTATGACTGTGTGTTATATACACTCTCCAGCACACTGCCTCTAGCATTCTACCACAGCTCAGCCATGGGATAAATATAACATATAATAACCAGGTATGACTTTGTGTTATATACACTCTCCAGCACACTGCCTCTAGCATTCTACCACAGATCAGCCACGGGATAAATATAACATATAATATCTAGGTATGACTGTGTGTTATATACACTCTCCAGCACACTGCCTCCAGCATTCTACCACAGATCAGCCACGGGATAAATATAACATATAATATCTAGGTATGACTGTGTGTTATATACACTCTCCAGCACACTGCCTCCAGCATTCTACCACAGATCAGCCATGGGATAAATATAACATATAATATCTAGGTATGACTGTGTGTTATATACACTCTCCAGCACACTGCCTCCAGCATTCTACCACAGATCAGCCACAGGATAAATATAACATATAATATCTAGATATGACGGTGTTATGTACACTCTCCAGCACACTGCCTCTAGCATTCTACCACAGATCAGCCACGGGATAAATATAACATATAATATCTAGGTATGACTGTGTGTTATATACACTCTCCAGCACACTGCCTCTAGCATTCTACCACAGCTCAGCCACGGGATAAATATAACGTATAATATCTAGGTATGACTGTGTGTTATATACACTCTCCAGCACACTGCCTCTAGCATTCTACCACAGCTCAGCCACGGGATATATATAACATATAATATCTAGGTATGACTGTGTGTTATATACACTCTCCAGCACACTGCCTCTAGCACTCTACCACAGATCAGCCACGGGATAAATATACATATAATATCTAGGTATGACTGTGTTATATACACTCTCCAGCACACTGCCTCTAGCATTCTACCACAGCTCAGCCACGGGATAAATATAACATATAATATCTAGATATGACGGTGTTATATACACTCTCCAGCACACTGCCTCCAGCATTCTACCACAGATCAGCCACGGGATAAATATAACATATAATATCTAGATATGACGGTGTTATATACACTCTCCAGCACACTGCCTCCAGCATTCTACCACAGATCAGCCACAGGATAAATAATAAGAATTTACTTACCGATAATTCTATTTCTCATAGTCCGTAGTGGATGCTGGGAACTCAGTAAGGACCATGGGGAATAGCGGCTCCGCAGGAGACTGGGCACAAAAAGTAAAAGCTTTAGACTAGCTGGTGTGCACTGGCTCCTCCCCCTATGACCCTCCTCCAAGCCTCAGTTAAGATACTGTGCCCGGACGAGCGTACATAATAAGGAAGGATCTTGAATCCCGGGTAAGAATCATACCAGCCACACCAATCACACCGTACAACTCGTGATCTGAACCCAGTTAACAGTATGATAACCGTAGGAGCCTCTGAAAAGATGGCTCACAGCAATAAACAACCCGATTTGTTTGTAACAATAACTATATACAAGTATTGCAGACAATCCGCACTTGGGATGGGCGCCCAGCATCCACTACGGACTATGAGAAATAGAATTATCGGTAAGTAAATTCTTATTTTCTCTGACGTCCTAGTGGATGCTGGGAACTCCGTAAGGACCATGGGGATTATACCAAAGCTCCCAAACGGGCGGGAGAGTGCGGATGACTCTGCAGCACCGAATGAGAGAACTCCAGGTCCTCCTCAGCCAGGGTATCAAATTTGTAGAATTTAGCAAACGTGTTTGCCCCTGACCAAGTAGCTGCTCGGCAAAGTTGTAAAGCCGAGACCCCTCGGGCAGCCGCCCAAGATGAGCCCACCTTCCTTGTGGAATGGGCTTTTACAGATTTTGGCTGTGGCAGGCCTGCCACAGAATGTGCAAGTTGAATTGTACTACAAATCCAACGAGCAATCGTCTGCTTAGAAGCAGGAGCACCCAGCTTGTTGGGTGCATACAGTATAAACAGCGAGTCAGATTTTCTGACTCCAGCCGTCCTGGAAACATATATTTTCAGGGCCCTGACTACGTC
Source organism: Pseudophryne corroboree (assembly GCF_028390025.1). Taxonomy (NCBI): domain Eukaryota; kingdom Metazoa; phylum Chordata; class Amphibia; order Anura; family Myobatrachidae; genus Pseudophryne; species Pseudophryne corroboree. The sequence continues at coordinate 317,435 of NC_086454.1, forward strand.
CAGCAACTTGGAGTCCTCCAAGTCCCTAGTAGCCACAGGTACCACAATAGGTTGATTCATGTGAAACGCTGAAACCACCTTAGGGAGAAATTGAGGACGAGTCCTCAATTCCGCCCTATCCGAATGAAATATCAGGTAAGGGCTTTTATAGGATAAAGCCGCCAATTCTGATACGCGCCTAGCTGAAGCCAGGGCCAACAGCATTACCACTTTCCATGTGAGATATTTCAAATCCACTGTGGCAAGTGGTTCAAACCAATGTGATTTTAGGAACCCTAAAACTACATTGAGATCCCAAGGTGCCACTGGAGGCACAAAAGGAGGCTGTATATGCAGTACCCCTTTGACAAACGTCTGAACTTCAGGCACTGAAGCCAGTTCTTTCTGGAAGAAGATCGACAGGGCCGAAATTTGAACCTTAATGGATCCTAATTTTAGGCCCATAGACAATCCTGCTTGCAGGAAATGTAGGAAACGACCCAGTTGAAATTCCTCCGTAGGGGCCTTCTTGGCCTCACACCACGCAACATATTTTCGCCAAATGCGATGATAATGTTTTGCAGTTACATCCTTCCTGGCCTTGATCAGGGTAGGGATGACTTCATCTGGAATGCCTTTTTCCTTCAGGATCCGGCGTTCAACCGCCATGCCGTCAAACGCAGCCGCGGTAAGTCTTGGAACAGACAAGGTCCCTGCTGGAGCAGGTCCTTCCTTAGAGGTAGAGGCCACGGGTCCTCCGTGAGCATCTCTTGCAGCTCCGGGTACCAAGTTCTTCTTGGCCAATCCGGAGCCACGAGTATCGTTCTTACTCCTCTCCTTCTTATGATTCTCAGTACTTTTGGTATGAGAGGAAGAGGAGGGAACACATATACCGACTGGAACACCCACGGAGTTACCAGAGCGTCCACCGCTATTGCCTGAGGGTCCCTTGACCTGGCGCAATATCTGTCCAGTTTCTTGTTGAGACGGGACGCCATCATGTCCACCTTTGGTTTTTCCCAACGGTTTACAATCACTTGGAAGACTTCTGGATGAAGTCCCCACTCCCCCGGGTGGAGGTCGTGTCTGCTGAGGAAGTCTGCTTCCCAGTTGTCCACTCCCGGAATGAACACTGCTGACAGTGCTATCACATGATTTTCCGCCCAGCGGAGAATCCTTGCAGCTTCTGCCATTGCCCTCCTGCTTCTTGTGCCGCCCTGTCTGTTTACGTGGGCGACAGCCGTGATGTTGTCCGACTGGATCAATACCGGTTGACCCTGAAGCAGAGGCCTTGCTTGACTTAGGGCATTGTAAATGGCCCTTAGCTCTAGGATATTTATGTGAAGAGACGTTTCCATGCTTGACCACAAGCCCTGGAAATTTCTTCCCTGTGTGACTGCTCCCCAGCCTCTCAGGCTGGCATCTGTGGTTACCAGCATCCAATCCTGAATGCCGAATCTGCGGCCCTCTAGAAGATGAGCCTTCTGTAACCACCACAGGAGAGATACCCTTGTCCTTGGAGATAGGGTTATCCGCTGATGCATCTGAAGATGCGATCCGGACCATTTGTCCAGCAGATCCCACTGAAAAGTTCTTGCATGGAATCTTCCGAATGGAATCGCTTCGTAAGAAGCCACCATTTTTCCCAGGACTCTCGTGCAATGATGCACTGACACTTGTCCTGGTTTTAGGAGGTTCCTGACTAGCTCGGATAACTCCCTGGCCTTCTCCTCCGGGAGAAACACCTTTTTCTGGACTGTGTCCAGAATCATCCCTAGGAACAGTAGACGTGTTGTCGGAATCAGCTGTGATTTTGGGATATTTAGAATCCACCCGTGCTGACGTAGCACTACTTGAGATAGTGCTACTCCGACCTCTAACTGTTCCCTGGACCTTGCCCTTATCAGGAGATCGTCCAAGTAAGGGATAATTAATACGCCTTTTCTTCGAAGAAGAATCATCATTTCGGCCATTACCTTGGTAAAGACCCGTGGTGCCGTGGACAATCCAAACGGCAGCGTCTGAAACTGATAATGACAGTTTTGTATCACAAACCTGAGGTACCCTTGGTGAGAAGGGTAGATTGGGACATGGAGATAAGCATCCTTGATGTCTAGAGATACCATATAGTCCCCTTCTTCCAGGTTCGCTATCACTGCTCTGAGTGACTCCATCTTGAATTTGAACCTTTTTATGTAAGTGTTCAAAGATTTTAGATTTAAAATTGGTCTCACCGAGCCGTCCGGCTTCGGTACCACAAACAGCGTGGAATAATACCCCTTTCCCTGTTGTAGGAGGGGTACCTTGATTATCACCTGCTGGGAATACAGCTTGTGAATAGCTTCCAATACTGCCTCCCTGTCGGAGGGAGACGTTGGTAGAGCAGACTTCAGGAACCGGCGAGAGGGAGACGTCTCGAATTCCAATTTGTACCCCTGTGATACTACCTGCAGGATCCAGGGGTCCACTTGCGAGTGAGCCCACTGCGCGCTGAAATTCTTGAGACGGCCCCCCACCGTGCCCGAGTCTGCTTGCAGAGCCCCAGCGTCATGCTGAGGACTTGGCAGAAGCGGGGGATGGCTTCTGCTCCTGGGAAGAGGCTGCATGGTGCAGTCTTTTTCCCCTTCCTCTGCCCCGGGGCAGGAACGAGCGGCCTTTTTCCCTCTTGCCCTTATAGGGACGAAAGGACTGGGTTTGAAAAGACGGTGTCTTTTTCTGCTGAGAGGTGACCTGGGGTAAAAAGGTGGATTTTCCAGCCGTTGCTGTGGCCACCAGGTCCGATAGACCGACCCCAAATAACTCCTCCCCTTTATACGGCAATACTTCCATATGTCGTTTGGAAACCACATCACCTGACCACTGTCGCGTCCATAACGTTCTTCTGGCAGAAATGGACATCGCACTTACTCTAGATGCCAGGGTGCAAATATCCCTCTGTGCATCTCGCATATATAGTAATGCATCCTTTAAATGCTCTATAGTTAATAATATACTGTCCCTATCCAGGGTATCAATATTTTCAGTCAGGGAATCCGACCAAGCCACTCCAGCGCTGCACATCCAGGCTGAGGCGATCGCTGGTCGCAGTATAACACCGGTATGTGTGTATATACCTTTTAAGATATTTTCCAGCCTTCTATCAGCTGGTTCCTTGAGAGCGGCCGTATCAGGAGACGGTAACGCCACTTGTTTTGATAAGCGTGTGAGCGCCTTATCTACCCTAGGGGGTGTTTCCCAACGTGCCCTAACCTCTGGCGGGAAAGGGTATAGTGCCAATAATTTATTAGAAATCAGCAGTTTTTTATCGGGGGAAACCCACGCTTTATCACACACCTCATTTAATTCATCTGACTCAGGAAAAACCACTGGTAGTTTTTCACACCCCACATAATACCCTTTTTTGTGGTACTTGTAGTGTCAGAAATGTTCAATGCCTCCTTCATTGCCGTGATCATGTAACGTGTGGCCCTACTGGACATTACGTTTGTCTCGTCACCGTCGACACTGGATTCAGTATCCGTGTCAGGGTCTGTGTCGACCATCTGAGGTAACGGGCGTTTTAGCGCCCCTGACGGTGTCTGAGACGCCTGAACAGGCACTAATTGATTTGTCGGCTGTCTCATGTCGTCAACAGTTTTTTGCAAAGTGCTGACATTGTCACGTAATTCTTTAATTACTACCATCCAGTCAGGTGTCGACTCCCTAGGGGGTGACATCACTAACACAGGCAATTGCTCTGCTTCCACATCATTTTCCTCCTCATACATGTCGACACAATCGTACCGACACCCAGCACACACACAGGGAATGCTCTGATAGAGGACAGGACCCCACTAGCCCTTTGGGGAGACAGAGGGAGAGTTTGCCAGCACACACCAGAGCGCTATATATATATATACAGGGATAACCTTATATAAGTGTTACTCCCTGTTATAGCTGCTGTATTTATACATTAGCTGCCAATAGTGCCCCCCTCTCTGTTTTACCCTGTTTCTGTAGTGCAGGACTGCAGGGGAGAGTCAGGGAGCCGTCCTTCCAGCGGAGCTGTGAAAGAAAATGGCGCTTGTGTGCTGAGGAGAAAGGCTCCGCCCCCTTCACGGCGGCCTTTTCTCCCGCTTTTTTCAGGAAACTGGCAGGGGATAAATGCATCCATATAGCCCAGGAGCTATATGTGATGCATTTTTTTTAGCCATATAAGGTTTTTATATCGTTTATATTGCGTCTCAGGGCGCTCCCCCCCAGCGCCCTGCACCCTCAGTGACCGGAGTGTGAAGTGTGCTGAGAGCAATGGCGCACAGCTGCGGTGCTGTGCGCTACCTTATTTGAAGACAGGAACGTCTTCTGCCGCCGCTTTCTCCGGACCTCTTCGCTCTTCTGGCTCTGTAAGGGGGCCGGCGGCGCGGCTCCGGGACCCATCCAGGCTGAACCTGTGATCGTCCCTCTGGAGCTAATGTCCAGTAGCCAAGAAGCCCAATCCACTCTGCAGTCAGGTGAGTTCGCTTCTTCTCCCCTTAGTCCCACGATGCAGTGAGCCTGTTGCCAGCAGGACTCACTGAAAATAAAAAACCTATTTAAACTTTTACTTCTAAGCAGCTCAGGAGAGCCACCTAGCTTGCACCCTTCTCGTTCGGGCACAAAAATCTAACTGAGGCTTGGAGGAGGGTCATAGGGGGAGGAGCCAGTGCACACCAGCTAGTCTAAAGCTTTTACTTTTTGTGCCCAGTCTCCTGCGGAGCCGCTATTCCCCATGGTCCTTACGGAGTTCCCAGCATCCACTAGGACGTCAGAGAAATAACATATAATATCTAGGTATGACTGTGTGTTATGTACACTCTCCAGCACACTGCCTCTAGCATTCTACCACAGATCAGCCACGGGATAAATATAACATATAATATCTAGGTATGACTGTGTGTTATATACACTCTCCAGCACACTGCCTCTAGCATTCTACCACAGCTCAGCCACGGGATAAATATAACATATAATATCTAGATATGACGGTGTTATATACACTCTCCAGCACACTGCCTCCAGCATTCTACCACAGATCAGCCACGGGATAAATATAACATATAATATCTAGGTATGAATGTGTTATATACACTCTCCAGCACACTGCCTCTAGCATTCTACCACGATCAGCCACGGGATAAATATAACATATAATATCTAGATATGACGGTGTTATATACACTCTCCAGCACACTGCCTCTAGCATTCTACCACAGCTCAGCCACGGGATAAATATAACATATAATATCTAGATATGACGGTGTTATATACACTCTCCAGCACACTGCCTCCAGCATTCTACCACAGATCAGCCATGGGATAAATATAACATATAATATCTAGATATGACGGTGTTATATACACTCTCCAGCACACTGCCTCCAGCATTCTACCACAGATCAGCCAAAGCGTATTCAGCACTCTTCACCATCAATGTTACATCACAAACCTGGCACAGTAGCTTAAATAGTTTTTCATGCACACCAATAGCGGCCAAATAACTGCATATGCCCAACTTTCCGTGTCAAGGCAAAGAAACTGTTGGACAGGTATGGGTTAGAGGCAATGGGTAGGATTCTGTTTGTAAGATGAAGCCCACACAGCTTTTTCAGGCAACAGACTTGCAAGGTAAGGAACCAAGAATCACTATCCCCAAAAGTACTGTTGGAGTAAGGGCGCTCTGCATAGCAAATATGCTTTCATGTCATCATTTTCAATTGCCACTTCATCCAGCAGCACAAGTCTCTGCCAGCAAGACTCAAAACCCAGCCGTGCAATCAGTCAAACCAATGAAGATTTGTTTGTTTGGGCGCAGCTGATCTGAAGAGCTCATGCCAAACATTTACCTTCCTCTTCTCAACTTTTTTGACTTGTGCTCCGGACGACGTGAGCTGCTTCTTCAGCTCTTCCAACTGGGAAGTCAGTGACGCAATCTTGGCCTTGTTCTGGAGTTTTGCTTTAGAGATCTTAGATTCTGAAGATTCCTTTTCTTCCTGCGTATCAATGTAACTGATCAATAGCCCGCCAGAGAAATACAGTGTACGCTGGTTAAACAGAGTCAACTGCAGGTGAATACATTTTAAAATAGAAACAGAGAATACACCTTCTAAAGACACTAAGATGAAACCGATTAAGCTCAGAAGTCGTCCAAGGGGTTTAGCCAAAAGATTTAATAAAAGTTGCAAGTGCAAACACGTGTCAAACACATGATGTGGTCAGTAGAGGGGCTTTGCAATGTCCATCTGAGCTCTGTACTGTAAAATCCTCTACTGTCTCCTCCCCTCCCTGCCTTCACATGACATTCTATGGTTTTTGCAAAATCAAGAGAGATTTTGAAAAGGAGATAAAGAATGTAGGAGAACAGCTAAGAAAATAACTTTAATAATCATATACATGCTCAAATGGTACGTCACTTGCTATTTGAAGATAAAAAAATAAGCCTTTAATGTGGGACTGCTGCTCCAGGATTCTGAGACGACATCCCCAACAGACTATCGCACTAAATAGACTGTCTCTATGCATTATATTCACTCCATTGTATCAGAAAAACTGGAAAGAATATCAAAGAGAAAAAAGAATGCTGATCATACACATAAGGCTGGCCATGGTTAGGGGAATAGCGGGCTCCGAAGGAGGCTGGGCACTCTAGAAAGATTTATGACTACCTGGTGTGCACTGGCTCCTCCCACTATGACCCTCCTCCAAGCCTCAGTTAGGATACTGTGCCCGGACGAGCAGACATAATAAGGAAGGATTTAGAATCCCGGGTAAGACTCTTACCAGCCACACCAATCACACCGTACAACTCGTGATACTATATCCAGTTTGACAGTATGAAAAACAACTGAGCCTCTCAACAGATGGCTCAACAATAACCCTTTAGTTAACAATAACTATTTACAAGTATTGCAGACAATCCGCACTTGGGATGGGCGCCCAGCATCCACTACGGACTACGAGAAATAGAATTACCGGTGAGTAAATTCTCTCCTGCCCTCACACATAGCCAGGCAGGACATCTCCGGCAGCAGGCAGCAGCAGCGGCGAGCACATTGGGGGCATGTGTTTATCTGGCCCAGTGGGGGCATGTGTTTATCTGGCCCAGTGGGGGCATGTGTTTATCTGGCACTTTTAGGGGCATATGTTTATCTGGCACTTTTAGGGACATATGTTTATCTGGCACTTTTAGGGACATATGTTTATCTGGCACTTTTAGGGACATATGTTTATCTGGCCCAGTGGGGACATATGTTTATCTGGCACTTTTAGGGGCATATGTTTATCTGGCACTTTTAGGGACATATGTTTATCTGGCCCAGTGGGGACATATGTTTATCTGGCACTTTTAGGGGCATATGTATATCTGGCACTTTTAGGGGCATATGTTTATCTGGCCCAGTGGGGACATATGTTTATCTGGCACTTTTAGGGGCATATGTTTATCTGGCACTTTTAGGGACATATGTTTATCTGGCCCAGTGGGGACATATGTTTATCTGGCACTTTTAGGGGCATATGTATATCTGGCACTTTTAGGGGCATATGTTTATCTGGCCCAGTGGGGACATATGTTTATCTGGCACTTTTAGGGGCATATGTTTATCTGGCCCAGTGGGGGCATGTGTTTATCTGGCCCAGTGGGGACATATGTTTATCTGCCACTTTTAGGGACATATGTTTATCTGGCCCAGTGGAGGCATATGTTTATCTGGCACTTTTAGGGACATATGTTTATCTGGCACTTTTAGGGACATATGTTTATCTGGCCCAGTGGGGGCATATGTTTATCTGGCACTTTTAGGGGCATATGTATATCTGGCCCAGTGGGGACATATGTTTATCTGGCACTTTTAGGGACATATGTTTATCTGGCACTTTTAGGGACATATGTTTATCTGGCCTAGTGGGGGCATATGTTTATCTGGCACTTTTAGGGGCATATGTTTATCTGGCCCAGTGGGGACATATGTTTATCTGGCACTTTTAGGGGCATATGTTTATCTGGCCCAGTGGGGGCATGTGTTTATCTGGCCCAGTGGGGGCATATGTTTATCTGGCACTTTTAGGGGCATATGTATATCTGGCCCAGTGGGGACATATGTTTATCTGCCACTTTTAGGGACATATGTTTATCTGGCCCAGTGGAGGCATATGTTTATCTGGCCTAGTGGGGGCATATGTTTATCTGGCACTTTTAGGGGCATATGTTTATCTGGCCCAGTGGGGACATATGTTTATCTGGCACTTTTAGGGGCATATGTTTATCTGGCCCAGTGGGGGCATATGTTTATCTGGCACTTTTAGGGGCATATGTTTATCTGGCCCAGTGGGGGCATGTGTTTATCTGGCCCAGTGGGGGCATATGTTTATCTGGCACTTTTAGGGACATATGTTTATCTGGCACTTTTAGGGACATATGTTTATCTGGCCCAGTGGGGGCATATGTTTATCTGGCACTTTTAGGGGCATATGTATATCTAGCCCAGTGGGGACATATGTTTATCTGGCACTTTTAGGGACATATGTTTATCTGGCACTTTTAGGGACATATGTTTATCTGGCCCAGTGGGGGCATATGTTTATCTGGCACTTTTAGGGACATATGTTTATCTGGCACTTTTAGGGACATATGTTTATCTGGCCCAGTGGGGGCATATGTTTATCTGGCACTTTTAGGGGCATATGTATATCTAGCCCAGTGGGGACATATGTTTATCTGGCACTTTTAGGGACATATGTTTATCTGGCACTTTTAGGGACATATGTTTATCTGGCCCAGTGGGGGCATATGTTTATCTGGCACTTTTAGGGGCATATGTTTATCTGGCCCAGTGGGGACATATGTTTATCTGGCACTTTTAGGGGCATATGTTTATCTGGCACTTTTAGGGGCATATGTTTATCTGGCCCAGTGGGGGCATGTGTTTATCTGGCCCAGTGGGGGCATGTGTTTATCTGGCACTTTTAGGGGCATATGTATATCTGGCCCAGTGGGGACATATGTTTATCTGCCACTTTTAGGGACATATGTATATCTGGCCCAGTGGGGGCATATGTTTATCTGGAACTTTTAGGGGCATATGTTTATCTGGCCCAGTGGGGGCATATGTTTATCTGGCACTTTTAGGGGCATATGTTTATCTGGCTCAGTGGGGACATGTGTTTATCTGGCACTTTTAGGGGCATATGTATATCTGGCCCAGTTGGGGCATATGTTTATCTGGCACTTTTAGGGGCATATGTATATCTGGCCCAGTGGGGACATATGTTTATCTGGCACTTTTAGGGGCATATGTTTATCTGGCACTTTTAGGGACATATGTTTATCTGGCACTTTTAGGGGCATATGTATATCTGGCCCAGTGGGGACATATGTTTATCTGGCACTTTTAGGGGCATATGTATATCTGGCCCAGTGGGGACATATGTTTATCTGGCACTTTTAGGGGCATATGTTTATCTGGCCCAGTGGGGACATATGTTTATCTGGCACTTTTAGGGGCATATGTTTATCTGGCCCAGTGGGGACATATGTTTATCTGGCACTTTTAGGGGCATATGTTTATCTGGCCCAGTGGGGACATATGTTTATCTGGCACTTTTAGGGGCATATGTTTATCTGGCCCAGTGGGGACATATGTTTATCTGGCCCAGTGGGGGCATATGTTTATCTGGCACTTTTAGGGGCATATGTATATCTGGCACTTTTAGGGGCATAAGTGTATCTGGCATTTTTAGGAGCATATGTATATCTGGCACTTTTAGGGGCATATGTATATCTGGCACTTTTAGGGGCATAAGTGTATCTGGTACTATTGGGGGCATATGTGTATCTGGCACTGCACTACTGAGGGCATATGTGTATCTGGCACTATTGGTGGCATATGTGTATCTGGCACTGCACTACTGGACCCCATGTGTGTATCACACACCCATTTTTTTGAGTGCGCACGCCGACACAGCACCAATAAGACATTTTTCCTACTTGCACCACTGCGATACTTGACATCTCTTTGATTATACTTTATTGATGGTTTTTCTAAAAAACCTTTGAAAGTTGCATAGAAGACTGTTTCTTTTTCTTGCACCCCACACAAGACTTAGACCTTGACATCTCAGCCCAGTTGGGATTTTAAGTTTTACATATCTGCCCTAAGCTTCCATCCCAATGAACATTTCAGATAATGCAGAATATTGCAAAACGGCTGCAACTAAATAAAACCCTTTCACTATGCAGAAGTATCTGTAAAACATCCTACAACTACTAATATGGCAGCATAAGACCACTGGTTCCACCAGAGTGCCTCCTGGCTCCAAGGCTTCTCTCCCCAATGCTCTACTCAAATTCCAAATGTACTTTTTAAGCTATAAGGGACCTAAAACACAGACTCCTTTCTGTAATCCTCCAGAAATCTTTTCATCCAGACATCCTACGCTCCTCGGAAAATAAGCGTTTCTACCAATTTGTGGTTTTGCTGACACTATACAACCTGCACACAGCCTTACGTACACATTTCATGCCCCTCTGCCACATCCTGCTCAAGTATTCTGCTTACAGGTGGCCCCCACAGCTATATCTGCACACGGGAGGCAGGTACGTGACCGGCGAGTCACAATACAGATGCCGGAATCACGCCCCCTTACAGTCCCAACAGTCGTCATGCCGACTAACAGGGACTATTTCCACTCGTGGGTGTCCACAACACCCATAGACTGGGAATATAACCCACTCCGCTCGCTCCCCCGCCGGTCTCCTGACCCCCAGTTACGCATACCTAAACCCTGCACACAAGAAGCTTCATCCTTGTACAAACCTTCAGCTCTTGTTCCTTCTTGCGCAGGTCATCTTCTTTCTCCCTGATCAGATCCTTCAGCTGTGCCACCAGCTGCTGTGTGTGTGCCAGCCGTTCCGTCAGATCTGCCACTGACATGATGCCAGCACTCTGATTGTTGGAGGCCTGCAGAGCAGAAGATAGCCACTGATTGTATTACTCCAGCGCCAAATTAATTGCACAATATCAGAAACTATGTCATCTCATGGTTATGCCGGCTGACGAGACATAAATATTTCAAGCATGCTAAGGAAAAACCCTCCAACCCCTGGTAATACGCAGTGTGAAAATGTTTATGTATAAGGTTGGGAGCAAGGAGAATCAGAAAAGCCCTTTGGGGCAGTTCTCTCTATCTTGTTGTATTCATATCATTAAAGATGCCGGTTTGGTTTAGTTAACAACTGTTCCCTTCCAAACTAAGCACAAAAAATAAGATTTTAAACCTACCGGTAAATCTTTTTCTCCTAGTCCGTAGAGGATGCTGGGGACACCATAAGAACCATGGGGTATAGACGGGCTCCGCAGGAGACATGGGCACTCTAAGACTTTAGATGGGTGTGAACTGGCTCCTCCCTCTATGCCCCTCCTCCAGACCTCAGTTATAGAACTGTGCCCAGAGGAGACGGACAGTACGAGGAAAGGATTTTTGTTAATCTAAGGGCGAGATACATACCAGCCCACACCATACACACCGTACAACATAGTATATACTAAACCAGTTAACAGTATGAACAAAACAGCATCAGCCAGAGACTGATCTCAACTGTAACATAACCCTTATGTAAGCAACAACTATATACAAGCCTTGCAGAGTTTGTCCGCACTGGGACTGGCGCCCAGCATCCTCTACGGACTAGGAGAAAAAGATTTACCGGTAGGTTTAAAATCTTATTTTCTCTTACGTCCTAGTGGATGCTGGGGACTCCGTAAGGACCATGATGTTTATACCAAAGCTCCAAACCGGGCGGGAGAGTGCGGATGACTCTGCAGCACCGATTGAGCAAACATGAGGTCCTCCTCAGCCAGGGTATCAAACTTGTAGAATTTTGCAAAAGTGTTTGACCCCGACCACGTAGCTGCTCGGCAACGCTGTAATGCCGAGACGCCTCGGGCAGCCGCCAAAGAAGAGCCCACCTTCCTAGTGGAATGGGCCTTTACCAAATTTGTTAACGGCAATCCCGCCATAGAATGAGCCTGCTGAATCGTGTTAAAGATCCAGCGAGCAATAGTCTGCTTAGAAGCAGGAGCGCCAACCTTGTTGGCTGCATAAAGGACAAACAGTGCCTCTGTTTTCCTAACCCGAGCCGTCCTGGCCACATACATTTTTAAGGCCCTGACTACATCAAGTGACTTGGAATCCTCCACGTCACCCGTAGCCACAGGCACCACAATAGGTTGGTTCATATGAAACGACGAAACCACTTTAGGCAGAAATTGAGGACGAGTCCTCAACTCTGTTCGATCCACATGGAAAATCAGAAAGGGGCTCTTGTGAGACAAAGCCGCCAATTCGGACACCCGCCTCGCAGATGCCAAGGCCAACAACATGACCACTTTCCAAGTGAGAAATTTTAATTCAACTGTTTGAAGAGGTTCAAACCAGTGCGATTTAAGGAACTGTAACACCACGTTAAAGTCCCATGGTGCCACTGGGGGCACAAAAGGAGGTTGGATGTGCAGCACTCCCTTTACAAAAGTCTGGACTTCTGGGAGAGAAGCCAATTCCTTCTGAAAGAATATAGATAAGGCCAAAATCTGCACCTTAATGGAGCCTAACTTTAGGCCCATATCCACTCCTGTCTGTAGAAAATGGAGAAAACGACCCAGCTGAAAATCTTCCGTAGGAGCATTCTTGGCTTCACACCAAGATACATATTTCCTCCAGATACGGTGATAGTGCTTCGCCGTTACCTCCTCCCTAGCTTTGATTAGAGTAGGGATGACTTCCCCTGGAATACCTTTCCTAGCTAGGATTTGGTGTTCAACTGCCATGCCGTCAAATGTAACCGCGGTAAGTCTTGGAACCCACAGGGCCCCTGTTGCAACAGGTCCTCCCTGGGAGGAAGAGGCCACGGATCTTCTGTGATCATTTCCTGAAGATCTGAATACCAGGCCCTTCGAGGCCAATCTGGGACAATGAGTATTGTCTGCACTCTTTTTCGTCTTATGATTCTCAATATTTTTGAGATAATTGGAAGCGGAGGGAACACATAGACCGACTGAAACACCCACGGTGTCACCAGGGCGTCCACCGCCACTGCCTGAGGGTCCCTCGACCTGGAACAATACGTCCAAAGCTTTCTGTTGAGGCGTGACGCCATCATGTCTATTTGAGGAAGTCCCCAACGACTTGTTACCTCTGCAAAGACCTCTTGATGAAGTACCCACTCTCCTGGATGGAGATCGTGCCTGCTGAGGAAGTCTGCCTCCCAGTTGTCTACTCCCGGAATGAAGACCGCTGACAGAGTGCTTACATGGTTTTCCGCCCAGCGAAGAATCCTGGTGGCTTCTGCCATTGCTGCTCTGCTCATTGTCCCGCCCTGGCGGTTTACATGCGCCACGGCTGTGACGTTGTCTGACTGGATCAGAACGGGTAGGTTGCGAAGATTCTCCGCCTGTTGCAGGCCGTTGTATATGGCACTTAATTCCAGCACATTGATGTGTAGACAAGCCTCCTGGCTTGACCATATTCCCTGAAAATTTTTTCCTTGTGTGACCGCTCCCCATCCTCGGAGGCTCGCGTCCGTGGTCACAAGAACCCAATCTTGAATGCCGAACCTGCGACCCTCTAGAAGGTGAGCACTCTGGAGCCACCACAGGAGAGAGACCCTGGCCCTGGGGGACAGGCTTATCCTCCGATGCATCTGTCCACTTGTCCAGAAGGTCCCACTGAAAAGTTCTCGCATGGAACCTGCCGAATGGAATGGCCTCGTAGGCCGCCATCATCTTTCCCAAAACTCGAGTGCATTGATGAACTGACACTCTTTTTGGTTTCAGCAGGTCCTTGACCATGTTATGGAGTTCCTGGGCTTTTTCCATTGGGAGAAAAATAAGAATTTACTTACCGATAATTCTATTTCTCAAAGTCCGTAGTGGATGCTGGGACTCCGTAAGGACCATGGGGAATAGCGGCTCCGCAGGAGACTGGGCACAAAAGTAAAAGCTTGAACTAGCTGGTGTGCACTGGCTCCTCCCCCTATGACCCTCCTCCAAGCCTCAGTTAGGATACTGTGCCCGGACGAGCGTACATAATAAGGAAGGATATTGAATCCCGGGTAAGACTCATACCAGCCACACCAATCACACCGTACAACCTGTGATCTGAACCCAGTTAACAGTATGATAAACGAAGGAGCCTCTGAAAAGACGGCTCACAACAATAATAACCCGAATTTTGTAACAATAACTATATACAAGTATTGCAGACAATTCGCACTTGGGATGGGCGCCCAGCATCTACTACGGACTATGAGAAATAGAATTATCGGTAAGTAAATTCTTATTTTCTCTAACGTCCTAAGTGGATGCTGGGACTCCGTAAGGACCATGGGGATTATACCAAAGCTCCCAAACGGGCGGGAGAGTGCGGATGACTCTGCAGCACCGAATGAGAGAACTCCAGGTCCTCCTCAGCCAGGGTATCAAATTTGTAGAATTTAGCAAACGTGTTTGCCCCTGACCAAGTAGCTGCTCGGCAAAGTTGTAAAGCCGAGACCCCTCGGGCAGCCGCCCAAGATGAGCCCACCTTCCTTGTGGAATGGGCTTTTACAGATTTTGGCTGTGGCAGGCCTGCCACAGAATGTGCAAGCTGAATTGTACTACAAATCCAACGAGCAATCGTCTGCTTAGAAGCAGGAGCACCCAGCTTGTTGGGTGCATACAGGATAAACAGCGAGTCAGATTTCCTGACTCCAGCCGTCCTGGAAATATATATTTTCAGGGCCCCGACTACGTCCAGTAACTTGGAGTCCTCCAAGTCCCTAGTAGCCGCAGGCACCACAATAGGCTGGTTCACGTGAAACGCTGAAACCACCTTTGGGAGAAATTGAGGACGAGTCCTCAATTCTGCCCTATCCGTGTGAAAAATCAGGTAAGGGCTTTTATAAGATAAAGCCGCCAATTCTGAGACACGCCTGGCTGAAACCAGGGCTAACAGCATTACCACCTTCCATGTGAGATATTTTAATTCCACAGTGGTGAGTGGTTCAAACCAATGTGATTTTAGGAACCCCAAAACCACATTGAGATCCCAAGGTGCCACCGGGGGCACAAAAGGAGGCTGTATATGCAGTACCCCTTTGACAAACGTCTGGACTTCAGGCACTGAAGCCAGTTCTTTTTGGAAGAAAATCGACAGGGCCGAAATTTGAACCTTAATGGACCCTAATTTTAGGCCCATAGACAGTCCTGTTTGCAGGAAATGTAGGAAGCGACCCAGTTGAAATTCCTCTGTAGGGGCCTCTTTGGCCTCACACCACGCAACATATTTTCGCCAAATGCGGTGATAATGTTTCGCGGTTACATCCTTCCTGGCCTTTATCAGGGTAGGGATGACTTCTTCTGGAATGCCTTTTTCCTTCAGGATCCGGCGTTCAACCGCCATGCCGTCAAACGCAGCCGCGGTAAGTCTTGGAACAGACAAGGTCCCTGCTGGAGCAGGTCCTTTCTTAGAGGTAGAGGCCACGGGTCCTCCGTGAGCATCTCTTGAAGTTCCGGGTACCAAGTCCTTCTTGGCCAATCCGGAACCACGAGTATAGTTCTTACTCCTCTCCTTTTTATGATTCTCAGTACTTTTGGTATGAGAGGCAGAGGAGGGAACACATACACTGACTGGTACACCCATGGTGTTACCAGATCGTCCACCGCTATTGCCTGAGGGTCCCTTGACCTGGCGCAATATCTGTCTAGTTTTCGGTTGAGACGGGACGCCATCATGTCCACCTTTGGTTTTTCCCAACGGTTTACCATCTCTTGGAAGACTTCTGGATGAAGTCCCCACTCCCCCGGGTGAAGGTCGTGTCTGCTGAGGAAGTCCGCTTCCCAGTTGTCCACTCCCGGAATGAACACTGCTGACAGTGCTATCACATGATTCTCCGCCCAGCGAAGAATCCTTGCAGCTTCTGCCATCGCCCTCCTGCTTCTCGTGCCGCCCTGTCTGTTTACGTGAGCGACTGACGTGATGTTGTCCGATTGGATCAATACCGCCTGACCCTGAAGCAGGGGTTTTGCTTGACTTAGGGCATTGTAAATGGCCCTTAGTTCCAGAATGTTTATATGAAGAGATGTTTCCATGCTTGACCACAAGCCCTGGAAATTTTGTCCCTGTGTGACTGCTCCCCAGCCTCTCAGGCTGGCATCTGTGGTCACCAGGATCCAAACCTGAATGCCGAATCTGCGGCCCTCTAGTAGATGAGCACTCTGCAGCCACCACAGAAGAGACACCAATGTCCTTGGCGACAGGGTTATCCGCTGATGCATCTGAAGATGCGATCCGGACCATTTGTCCAGAAGATCCCACTGAAACGTTCTTGCATGGAATCTTCTGAATGGAATCGCTTCGTAAGAAGCCACCATTTTTCCCAGGACCCTCGTGCACTGATGCACTGACACCTGGCCTGGTTTTAGGAGATTCCTGACTAGCTCGGATAACTCCCTGGCCTTCTCCTCTGGGAGAAACACCTTTTTCTGGACTGTGTCCAGAATCATTCCTAGGAACAGGAGACGTGTCGTTGGAATCAGCTGCGATTTTGGAATATTTAGAATCCACCCGTGCTGACGTAACACTAACTGAGATAGTGCTACTCCGACTTCTAACTGTTCCCTGGACCTTGCCCTTATCAGGAGATCGTCCAAGTAAGGGATAATTAAAACGCCTTTTCTTCGAAGAAGAATCATCATTTCGGCCATTACCTTGGTAAAGACCCGAGGTGCCGTGGACAATCCAAACGGCAGCGTCTGAAACTGATAATGACAGTTTTGTACTACAAACCTGAGGTACCCTTGGTGAGAAGGGTAGATTGGGACATGGAGATAAGCATCTTTGATGTCCAGAGACACCATATAGTCCCCTTCTTCCAGGTTTGCTATCACTGCTCTGAGTGACTCCATCTTGAATTTGAACCTCTTTATGTAAGTGTTCAAGGATTTTAGATTTAAAATTGGTCTCACCGAGCCGTCCGGCTTCGGTACCACAAACAGCGTGGAATAATACCCCTTTCCCTGTTGTAGGAGAGGTACCTTGATTATCACCTGCTGGGAATACAGCTTGTGAATGGCTTCCAAAACTGCCTCCCTGTCGGAGGGAGACTTTGGTAGAGCAGACTTCAGGAACCGGCGAGGGGGAGAATTCCAGTTTGTACCCCTGTGATACTACCTGCAGAATCCAGGGGTCCACTTGCGAGTGAGCCCACTGCGCGTTGAAATTTTTGAGACGGGCCCCCACCGTGTCCGAGTCCGCTTGTAAAGCCCCAGCGTCATGCTGAAGACTTGGCAGAAGCAGAGGAGGGCTTCTGCTCCTGGGAAGAGGCTGCCTGGTGCAGTCTTTTTCCTCTTCCTCTGCCCCGGGGCAGAAATGAGTGGCCTTTTGCCCGCCTGTACTTATGGGAACGAAAGGACTGAGTTTGAAAAGACGGTGTCTTTTTCTGCTGAGAGGTGACCTGGGGTAAAAAGGTGGACTTTCCGGCCGTTGCCGTGGCCACCAGGTCCGATAGACCGGCCCCAAATAACTCCTCCCCTTTTTACGGCAATACTTCCATATGTCGTTTGGAATCCGCATCCCCTGACCACTGTCGCGTCCATAACGCTCTTCTGGCAGAAATGGACATAGCACTCACTCTTGATGCCAGGGTGCAAATATCCCTCTGTGCATCACGCATATATAGTAATGCATCCTACAAATGCTCTATAGTTAGTAATATACTGTCCCTATCCAGGGTATCAATATTTTCAGTCAGGGAATCCGACCACGCAACTCCAGCACTGCACAACCAGGCTGATGCGATTGCTGGTCGCAGTATAACACCAGTATGTGTGTATATACCCTTCAGGATATTTTCCAGCCTTCTATCCGCTGGTTCTTTAAGGGCGGCCGTATCAGGAGACGGTAACGCTACTTGTTTAGATAAACGTGTGAGCGCTTTATCTACTCTAGGGGGTGTTTCCCAACGCGCCCTAACCTCTGGCGGGAAAGGGTATAGTGCCAATAATTTATTAGAAATTAGCACTTTTTTATCGGGGGAAACCCACGCTTTATCACACACCTCATTTAATTCATCTGACTCAGGAAAAGCTACTGGTAGTTTTTTCACTCCCCACATAATACCCTTCTTTGTGGTACTTGTAGTGTCAGAAATGTTCAATGCCTCCTTCATTGCCGTGATCATGTAACGTGTGGCCCTACTGGACATTACGTTTGTCTCCTCACCGTCGACACTGGACTCAGTTTCCGTGTCTGGGTCTGTGTCGACCCACTGAGGTAATGGGCGTTTTATCGCCCCTGACGGTGTCTGAGACGCCTGGACAGGCACTAATTGATTTGTCGGCTGTCTCATGTCGTCAACAGTTTTTTGTAAAGTGCTGACATTGTCACGTAGTTCTTTAAATACAACCATCCAGTCAGGTGTCGACTCCCTAGGGGGTGACATCACTAATACAGGCAATTGCTCTGCTTCCACATCATTTTCCTCCTCATACATGTCGACACAATCGTACCGACACCCAGCACACACACAGGGAATGCTCTGATAGAGGACAGGACCCCACTAGCCCTTTGGGGAGACAGAGGGAGAGTTTGCCAGCACACACCAGAGCGCTATATATATATATATATATATATAGGGATAACCTTATATAAGTGTTACTCCCTTTTATAGCTGCTGTTTATAATTTAGCTGCCAATAGTGCCCCCCCTCTCTCGTTTTTACCCTGATTCTGTAGGGACTGCAGGGGAGAGTCAGGGAGCCGTCCTTCCAGCGGAACTGTGAGGGAAAATGGCGCTTGTGTGCTGAGGAGATAGGCTCCGCCCCTTCACGACGGCCTTATCTCCCGCTTTTTTCTGGAAAACTGGCAGGGGTTAAATACATCCATATAGCCCAGGAGCTATATGTGATGTATTTCTTTTGCCATCCTAAGGTATTTCTGTTTTTATTGCGTCTCAGGGCGCTCCCCCCCAGCGCCCTGCACCCTCAGTGACCGGAGTGTGAAGTGTGCTGAGAGCAATGGCGCACAGCTGCAGTGCTGTGCGCTACCTTAGTTGAAGACAGGAACGTCTTCTGCCGCCGATTTCACCGGACCTCTTCGTTCTTCTGGCTCTGTAAGGGGGCCGGCGGCGCGGCTCCGGGACCCATCCAGGCTGAACCTGTGATCGTCCCTCTGGAGCTAATGTCCAGTAGCCTAAGAAACCCAATCCACTCTGCACGCAGGTGAGTTCGTTTCTTCTCCCCTTAGTCCCACGATGCAGTGAGCCTGTTGCCAGCAGGACTCACTGAAAATAAAAAACCTAAAATAAACTTTTACTCTAAGCAGCTCAGGAGAGCCACCTAGCATGCACCCTTCTCGTTCGGGCACAAAAATCTAACTGAGGCTTGGAGGAGGGTCATAGGGGGAGGAGCCAGTGCACACCAGCTAGTTCAAGCTTTTACTTTTGTGCCCAGTCTCCTGCGGAGCCGCTATTCCCCATGGTCCTTACGGAGTCCCAGCATCCACTTAGGACGTTAGAGAAAACCCTCTTTTTTTCCGTGTCCAGAATCATGCCCAAAAATGACAGCCTAGTTGTCGGAACCAACTGCAACTTTGGTAGATTTAGAATCCAGCCGTGTTGTTGTAGTACTCTCAGGGAGAGAGACACGCTTTTTAGTAACTGATCTTGCCTTTATCAGGAGATCGTCCAAGTATGGGATAATTGTGACCCCCTGCTTGCGCAGGAGCACCATAATTTCCACCATTACCTTGGTGAAAATTCTCGGGGCAGTGGAAAGCCCAAACGGCAACGTCTGAAATTGGTAATGACAATCCTGCACAGCGAATCTCAGGAACGCCTGATGAGGAGGATATATGGGGACATGAAGGTATGCATCCTTTATGTCTAGTGACACCATAAAATCCCCCCTTCCAAGCTGGAAATCACTGCCCGGAGAGATTCCATCTTGAATTTGAACCTCTTCAAATATAGGTTTAGGGATTTTAGATTCAGAATTGGTCTGAACGAGCCATCCGGCTTCGGGACCACAAACAGGGTTAAATAAAACCCTTTCCCCTGTTGCACTAGGGGAACCCTGATAATCACTTGCTGTTGACACCGCTTTTGTATGGCAGCTGACACTATTTCCCTCTCTGGGGGAGAAGCTGGAAAGGCCGATTTGAAAAATCGGTGTGGAGGCACATCTTCGAACTCCAGCTTGTAGCCTTGGGATACAATTTCGACCACCCAAGGATCCAAATCCGACTGAACCCAGACTTGGCTGAAGAGTCGAAGACGTGCCCCCACCGGTGCGGAGCCCCAGCGTCATGCGGTGGATTTTGTAGAGACTGGGGAGGATTTTTGTTCCTGGGAACTAGCCGTAGCTGGTGTTCTTTTCCCTCTACCTCTACCGAGGAAGGAAGAGCCACTCCCCTTTCTGAACTTGTGAGACCGAAAGGACTGCATCTGGTATTGAGGTGTTTTCTTCTGCTGTGGGGGAACGTAAGGCAAAAAAGAAGACTTACCCGCGGTAGCTGTGGAAACCAGGTCCGCGAGGCCCTCCCCAAATACAACTTCACCTTTGTAAGGCAGAGCCTCCATATGTCTCTTTGAGTCAGCATCACCTGTTCATTGACGGGTCCACAGGGACCTTCTAGCAAAAACTGCCATGGCATTGGCTCTTGAACCCAAAAGCCCAATATCTCTCGCAGCCTCTCTCATATATAACGCTGCGTCCTTGATGTGACCTAAGGTCAACAAAATACTATCTTTATCTAAGGTGTCAATGTCAGATGACAAGTTATCTGCCCAAGCTGCAATTGCGCTACCCACCCATGCCGACGCTACTGCAGGTCTGAGCAGGGCTCCCGTAGACGCATAAATTGATTTTAAGGTAGTTTCCTGCCTGCGATCCGCAGGATCCTTTAGGGCCGCCGTGTCCGGGGACGGTAGTGCCACCTTTTTGGACAAGCGCGTCAAGGCCTTGTCTACCGTGGGCGAGGATTCCCACCGTACCCTGTCCTTTGAGGGGAAAGGATACGCCATAATAATTCTCTTGGGAACCTGCAGTCTCTTGTCTGGAGTTTCCCAAGCCTTTTCAAATAAAGCGTTCAGCTCATGAGATGGGGGAAACGTTACCTCAGGTTTCTTTTCCTTAAACATGCGCACCCTCGTGTCAGGGACAGAGGGGTCCTCTGTGATATGCAAAACATCTTTTATTGCAATAATCGTAAATTGAATACTCTTGGCCACTCTTGGGTGCAACCTTGCATCATCATAGTCGACACTGGAGTCGGAATCCGTGTCGGTATCAGTGTCTGCTATCTGGGAAAAGGGACGTTTATGGGACCCTGAAGGGTCTTGTGACACAGTAACAGCCATGGATTGACTCCCTGCTTTGTCCTTGGACTCTGCTTTGTCCGTAATAAAGTCACATTAGCATTTAACACATTCCACATGTCCAACCAATCAGGTGTCGGCTGTGCCGACGGAGACACCACCACCATCTGCTCTGCTTCCTCCCTAGACGAGCCTTCCGCTTCAGACATGTCGACACACACGTACTGACACCCCCACACACACTGGGATATATGAATATGGGGACAGACCCACAATAAGGCCCTTTGGAGAGACAGAGAGAGAGTATGCCAGCACACACCCAGCGCCACTAGATACTGAAACAAAGTCCCAGCCTGTACAGCGCTTTATATATAGAATTAGCACCAAATAAATGTGCCCCCCCCCCCATCGTTTTTTTGCCCTCTGTACTTGCTCAGCAGGGGAGAGTCCGGGAACAGCTTCTCTGCAGCATGCTGTGGAGAAAATGGCGCTGGTTAGTGCTGGAAGATCAAGCTCCGCCCCCTCGACGGCGGGCTTTGGTCCCGCTATTTTTATTATGCTGGCAGGGGATTTATTATATACTGCCTCCGCAGTATCTATATACGTGTGCCAGTCTTATGTGAGGTAAAAATTGCTGCCCAGGGCGTCCCCCCTGTGCCCTGCACCCTTGCTGTGCCTGTGTGCGTTGTGGGAGCAATGGTGCGCAGCGCGACCGCTGCGCGGTACCTCATGAAGATCTGAAGTCTCCTGCCGCCTTTGAAGTCTTCTTGCTTCCTAAACTTACCCGGCTTCAATCTTCCGGCTCTGTAAGGAGGACGGCGGCGCGGCTCTGGGACGAACAGCAAGGACGACACCTGTGTTACGACCCTCTGGAGCTAATGGTGTCCAGTAGCCTAAGAAGCAGAGCCCATCAGTCCAGGAAAGTGGGTCTGCTTCTCTCCCCTCAGTCCCACGATGCAGGGAGCCTGTTGCCAGCAGTGCTCCCTGAAAATAAAAAACATAACAAAAGTCTTTTCAGAGAAACTCAGTAGAGCTCCCCTGCAGTGCATCCAGTCTCCTCTGGGCACAGGACCTAACTGAGGTCTGGAGGAGGGGCATAGAGGGAGGAGCCAGTTCACACCCATCTAAAGTCTTAGAGTGCCCATGTCTCCTGCGGAGCCCGTCTATACCCCATGGTCCTTACGGAGTCCCCAGCATCATCTAGGACTTAAGAGAAATATATTTCATGGAAAGAGGAAAGAATTAAAACAAACATTGTCAGCATTAAAGCAGAGGTTATGGTCGACTTACCTAGATAACCCTGTTTCTCTGAAGTCCACAGTGTCCACAGGATCTACCTTGGGATATTAGGCAGTGACAGCAGAATGGGCACCAAACAGTTAAGCTTTTCAGACTCCCAGGATGCCACCCCCCTATATCTCCGCCTTAGGCAATTCAGTTGGATTCAAAGCTCAAGGCAGGAGCAGTTTTAATCGAGAGGGAGACCTATTCAGGCAAGAAGAACATACACACACTTCCATACCAAAGGACAGGAAGAGGTTAGTAAATGTACACATTCTCAAATCAGGTGCGTCAGGGTGGGATCCCTGTGGACACTGTGGACTTCAGAGAAACAGGGTTATTTAGAGAAGTCTACCATAACGTGTGCTTTCTCTATCAGGGTCCACAGTGATTCATAGGATCTACCTTGGGACTTCCCAAAGCAGAACTAAGGGAGGGAACGCTCCTGATTGGACAGGAGAATCCTTCGCCCAAATGTAGCATCCTGGGAGGCAAATGTGTCAAAGGCATAATATGTCTAATGAATGTGTTAATGGATGACCATGTGACTGCCTTACAGATTTGTTCAGCTGAGGCACCACGGTGGGCTGCCCATGAAGAACCTACCTTACAGGTAGAGTGGGCAAAAACATTATCCGGAATAGGGAGATCAGCTTGGCAGTATGCTTCTGAGATCTGAAACCACCTCCCAGTGTTTGCTTATTAGCAGGCCAACCTCTCTTGTGAA
Source organism: Pseudophryne corroboree (assembly GCF_028390025.1). NCBI lineage: Eukaryota > Metazoa > Chordata > Amphibia > Anura > Myobatrachidae > Pseudophryne > Pseudophryne corroboree. Next base: position 340,785 of record NC_086454.1, read on the forward strand.
ATCCGTAGAAAAAACAAGATTTATGTTAAGAACTTACCATTGTTAAATCTCTTTCTGCGAGGTACACTGGGCTCCACAAGGAATAACATCGGGGTGTAGAGTAGGATCTTGGTCCGAGGCACCAACAGGCTCAAAGCTTTAGACTGTTCCCAAGATGCACAGCGCCGCCTCCTCTATAGCCCCGCCTCCATGCCAGTGAGCTCAGTTTAGTTAACCAGCCCAATGCAGTAGCAGGTACCAGAGACGACAACCGCTCGTAGCCAATTACACCACACACTCACCGCAGGAGAGGGTGTCATCGGCTCTGCCAATACCAACCCAAAGAAGCTAAGTGCGTCAGGGTGGGCGCCTTGTGGAGCCCAGTGTACCTTGCAGAAAAGATTTTTAACAATGGTAAGTTCTTACCATAAATCTCGTTTTCTGCTGTGGGGTACACTGGGCTCCACAAGGAATAACATCGGGGATGTCCTAAAGCAGTTCCTTATGGGAAGTGATGCACTGTAGCGGGCACAAGAACCCGGCGTCCAAAGGAAGCATCCTGGGACGCGGCAGTATCAAAGGCATAGAACCTAATAAACGTATTCCTCGAGAACTACGTAGCCGCCTTGCACAATTGTTCAAGGGTCGCACCACGGTGGGCCGCCCAAGAAGGTCCAACCGACCAAGTAGAATGGGCTTTTATGGTAGCAGGAACCGGACGACAAGCCTGTACATAAACATGTGCAATCACCATTCTAATCCATCTGGCCAATGTCTGCTTAGAAGCAGGCCAGCCATGTTTGTGAAAACCAAACAACACAAAAAGAGAATCAGATTTCCTAATGGAGGAAGTTCTCGTCACATAGATACGGAGAGCCCGTACCACATCCAAAGACTGCTCTTTGGAAGACAACTCAGGAGAACTAAAGGCCGAGACCACAATCTCCTGGTTAAGGTGGAAAGAAGACACCAACTTGGGTAAAATACCAGGGCGTGTCCGAAGAACCGCCCTGTCACGGTGAAAAATCAAATAGGGGGACTTATAGGATAAGGCACCCAAGTCCGAGACCCTTCTAGCTGAAGCAGTAGCCAGCAAAAACACCACCTTAAGGGAAAGCCACTTAAGGTCAGCAGTCGTAAGAGGCTCAAACGGAGACTCCTGTAAAGCCTCCAAAACCACAGTCAGATCTCAAGGGGCCACAGGTGGCACATAAGGAGGCTGAATCCTCAGCACACCCTGAATGAATGTATGGACATCAGGCAGGGTAGCGATCTTTCTCTGAAACCAAACCGACAAGGCCGAGATGTGAACCTTCAGGGAGGCCGACGCAGGCCTAAATCCAGGCCTTGTTGTAGAAAAGCCAATAGCTTGGCCGTACTAAACTTGAAAACGTCATGATTGTGAGACGCACACCAAGTAAAGTAGGCATTCCAGACCCTATGGTATATCAGAGCAGAAGCCGGCTTACGGGCCTTCAACATAGTTTGAACGACCGCCTCAGAAAACCCCTTGGACCTCAGGACGGAAGCTTCAAGAGCCATGCCGTCAAAGCCAGACGGACCAAATCCTGGTAAACACAAGGGCCCTGAACGAGGAGGTCTGGTCGTTGTGGAAGTAGAAGGGAACGATCCAACGAGAGGCCCTGTAGATCGGAGAACCAGTGCCGCCTGGGCCACGCTCGAGCGACTAGAAGTAGGTTTCCTCCTTCTTGCTTGAACTTCCGTTTTACTCTGGGCAGTAGTGACACCGGAGGGAACACATACGGCAGCCGAAAGTATCACGGGATTGACAGAGCATCCACGAACGCTGCTTGAGGATCCCTCGCCCTTGCTCCGAAGACCGGAACCTTGTGATTGTGTCGAGACGCCATCAGGTCCACATCTGGGAGGCCCCACTTGTCCACGAGAAGTTGAAACACCTCTGGATGAAGGCCCCATTCTCCAGCGTGTATGTCCTGATGACTGAGATAGTCCGCCTCCCAGTTCAGAACGCCCGGAATGAACACTGCTGATATGGCAGGCAGATGGCTTTCTGCCCACTGAAGAATCCTTGACACTTCCCTCATTGCCATGCGGCTTCGAGTGCTGCCCTGATGATTGATGTATGCCACCGTGGTGGCGTTGTCCGACTGTACTTGAACAGGTCTGTTCTGTATCAGATGCTGGGCCATTGTCAACGCACTGAATACTGCCCGCAGTTCCAGAATGTTTATCGGGAGTAGAGACTCCTCCTCGGTCCACCGACCCTGGAGAGAGTGTTGTTCCAACACCGCACCCCAACCTCTCAGACTGGCATCAGTCGTCAGCAGGACCCAGTTGGATATCCAGAAGGGACGGCCCCTGCTCAATCATTGGCCCTGAAGCCACCAGCTCAGTGACAGACGGACCTCCGGAGATAGGGAGATCATGTGAGATCTGATCCAGTGAGGCAGGCCAACCCACTTGGACAGAATCAACTTCTGCTGAGGGCGAGAATGGAATTGAGCATACTCCACCATGTCGAAAGCCGACACCATGAGACCTAGCACTTGCATCGCCGAATGAATCGACACTTGCGGAAGGGATAGGAAGCATCAGATCTTGTCCTGAAGCTTCAGGACTTTCTCCTGAGACAGGAACAATCGCTGGTTGTGGGTGTCCAATAACGCTCCCAGGTGTACCATGCTCCGAGCCGGAACCAGGGAGGATTTCTTCCAGTTGATCAGCCATCCGTGGGCTTTCATGAACTGGATTGTCAAATCGAGATGACACAGGAGAAGTTCTGGGGAACTCGTCAGGATCAACAAATTGTCTAGGTATGGTAGTATCCTGACCCCTTGACGACGTAGCGTGGCCGTCATGACCGCCATCACCTTGGTGAAGACTCGCGGAGCCGTAGTCAAACCAAAAGGTAACGCCTAAAATTGGCAATGAAGGTTGCCCACTGCAAACCACAGGTACTGCTGATGAGATACCGCAATAGGAATATGTAGGTAGGCATCCTGTATGTCCAGGGAGACCATATAGTCCCCAGGCTCCATGGCCAGAACAATAAAGCGCAGCGTTTCCATACGGAACTTGGAAAGTCCCACATGCTTGTTCAAGGACTTCAGATTGAGAATGGGCAGCGAGGACCCGTTCGGTTTCGGGACTAGAAACAGCGGTGAATAGAACCCCTCGCCCCTCTGAGTCAGAGGCACCTGTCCTGTGGACAGGAGGGAACGTACCACCGAGTGCAACGTGTTTGCTTTCGCCGGATCCAGAGGCATATCTGTTAGGCAAAATCGATGAGGGGGGCGATTCTTGAAGGGTATGGCGTAACCTCGAGCAACGACTTCCCTCACCCAGGTATCCGAAGTGGTCTTCAACCATTCCTGGGTAAACCCTAGAAGTCGGCCCCCCACCCTGGGATCCCCCAGATTGAAGCCCGCCTTGTCATGTGGCCGGCTTATCAGTTTTTGAAGCTGGCTGACGGGCGGCCCAAGCACGCTTCGGTCTGGGCTTGGCAGGCCTGGAAGTACGGGCTTGCTTCGGGTACGCCTGACCTTTTGCTTTACCTGGAGTATGAAAGGGCTGAGGGAAAGTACTTTTTGCCTTCTGTGCAAAAGGAGCCACCCTAGGCAGACAGGCTGTTTTAGCAGTAGCCAGGTCAGCCACAATCTTATTGAGGTCTTCTCCAAAGAGAATGTCTCCCTTGAAAGGAAGTACCTCCAGGGTTTTTCTGGAATCCAAATCCACCGACCAGGATCTCAACCAAAGGATACGTCTGGCCAAAACGTACGCAGTAGCAGCATTGGCCGCGAGCACCCCGGCATCGGAGGCCGCCTCCTTAAAGGTACAGAGAAGCCGTGGCAATATACGAGAGATATTGTCGAGCATGCTCAGAAACATCAGAAGGCAGTTCCGCCTCGAGTTCCTGAGCCCACGCCTCAACAGCTTCAGCAGTCCAAGTCACTGCAATAGCTGGCCTTTGAACAGCCCCAGACTTGGTATAAATCACTTTTAAACAGCCCTCCACCCAACAATCCGTCGGATCCTTCAGAGAGGTGACGGTAGTTACTGGCAGGGCAGAGGAAACAACCATACGCGCCACATGAGAATCTACAGGCGGAGGGGTTTTCCAATTTGTACACACCTCCGCAGAGAGAGGATAGCGAGCCAACAGTCTCTTATTCGGTGTAAACTTTGTCCCCGGATTTTCCCAGGATTCCCGACGTATGACAATCAGGTGTTTAGAGTAGGGTAGAACCTGATAACCACCTTCTTACGCTTAAACCTATCAGGTTTCTTGGAGACAGTTTCAGGCTCAGAATCATCAGCCACCTGAAGAATGAGCCGTATCACCTCAATCAAATCAGAGACATCCACGGACGATTTCCCCTCCCCATCTGAAACATCAGCAACAGTGTCCGAGGGGTCAGTATAAGCACCATCCTCCTTGGAGGACGTGTCAGTTAAGGCCGCAGATCGGGAGGAGGTAATGGCCCTTTTAGAAGACGACTTAGTCTTATGCGGGCGAGAGTGACCCTTAGATTTGGACATGGATCGGTTCAAATGCTGTAACTGAGTGGAAAGCTGATCCGCCCATGGCGGGTTCACAGCGGGGACCATAATCTGTGATAGCGACACAGGTGGTCCCACAGGGGCGTTAATTTAGTTACAAGCGTGTTTAACAATGTGGAAAATGTAGCCCAAGGTGGATCTTGTGTTGCCCCGAGTGCTACCGACCCACTGGGGGGCAAGAAAGCCCCTGAACCTGAACTCTCAGCTGCTAAATTATCCTCCATTCCGTAAGTGGCCTCACTACCACACAGTGTGGGAGAGACCCCAACGTCGTTGCCACGTGTAGCCGACATAACTATGCGCACAGTAATGGGCAACCCGGTACAAAAAGATATTTATTATTTTGTAGCAGCACTATACCTAGTAAGAACTCTCACAGAAACAGCAGAAGCCGGCACAGACCGAGGGTTCAATAGGAATAGAACATATGGTGACTATAATTCACAAGTAAAAAATACTCCAGTAGTATATCTTGTGAAACAAACCTATATTATCAGAGAAAACCTGAAACACTTGGCCCCCACAGTAATATAGGAATAGCACGCTGAGTGAAATACCCTGCAATAAGGCAACCACGCAGCAGCTACATGCACACACACGTATATAGTCACACACGCACACACGTATATAGTCACACACGCACACACGTATATAGTCACACACACACACACGTATATAGTCACACACGTACCATGCAGAAACGATGTACCATAAACTGCACTGGACTAGCAATATAAAGTAATACTCAGTATGGCTATATGTGATAACAATAGATATAACAAACGCAGTAAACACTGGATGTATATCACAGGGTGTTTGCACCACACAACCGATAGTATGCACTCTCTCTTAATGAACACAGTGGCAGTGACAGGTAGAATACTCAAGTGTCCTGTATGAGGCACAGCACTGGCAGTCAGGCGGTTCCACAGAGGAGGATTTGCCCCAGCAGTCCTAGAAACAGCTCAATCTATGATGGCCGCTGGTCAGGAGTGAGGGAGAGATATGCAGCCCCAGGGCGGGAACATTGTAGAAATGGCGCCCTGGGGCTGGGGGGAGGGGCCTCAGGTCCGGCCTGCTCCCCCTGCTGGCATCCCCACCGGGCGTGCGGGCAGTCAAGAAAACAGGGTGGGGGGGGGGGGGGGGGGGGTAATGGTACAACGTCCCCCCTGACCTGTGCCCATATATAATCACCCTGGTGGCTAGTGGAACATCAGCCATCAGCACAGTAATCTGTGTCCACGCCAGCGCACGTGCGTCCCGCCTCCTATGGCCGCGCGGGATCGCGGTGCAAAGTGCGGCACAGAAGCCCCTCACCTCCCCCTTGTCGGCGGCCCCGCGATCTGGGAGACGGCGGCGTGTGTGTGACTCACGTGAGGACAGAGGAAGAAGCCGGCGCCTCCACTGTAGTGACCCGGCAACCGCGGCGCGGGACTATACAGCGCCGCTGGGGGTGATGGAGTTGCAGCAGAGACGTCGATCAGACACAGCCTGCTGCAGCCCTTTGTATAGTCCTCTTCTGTCTTTAAAGTTTAAGCTAAGAACAGGCTGCCTGAAGCAGCCCCCTGTTACGTGACCTGCTACTGCAGGCACCAACTACAAACTGAGCTCACTGGCATGGAGGCGGGGTTATAGAGGAGGCGGCGCTGTGCATCTTGGGAACAGTCTAAAGCTTTGAGCCTGTTGGTGCCTCGGATCAAGATCCTACTCTACACCCCGATGTTGGGGGTCATTCCGAGTTGTTCGCTCGTTATTTTTTTGTCGCAACGGAGCGATTAGTCGCTAATGCGCATGCGCAATGTCCGCAGTGCGACTGCGCCAAGTAAATTTGCTATGCAGTTAGGTATTTTACTCACGGCATTACGAGGTTTTTTCTTCGTTCTGTTGATCGTAATGTGATTGACAGGAGGTGGGTGTTTCTGGGCGGAAACAGGCCGTTTTATGGGAGTGTCCGAAAAAACGCTACCGTTTCTGGGAAAAACGCGGGAGTGGCTGGAAAAACGGAGGAGTGTCTGGGCGAACGCTGGGTGTGTTTGTGACGTCAAACCAGGAACGAAACTGACTGAACTGATCGCAGATGCCGAGTAAGTGTGGAGCTACTCAGAAACTGCTAAGAAGTGTCTATTCGCAATTCTGCTAGTGATGAGCGGATTCGGTTTTACTCGGTTCTCAAAACCGAATCTTATTGGCTATCCAAAACACGTGACATCAGTGAGCCAATAAGATTCGGTTTTGAGAACCGAGTAAAACCGAGTAAAACCGAATCCGCTCATCACTAAATTCTGCTAATCTTTCGTTCGCAATTTTGATAAGCTAAGATTCTCTCCCAGTAGGCGGCGGCTTAGCGTGTGCAAAGCTGCTAAAAGCAGCTTGCGAGCGAACAACTCAGAATGAGGGCCGTTATTCCTTGTGGAGCCCAGTGTACCCCGCAGCAGAAAGAAGAGAATGTATGTTCTTCTGATGGCACTGGTACGACCCACGTAGATCCTTAGAGAACGAACTACGTCCAATGATGCATCTCCCACAGAGAAGTCCGGTCCCTGAAAAGTGGAACTACTATTTCTTCATTAAGATGGAATTTAGAAACCACCTTAGGAAGATATCCAGATTTTAGTTCGAAGAACCGCTCTATCTGGATGAAATACCAGAAACGGAAGGCGATATGACAGTGCCCCTAAATCTGATATGGGCTCTACACACTGAAAGATACCAGTGAAAGATATAAACAATCTCGTTCATTAATGGATGAGATATTGTTCATATCCTTCAGTGTGTAGGCACCAACGGTGAACGATGCGCGGCCCCGCACTCGTTCATCGTTGGTGCCGGCTCTTTCATACCTGCAAGCCAATGTGGAGAATATCGTCCGTATTTGCATGCAGTGCTATGGAGCCTGGTGATGGGGGGGTGAAGAAACTTAACTCCCCCCGTCATCACCCCCGCTGCCAGGTCGCGTATCGGCCGTCGGGCACCTCACCCGGCAATTGTGCAGTGTGTAGGGGGTCAATACTCTTCTAGCTGAAGCAATTGCCAGAAGAAAAAGCACTTTAGCTGTTAACCATTTGAGATCCACATGCTTAAGTTGTGGCAACTTGAAGTGCCCTGAGAACTATGAGGTAGAATGTGAAGCATTCCTTGGAAAAAAGTGCAAACATCCTGTAGGTTAGCCAGTTAATGCCACACTGAGACCCTTGTTCATTCCTGCTTGAAGAAAAGCTAGAGCTCTAGAAACCCGGAAAGATTTTGGATCAAAACCTTTGGCAGTGCTTCATTGGAAATATGCATGCCAAATCCGGTAATAGATTCAAGCAGACAATGGCTTTCTTGCTTTAAGCATCATCTGACTTACCTCTTGTGAAAAACCTTTTGCTTTTAAAACGGATGTTTCAAGAGCCACGCCGTCAAAGACAGTTGCTCCAGATGTTTGTAGAGACAGGGACCCTGAATCAGCAGATCTGGACGTTGAGGTAGCAGGAATGGAGTGTCCACAGACAGCTTCTGCAGATCTGTGTACCAGATTCTTCTGGGGCACGCCGGAGCTATTAGTATCACGGCGCCCCCTTCTTGTTTGAATTTTCAAATCACTCTGGGTGCCAGAGAGATTTAACACGTAAGCCAAATAAAAATGCCATCTCACTGATAGAGCATCCACGAAGATTGCTTCTGGATCTTTTGTTCTTGAACCGTAGGTGGGAACTTTATTGTTCTGACAGGAGGCCATAAGATCCACTTCCGGCAGCCCCCACTTGTCCACCAGCATCTGGAAGACTTTTGGGTGTAAGGCCCATTCACTTGCATTAATGTCGTGCCTGCTGAGAAAGACCGCTTCCCAATTCAGGACTCCTGGTATTAAAACTGCTGACACGGCTGGATTATGAAGTTCCACTCACCATAATGTGCGACTTACCTCCTTCATTGCCATTCTACTTTGCACGCCTCCTTCCGAGCAAACCTGAATTGGTATTTCTTTTGTTCAGAAGCAGAAAGATTCTCTGAATACTGGTATCCAATAAAGCCCCCAGATGTGTCATCCGTTGTGACGGAACTAAGGAGGACTTTGCCCAATTTATGAGCCAGTCGTGAGCCTATAGGCTATAGTCACTTGAAGATGGCGTTACAGAGTTTCCTGAGACTGAGCCAGGATAAGCAAGTTGTCTAGATGTGGGAAATTGCTTATTCCATGATGACGAAGGTGAGCTGCCATTACCACCATGATCTTGTTAAATAGCCTGGGGGCTGTAGCCTGTTCAAAAGGTAGAACCTGAAACTTGGAATGTTGTTGGAGGATAGCAAACCTGAGATAGCATTGATGAGAAGATGCTATAGGTACATGGAGGCAAGCATCCTGAATATCCAGGGACACCATAAAATCCACCGGCACCATAGCCTGGATAACTTCACACTAAGGACTGAGGAATCCCGCTGGCCGATAAGAGGTAGAGACAGATAGGAATCAACACTACTCTTCATGAATGCAAATCCTGGACTTCAACAAAATTGTCTATAAAAGAGCTGTAAACAATTGTTTAACAAATTCTATTTACAGGTGCCACACAATACAAAATAGCGCTCACCCAGATATATTTGTTCAGAGTCTTGAGATTGGGTAGGTAAGACCCATTTGGTTTCTGAACTAGAAATAGGTTAGAATAGAAACCTCGTCCCCTCTGTGCTGTAGAAATCGGAACTATCACTCCGGACTGAAGTAGTTTCTGAACTGGCGGGCTGATACAAAAAATCTTTGAGGAAGGTTTTTCCTGAAGGAAAAAGCATAACCATGAAACACTGTTTCTTGCAGCCAGGTATCTGTGGTGGTTTGTTGCCAAACCTGTGCAAAACGAAGAAGTCGGCCTCTCACTCTGGGATTCCCCGGTGGAGGCCCACACCATCAGTCTGATGGCGCGTCTTCTTTTTTAGTAGTTGGGCATCTGGTTGACCAAGTCTGTTTCTTCTTAGTCCTACCAGATTTTTCTGACTAAGACTGCTTGCTGTAAAACTTTCCTTTTGCTTTACATTGAGCCCGAAAGGACCAGAAAGCAGGAAAACTGGGTTTAGGCTTCACTTTTTTGGAGTTTGCTTCAGACATAAGAATGTTATCTGATTCTGTGCCAAACAGGATATTCCCAATAAAAGGCAAAGATTCCAGGACCTTCTTGGACTCCAAATCGTCCTTCCATGCACGTAACCAGATAGCTCTGCGAGCTGCTACTGAGGAAGCTATGGCCTGAGAAGCTACTGTACCCATATTCAGGGCAGCTTCTTCCATAAAAGCAGCTGATCATCTTTCAAAGCTTCTGCCCAGCCTGCCACTGCTTTAGCCACCCAGGCTGTGACCATAGCTGGGCTAGTCACTGCCCCTTCTAAAAGTAAAAACAGTCTTAAGAAACCCATCAATCTTTATGTCAGTCACATAATTTAAGGATGTTGAAGGCAGAGGTAATGTAGATTTACGCACGAGTCAAACTACGTGTGCATCTACCATGGGAGGAATCTCCCTTTTTAAACAGTCCACAACAGGAAAAAGATAG